>NW_009258377.1:2680299-2695766 GCF_000687185.1 Egretta garzetta
GGCCTGGGGGGTGTTGCTGCTTTTGAGGGAGGAAGGCCAAATTTTGGGGCTTTCTGGCCCCGCCCAACGCTTGCATTGAGTGCCGTCCTCCCACCATCCTCCTCCTTGCCCCTGCTGCCGCAGACCTGACACTCGACCCTTCACACAATGAGTAGCACTGGATTTTGGTATCTAAAGTAGCAATTGTGCTCCAATGATGAAAAAAAGCTGTCAGCTATCCCTGACAAAGGAGGGCTGTTGAGTGCCCTGTAATGGCAGGCGCCCAGTTGCTACTATACATTACCAGATGACAAATTTAAAGCTGTTTGCCCACAAGACAGACATGAGCGTCATGCACCTCCTTTAGCCGAAAGCCTCTGCTTTAATTCACGGTTTGCGATGCCCCAGCAGGACCAAAAGCCTCCATCCTGAGCTAGCCGAAATCTCAATACTTACAGCTCCTACATCTTGCAGGATAGCCTGAGGAGGGTGGGGGTCTCCAGCGCTGGGCTGATAAAACCCTAGTCTGTCTAATGTATCCCTGATCTGTGGGATTTCTGTCATTAATATGTCAAGTCTCCATTAGCAGAGGGTAAGTCTACAGAAGAATTTCACCTGGCATTAGCAGTCATTGGCAATGCGTACACTCTACTAAGAGTAGATGCATCGATGTGCAGTAATCAAAACAAGGAGGTGTGCCCAAGAACATGAGCTTTGACCCCCCAGACTGTCAGCATGGGTATTGCTGCTTTTCACACAGGTTTTCAAACATTTCGAGGCTTACAGATTTTCACTTTGATAACTGTGTGTGTGCGTGTAGGCGTGCATGTGTGCGTGTGTCCGTGCAAACACCACAGGCACGGCTTTAATTCCTTTGAAATCTGAAGCTGCCAAAAGCCATCTGGGTAGGTAGGCTCTTTGCCTGATGCCTCCCATTAATCTGAGAGGAACTTTGCTGTTCTCCATCAGTGCGTGAGGGGAAAGCTGTGAGGTGTGATTTCAGGGCATATGTGGATCTGTTCATCCTGAGCAATGCATTTTAAGAGTTGCAGCAAATAGCATAAAGAAACCTACAGGTATTACATTAGACCAGCTGAACCTAATTTTATTTTTAAGTTTTGTTCAGAAGCATCACATAGCAAGTAAACTTCAAAATCTAAGTTTAGTTACAAACTAGTTGTTTCTTATTTTTTTTTTCCAGTCCCCTTTTGCTTTCTTTTACGACCACATGAAACTTGAGAAGCCATCTAAAGCTAAATCATTTAGTGGAGTTGGGCAATTCCCAAGTGTCCAACAAGAAGGCCTGGTTTAGGCTGCGATGGCCACTGTCATTCCTGGTGATTTGTCAGAAGTAAGAGATACCCAGAAAGTCCCTTCAGGGAAACGTAAGCGTGGTGAAACCAAACCAAGAAAAAACTTTCCTTGCCAACTGTGTGACAAGGCCTTTAACAGTGTTGAGAAATTAAAGGTTCACTCATACTCTCACACAGGAGAGAGGCCCTACAAGTGCACACAACAAGACTGCACCAAGGCCTTTGTTTCTAAGTACAAATTACTAAGGTATTAAACTCTATTTATCTTTCAGATTATATTATCTATTTTATGTTGGCCGTGTTAAGCCGTGTAAAAGTATATATTTGTGTACGCCTTCAGCTGATTGCAGAGAGGATGTGTTAATTAAAGTAGCCATTGGATTGTTTCTAGAATTCTAAATTCCCTAAGTTTGCAAGCTAATGTCTTTGATTTTGTTTCTTAATTTGTTTTCTGCTTTTGTTTTCTGTTTGTTTGTTTGTTGTTTTTTTTTTTTTTTAATGAGCTTAGAATTTTCATTTGTATAAGGAATTGTCACGAGAAAAAAAAAGAGTATGGACTGCAAATTTTTTGGCTATGGACTTTTACATGAGTACTTTCTTACTTGCCCATATACCCCTGTTACAGTAGCTAAAACCCACCAAAACTAAAGTGTCGATTTAAGAGAAATGGCTCGCGTTTTGCTATATTTAAATTTGTCGAACTGTCTTTGTAGTGTCATGCTTTCAGTTAAAAGGTTCTGTTGCAAAGCAGCCCTTAGTGTAGTATTTAGCTGCCATTAAAAAATGAGCACGTGTGTTTTTTGATCAAAATAATTACTTACAGAATATATCTGTGTTTAAAGGCATATGGCTACTCATTCTCCTGAGAAAACCCACAAGTGTAATTATTGTGAGAAAATGTTTCACCGAAAAGATCACCTAAAGAATCACCTACATACACACAATCCCAACAAAGAGGCCTTTAAGTGTGAAGAATGTGGAAAGAACTACAATACCAAGCTTGGGTTCAAACGTCACCTGGCTTTGCATGCTGCAACAAGCGGTGACCTCACCTGTAAGGTATGTTTGCAGACTTTTGAAAGCACAGGAGTGCTGCTGGAGCACCTAAAAACTCACGCAGGCAAGTCATCGGGTGGAGTGAAGGAGAAAAAACACCAGTGTGAACACTGTGATCGTCGGTTCTACACCCGAAAGGATGTCCGTAGACACATGGTAGTGCACACTGGAAGAAAGGACTTCCTCTGTCAGTACTGTGCACAGAGATTTGGGCGGAAGGATCACCTCACACGCCACATGAAGAAAAGTCACAACCAAGAACTTTTGAAGGTCAAAACAGAGCCAATGGACCTTCTAGATCCCTTTACCTGCAATGTTTCTGTGCCTATTAAGGATGAGCTGCTTCCAGTGATGTCTTTACCTTCCAGTGAACTGACATCAAAGCCATTTACAAACACTTTGCAATTAAATCTCTACAACACTCAGATTCAGTCCATGCAGAGTTCTGCATCTGCACACCAAATGGTTGCCACATCGTTACCATTGGGAATGCCTTGTCCAATAGATATGGAGTCTGTCCACCCTTCTCACCAGCTATCATTGAAATATCCGCTCGGTACTACCTCATACGCAATTTCTATGCCTGAAAAAGAACAGCCATTGAAAGGGGAAATCGAAAGTTACTTAATGGAGTTGCAAAGTGGTATGCCTTCTTCATCCCAGGATTCTCAAGCATCTTCATCAAAACTAGGGCTGGATCCACAAGTAGGGCCACTAGATGATGGGTCTGGGGAGGTTTCCCTTTCCAAGGGCTCCGTTCCTATTAGTGAACCTCTAAACACCCCATCATTGGACTTTTCACAGCTGTTCAACTTCATACCTGTAAACGGCCCTCCCTATAATCCTTCTGTTTCAGTGGGAAACCTCGGAATGAGTTATACGCAAGAGGAGGCACATTCTTCTATGACTCAGCTTCCACCACAAACCCAGGATCCACAAGATCCTAGCAATAGTATAGGTCTTGGGTCTCTGCACTCATTGTCAGCAGCTTTCACAAGCAGTCTAAGCACAACCACCACCCTACCACGATTTCATCAAGCTTTCCAATAGGATGTACAAAGCTGGCTTGTTACTGTCTATTTGTAGAAATGCCTTAGGTGACCATTTTTAACTTAGTGCCTACTATAAGACATTATAAATTCTCTGCTTTTGTACAGTACCAATCTCATGAAGCCAGTAAGAAATTTAAATTAACTTTTTAAAAATGTTTTGAAAGTGTTTATTCTCAGCTGTGTTTACTTTGGTTTTTTTTTTAAAAAAAACAGTCTCATTGTATTGTTTTCATTTTCACTGCCAATTGACACACTTCAAATGTTCAGTGGAAAGTCATCCCAAACAAACTCTCAACACTCATCCCTTTCTTAAAACTTTTTCAACCACACCAGCTATTCTGTTTTATTGATGTCAGTGGTGGAACTACCGCTTTTATCTTTGAATATATTTTAGTATTTGCAAAGATTCCAGTTAAAATAAGTATCACAAAGGTTCCTGAAGATTTGGGAAAAAAATTCTCCAGTCCCTTTCCAAACAAATCCTCTTCCCAAATGGTGACACATCTGATCTGTTCTATAATGACAAATCAAAAATTTTTAAATAAATATAGAATTCAGATTTTTCTGAAAACTTGTGTGTGTATATATAGGAGTCCATATATACACATGTACATATATATAGCATTTTGACTTGTATTGAAGTCATTATAAAAGGTGTTAAGAATTTTGCCATTTTCTGGCTTAAATTTTCGTGGCCTGTTATTGATAACGGAAGAAAAAAATTTAGTTTAATACTCTAAAATCATGGCTGAACAGAATTTCAACAGAGAATCTCTGCTTGCCTAAATGACAAATGTTTCTAGTTGAATTTGGAACTGTGTTGTTGTGCTTTCATGACTCTGGTAGAGGGAAACAGGCGAAATTAATGGCTGATCTTGAAATATAAAAGTGTTGTAATTTAGTAATGCAGAATATTTTGTCGCAGTTTTTGTTTTAATTCTTAACTTGCTGTTTTTTCTCTTTAGTAGCATAGAAAGAGTACTGCATAGGAATCTTCCAGTAGTGTATTCACATTTGTAGGCATCAGTCTTCTCCCAGCTGCCACCGCCACAGGGTGGATCAAGTCCAGCCAGAAAGTGTGTATCTATTTTCAGTTCAATACTAGTGTGCAGTCAGAGAGTGAATGTAAATTTGAAAATACCAGGTTTTGTTTTGTTTTGTTTTGTTTTTTTTATTGGAATGATCTTTTCAGTTGTGTTACATGGTGTGTTATGTCCTCCTAAGCAACAAGTTAGATGTTAATCACACTTTCTACACCTGGGTACTTGGTTAGGGACTTTTTGCCCATTGCCAAGATTTAAAGACAGGACTCTTAGGAGTGAAGTAAAAGCATATTGCTTACACCACTTTTACCTAATGCAATATATTGTATTCCCCAACCCCTAATAACCAAAAGAGGAAAAAAAAAAAAACCCCAACCCTGTGATACATGAAAGCAAACTAGATTTGCTGTAATTCAACAATAACATTCTTTTCCTTGTCATTTTTGTACAAGGAATTAAAAAATAGAAATCATGTACATTAATATCTCTCAAACAATAATGAGGATTCATAGAAGGTTTTAAGTGGTTAAACTAAATATACTTCACAGAAACAAAAGTTGCTCCCATTTAAGGAGCTCACGCTCCGGATGTTTTATCAGTAGCTCCTACTTTTTTTTTTTAATTCTAGGAGCAATATGCAGGTGTAGTTTTACTATTTTATACATATGTGTATTTAAATTTTATTACTGAAAGATAACATTTTTATAAATGTGTTTGTGTTCCAAAGGCATTAAAATAAGGATGTATTAATAAGGAAAATACCTTTTGAAATTCTGCAAACTACTCCTAGATTTTGGGTTTAGGAGCACGTTATCTCAAAGTGGGCTTTTAGCTCTGCTTCATGACTGCTTCCTCTGGTTTCTGTGAAACAGATTGCTTGCTTACTTACATCTTTAGTTGAATGATTTGTTCAATATTGCTTTTTTTCTCATCACCTTTCTAAACGAAAGAAAAACACAGATAAACAGAGCACAAGGTGAATGCAACCGAATGTAACTCTAGTTTAAATCGGCAACCATAACGCATCTAGGAAGAACTCGGGTTTATTCTCAATCCTTTAAATCAATCCGCAATGAAGATAAATGGACTTAATTCCTCCACTGGGCTGTGTCCCACGTGGAGCCGAGCATCTGCAACTGCCCCTGCAGCAGAGGAAAGCTGCGAGTGCTCGGCATCCTGCGGCCGGCATCCTGGGCAGCCTCTAGCACACAAATTTCCAATCGTAGCGACTGTTTATCAGTCTCAGTCGCGGCTTAGACTTGATTAAAAAACCAAAACCCAACAGACACTTTGCCAACACTCGTCTCTTAGTGCGCAACCAGGATCCTTACTACTCTGTTCGTGCCTTAGCTTCCTGAAAAGGGATTGACATTTCACTTTGGAGTTAGACGTACATTTCACTTGAGAAATAGGGACCTCAGACAAGATATTGAACCTCATTCAGTCAGGGTTTCAGTGGGTGGCTGCGCCGAGTGTGTTTGCCACCGAGCTAGGCTGTACAGTAACGTGGAAGCAGACTGACACTGTAAGCAATACTACCGCCACCGGAGTGCTTTTGAGTATCACTTAGGCAGAGTCGATACTGGCCACTACTACAACGTCAGTTTTTAAACCCTGTTTTCTTGATTTCAGACGGATTCTCGGCGGGAGGGGGGAGGGCTGGCTGATCATGCACCACTCTTTGTGCAACTTCTAAACTTCTAGTAAGGTGGTTTTGTTTTTTTTTTTTTAAATATATATATTTTTGTGTACTTGTTGCTTGTGCTTTATTTAGTAGTAAATTTTGGAATAGAGTGATTTATTGTTAATTTGGCAGTAGCGGTTTTTAAAAACCATATACTGACTGAAACATGAGCCAGAGCTGATTGCTTTATTAAGCTAATAATGAATGTTAAGAGTACATATTTTCAGGATCATTTGCCTAGTGAGCTAAACATGTATTATAGGCCAATATTTTTTAAAATAAAGCTTGGTCAACCTCTATGTTACACATATTACAAGATATAGCACTTTCAAAAAGAAAACCTAAACCTTTTAAGAAAATTTCTTACAGGTTATGCTTTTTATTATAAAACCTTTTATTATAATTTGTTTCAAGTGCCATTAGATTACATATATGTAGGCCTTTGGTATAATGCTTTGTGTACAAAATGGTAGACATTGTAATTTTAAACAGGTACATTTTTACAGTGTTTTCTTATCAATTTGCTATATTGCACAGAACCAGCGTGTCTTTCTTAAGGGTTTTACAATGGTTTTTACTAGGTTTACATGTTTCAAACTACACTGTCTTCTACTGCCATTTTGAATACCAGTCAAAAAAAATTAGGAGTTTGTCCTCACCGATTGCAAACTGTGTCCTCTGGAGTTCTGGATGGTAAACTACGGCAAAAATGTTTAACATGCAGTATTTGATACAGATATTTTTTTTTCATCACATCCTACCATCGCTATGCTGCTGTCTGAAGTTGACTTAGGGCTTGGTCCTGCATCCGTAAAGGTCAAGGGGAGCAGGATTGCATCCTTCGTTATGTCTGTCTCATACACTGGTTTAGCAGCTCATCCTGTATTCTTCTCAGTCTATAGAAAAGCCTCTGAAATAAATGTACTTAGCCGGTATGTAGTAAACCGTGTAGGCTTAGCTGCCCGTCCTGCATCCTCCCAGTGTACAGTCACAACCACAGCCTACGTAGCATCACGCTCAACATACAAATAGCGCCACAGTAGTTCAAAATGTGTTTGGATAGTCCCAAAGCTTTTATGCAATAAGGGTGTCTTACTTTTGTTGGAAGGCAGTGTCTTTTGATAACAGTTATCTAGCCCTGGAAGTGACACAGAACTATTGCTAATCATATGTAAACACTTTTCAGTATAAGCTTCAGTGGTACAGTTGAACCAGAGTGAATGTTTATCTCCTCAGAAACACTCCTGCAATATTGTTATATTGGATCATGCTGCTAATGTAACTTGGGATACAACTCCTCTCATGGTGCTACAAACCTCCCTGTCTCATGCAGATGTATTTTTACCCATAGAAAAAAGGACTATACTAGACCTATAGTTGTATGATATATTTTTATACTGTGACTTAATTTGTCATTAATGAACTTTGTGCAACACCACAATGTATTCATAAGCACTTGCAAAAGTAAAATTTTGGACATGCAAATTTAAACGCTGACAAGCCCAGCTCTTGTTCACAAAAATAGGTGACTGCTAGTTAAAAGTAAATGTGGGCTTTTATATGGTGTGGAGTGAAGAACATACTATATATTGCTAAAAGCCTTTGAATTTAGACAAAAACTGGGAAAAGTATATTGGGGAATGATGACACACCCAAACCTGACTCAGATTGCTGAAATTATATTTTTAGCTAGTGGAAAAATTGTTTGGACTTGTATGCTAAGATGTTTTAATGATAAAAGTTTTGAGTCAAAAACAGAGAAAAAAATGAACACAGAAAACCCTGCATTCCAGACTGAATTTGTATATGTTTCTTGCATTTAAAATTTGCTATCCTGTGATATGGGAAATCGAGTTGCTTATCATGTATATGTACTTTAAAATGTATTCACAAACTACTGTTGTATTTGTATAAAATATAGACAAAAAGATTGCATATATATTTTTGTGTATAAGCTCTGTAAAATAGCAATCACATTATGAAGCTGCAGCAGAACTTCATTTTAAACATTCACATCCAAAGAAACAGACTATTTATTGTCCACATACCCTGATTATAAAATATACCTTGCTGCTATTAAACAATAGTGCTGCAGCTTCTTGTGGCCTACAGTGTTATGTTTGCTGTACAAAAATATGTGAACTCCACAAAATATATCAATAAAATTACAGAATGGTTTTAGTTAATGAATAACTTATGCCTGGCATTTCAATAGATAATCTTGATCTGCATGTTTGGGATTACAATAAGTTAATTACAGAATACATCCAGTTTTGCTGGGTGTAGTTAGGCTGAGTTTGCAAAGGTGTAACTGTCTGTCTAATCTATGACTGGTAAAATGTCAGTTTTCCAGAAAATCTTAAAGCATAAGTATCTGCGTTGCATGATTTCACCAAGGAACAAATTGGATGGTGCTACTGTGTCTGTGATGAGACAGAGCTGAAGGAAGCAATTGAGTTTGCTGCCAAACTGCACTTTGAAATGCTGTGAGATACTGGAAGGTGAGTTTGGGGTTTCCGTAGCGGGACCGCTCGTCTGGGAGACGTAGGCGAGCGATTCCTCCATCCCTTCAGATCAATGCAAGTCATTTACATCGATGGTTGTAGCTTGCAGGGTAAACTGCGAGGCTGCGCGGTATCTGGGTTGTCTCTCTGAAATATTTCCAGGAGGGACCGCGTCGCCTCGGTCCCACAGACCCCCTGCGGCTCTGCCTGTGGCGCTGCCGAAGCAGCCTGGCCCTGAGGCTCGGGGGGAGAGGTGCTGCGCAGCCGGGCGGGCGGCCTGCTCGCAGCCGCCGAGAGTTGCCTCTGCTGGTTCCACGCGGTTGTTCCCTAGCACGGAGTGTTTGCCAGGAGAGTAACAGACTAGCATGTCACGTTTCATTGCTTTTCAGAAGGTATTTCCTTAACATCCCCTCAGCCTTGCCTGTGTGTTCCTGCTTCTGGGCTCCTCTCTTTCCCAGGTCCTGACTTTTTAGATTTCTTGCTGTAACCCAGTCGGAGAGAGATGATCGTTGCAGAGGGTTGTTGGCTTTTGCCTTCTCTGTACGCAGGCATATTTCCCTTCTGGTGATCCCTACCCCTGTCCTCTGAGCTGAGTTACCACTTCTGTGTCACAGGTTTCTAACTTGCTTGAGAGGGTTGACCTTGTTATATTGAGAGTCAAAAGCTTTACAGATGTTCTACAATATGAAATGCTCTGCAAAACTATTTGTTCCCCCCTGCCCCCTGAGAGAAATCCACCCCGTTGTCTCGCTATCGTGGCTGGTCTCACCCACCGTGGCTGAATTAACATGTCCTCCTTCCCGACGGGCACCCTCTAGAAAGTGGAATAGGGACGCGTGGGGGGTATCTATGGACCAGAAAAATGGTCATTTAGTATTCTCTATACCTGGGTCTCGCTGTCCTCCAGAAGTGGAAGAGAAAGACTATTCTGGCTTCCCCCTTCACTCTCCTTCTTTTCCTTCTCATGTATAAGCATGCCCTGGGATAAAGAATGGGTTTTTTGATGGAGAAATCCAAAACTGTGATGCAGAGCTGCCGCTGGACCAGCAAGAACTGAGCAGCTTGCATGCTGTTGGCTTCCCTGCTTTGCAAATCAAAACGTTGTATTAAATTGGATAGAAATTAAGTTTTCCAAAGTGGCAGTTGCTGTAGTTGGCAGAGAGGGGGTTTGTCGTCAGGAACAGGCAGCAAGCAGAGCAGCAAGATAAGCTCTGTTACAAAATGTAGTCTTGTGCTTAAAAGTTTGAGAAGCGTCGTAGAGGATTTAGCTGCTGCTCATCATCATGAGCTGGGGCTGTGAGCACGTAAACAGCTGGGTTGCTGTGTTTTGAGCAACAGTGGAGATAGTGGCGCTGAAAATGGCAGAGCCCAGCAGCAGCGTGAAGTTTCAAGTTCCTGTGTGCGGGCTATATCCCAGGTAATTCAGTGTAAACTTTCTCTACTCCTAATAAAGGCGTAACATCTTGCCCAGTCTTTTTTCTTCTTACGTACTTATGTGTATTTATTTGTTGTAATGGTCTGTGTGTCTACAAGAGATGAACATTTTCAGAGAAATAAGTCATTTAAAAAAATACAGTTAATGGTTGTATCCTTCAGTGTCATCATCATCCCACAACCCTGTCTCCTTTGGGGATGTGTGTGTCACAGCATCACCAGCTACACGGCTGGTTTGCCGCAGAGGGGACTGAAGAGACATCAGCTATCCGCTGGGCACTCTGAAGACAGGACTATAGGAATGCACGCTGTGGCTGGGTTGGAAATCATTTGAGTTGATCCTTGGTAGGTTGCCCATGGCACTGCTTTTCACCGTTGCACTGAGCTGCAGCGTACAAGGGAGAAGGGTTCAGTGCCACTTGGATATAAAGCGGTCAGACCTCTGCTTGATGGGTGTGCAATAACACAAGAGTACCTGAATAGTCACAATTTCTGAAAATCAGAACGCTGCTTGAACTTTTGTATATGTAGGTATATGTACACTGAGAGTGTGTGTGTGTGCGTGCGCGCACGTAGATGTGTATGTGTCTGTATGTGTGTGGGGAGCAATCAAACCTGCAGAAGTTGAGAAATGGGTTTTATTTTGTTTTGGTTTACTTCAAAAAGTTTAAAGTTTTTGTGGTTTACAAGTCCGAAATGAATCGTGCACTTTGCAAAGGTATCTCCGAGAGAGCGCAGCGTGTGGTTTCCCAGGCAGGTTGGAAGAGTTTCTTCCAAATGCCTGATTAATCTATGAGAGACAGCAATTTATCTCTGGGGCACACAGCATCCCGCGAGGAAGGTGTTTGTCAGCTGCCCTTGTGTAGTAATAGATACAATTTCAGCAGAAAAGTTCTGCAGGCTGTGCCTTTGAAATTAAGCTCACCTCTGGCTTATTGCCTTTGTGTTAAATCATTACACACATGGTCACGGGTAAATCCTTAAGTTCCCTCACAAGTACTTGCATTGAAAATGAAAATAAAATACGGGCTCTGTATGGTTACGGGGCATGCCATAAATGAGCGATACCCGAGCTCTAACATAGGAATAACAAATATCAAACATTAATGACAAATAAACATGGACTAAACTCCCAGACTCATTGAGGTCTGTCCTCACCTAAAAATTGTCTCCTCTTATTTTGTCAGCGCCTGGCTCCTTACGCCAATGAAGTATTGCAGGATTGCCCCGTGGTTTATGTGCTCTGTTCAGCTTCAACAGATTTTCTTCAGCAGTATTTTTACAAGAAGCTTCTGCTTACTCACTGATGCAAGCCTTGTAACAACACACGTGAACCGTACAACCCATTTTAATCAAGGAGGTTCAATACCCCGTAACTTAGGGCAACCACCGATAACCTGCTACGGCCTGCCAGGGCGCCCAGGCCATCATTTCAGTGCCACTGACTTGAGAGCAGCCCTGCCGAGAGGGACTTGGGGATACTGATGGATGAAAAGCTGGACATGAGCCTATCCTGGGCTGCATCGGGAGAAGCGTGGCCAGCAGGTCGAGGGAGGTGATTCTGCCCCTCTACTCTCCTCTGGTGAGACCTCACCTGGAGCCCTGCGTCCAGCTCTGGGGCCCTCAGCACAAGAAGGACATGGAAGTGTTGGAGCGGGTCCAGAGGAGGGCTACAAAAATGATCCGAGGGCTGGAGCACCTCTCCTATGAGGACAGGCTGAGGGAGTTGGGGTTGTTCGGCCTGGAGAAGAGAAGGCTGCGGGGAGACCTGATTGCGGCCTTTCAGTACTTAAAGGGGGCCTATAGGAAAGACGGGGAGTTGGGGCCAGTTGTGACAGGACAAGGGGTAAACGTTTTCAACTAAACAGGATAGGTTTAGACTGGGGATAAGGAAGAAATTCTTTACAATGAGGGTGGTAAAACACTGGAACAGGTTGCCCAGGGAGGTGGTGGAGGCCCCATCCCTGGAAACATCCAAGGTGAGGTTGGACGGGGCTCTGAGCAACCTGACTGAGTTGAAGATGTCCCTGCTCACTGCAGAGGGGTTGGACTAGATGACCTCTAGGGGTCCCTTCCAACTCAAACCATTCAGTGATTCTATGATTTTGTGATCCGATCCACTTGCCTCTTCCCCTCCTTGCAACTCTCTGAAGGTGCCGGTGTTTGCAGTGAGCCCCCACATTGGCAGCATCAACGTCCAGAATAAAGAGTCACGGAGCTGGGTGTTATCCCTGCTCATGGGATTGTGTGAGCTGCTGGGAACAACCAACTCTTTTACACTTTAGTCCTTGGCATCAGCATTAAAGCTGCTGTACCTCAGAAAGCAGCTGTCACCAAGTGGTAGAATAGCACAAGCGTTACCCCCTGGGCCCTCTGCTGCAGCTGATTCATTTTTCTCATTAAAGCATTGGGGCTGTTTCTAGTCCTTAAGCTACAGGTTTGAAATTCCACCATGACTTCTTGTCATCTCCCTGTAACCCCAGCAAAGTCTGCTTTGTGCCGGGGGCAAGACTGCAAAACCAGCCTTGGACAATTTGGATGAAAATACCGCATGAGGTGCCTGCCGTATGACAGCAGTAAACCTGCCAGGGTCGGTACCCGCCTTTGCATGTCCAGAAAGTATTGCTATGGGTTAGAACCCATAGTTTACACTCTATCATTTTTACCCCTAAGTTTAGATTCTCCTAGCTTGTTTCCAGGGGGTTTTTTTTTGCAATTGTGATTTTAATCCCCAGCGGCAGGTCCCAGGCTGTTATCCCTGGCCCACTAGTGGTCAGTGGGGCCCTGGTAAATTAGCTGTGAAAGCCCGCCTGCCGTGCCAGCGCCTCCAGTTAAAACCTCGGTGTGTTCAGGTAAGGAGAGCCTTTGCTTCGTGCTCTTCAACACACAGAGTAACCTTACTGGGAAGGAAAAAAGCACCCAGCAGCTGTTTGGCAATGTGTGTTTGAAACTTGATCTTATTATGTATAAATCAGGGTTTAACCTTTTAAAATGTTTATTATTATTATTATTATTATTATTATTATGTCTTTGTTCCAAAGATCAGCTGTACAGTAGCATTGCAATTCCTGCAGATGTAGTTATTCCTTGCATTTGGGTTTAGCTCTGACTGCTTTAATGAAAACCTGCTTGTATTTGCTATTCCAAGGTGTCATTTGTCTCACCAAAACAACCAAACTCTAAAACTTGGATTCTTTTCTGGCTTGTGCTTGTGGTAAAAAAAATAGTTATTCAGTGGGCTGTCTTCAGAGCAAGCCTGTGTATGTTCTGGCTTCAAATAATGGTACTGCTTACACTGATCGTATTGGAACTGCTTTCAGGCAACTCTGATTATCGTGTGAGGTCGATGAGTTGGGACTGCAAGCAGCATTTGGACCGCAAAACACTATATGCGTCAGGAAGAATATAGGTTCATCACCAAGTCCTAAACTGAGATCCCAGGGACTGACAGTGAATGGAGAGAAAAAGAAAACTTTGATTTAAAACTGGGAAGAAAATCTCTCAGAAATCACTAAGGCACAGGCAAAGGAACTGTGCTACTCTGACAGTAGGACTGTAATTTAAGTACTTAAGAGATAAATTTGACTCCTTTAGCAAGATGATAAAGTAATTTATTGGAAACACAATGCTACCTCTGTACTGTCAAGCAGTTCTTAGAAGCCGCTGAACAGCCAGGCCTCCAAGGGTTTGTTACATGGTACACCAAACAAGTGCACAAAGAAATAATGATTGTGGAGAAGCCTGTAACTATACCATCTTCCGCTCTCTGACAGCAGTTCCAATCCCCAGGCCTGTCCTTCTCTGGGTTTAGTCAAAACTTTGGCTGTGAAGAACCACAGCGGTGAGGTGCCTCGAGCAGAATCAGACTCCGGGATTTGGTGTGTGTCCTCTTGTTGTGGCGGCTGCATCCACAACGGTCCTGTAAGGCCCTCGGTGCTGGGGCTGACGACTTCTGTCGTCAGCAACTCAACCAATGGCGCTAGTGACTAACGGTGATGGCAAACAAAGAGTTTCTATATTCTTGATACGCAAGTGAAATATAAACGGGTGAACCAAGCAAGACTGATTCTGTACTCCTTCTCAGCTGGAAGCACAGATTAGGCTGGGCAGCTGTTGCAGCATCGGATGCACAGGCGTGTTTTACTTGTAGAAACAACGGCATACGAGCCTGGAACAAAACCATCACTGCCGCAGGTTGTGGTAACGGTGAGATAGCGCAGCCCTCGGGACACGGACTGTGTGTTTCCCTCTTGTCACTTGTAAAAGTTCCTGTTGCATTCTTTGCTGATGAATTCTGCTTCAGATGGCTTCCTTCTTCCTTGTGGAAATAGCAGTGAAATGGGAACGGCATGGTTGGAGGCTGCTGGGGGTGCCCGGTGCGATGCTGTGGGCTCCCCTAGGGAAGGGTGGTTGGGAGCGACTTGTCCCCAGCAGCTCTGCTTCCCTCCGAAAATGGCTCCCCGGGCCATGCTGCGGCCCTCTCCTCCAGCCTGCGGTGACACTGGAGCTAAGCGGGGCTGCAAAGCATGGCAAGGACGTCCTACAGCGGTTGCAACCCCTGGGAAGTCACGGGGCCATCATCAACTGGATTACAGGAAAATAATGTTTATTAAGAATAGAAGACTGCTTGCTTTTAGATTTGCTTTAGTTGTGTTCACACGGAAAGACTCTGGATGTGCCCCTGCTCCAGTCCTCAGCAGTCAGCTTGAGACAAGACAGTAAGTTACACTAAGTCTGTTTAGGTCCTGAAATATGCCCCTCTTCCTGTTCAAAAATTCAGTGTGTTCCCCAAGAGCAATACAGCATCCCTGCCATGGCAGGGGCAAACCCAAAAGGTTTCTAGCAGAAAAGGATAGCAGGAAAATTACTAAAAGAAGGACAATTGGAAGGAGTGGGGAGGAGGCATGGAGTTTGAAAAAAATAGTAGGGAAGGTCTGCTATGTCCTCCCGGATGAAACTTCAACCAGAGAAATTTGGGAACAGCCCTAATCCTAACCCTCTGGTTTATGAACGTAGGTATTACTACTGTGTTCTGCAGCATTCAGAATCTCCATATATGCTCCTGTAGTTGCCAGCTGAACTCGGAGCCCTCAGCCACACATCCTTCTACCAACTCCTCTCCCTCAACCAACTTTCCCTTTGAACTTTCTCTGCCACCTTCACCTGGAGAAAACGGGTTGTAACAAGTGCACTTCTCCCACGAGGAGGCTGAAGTTCCTGGAGAATTTGCGGCAGAGATGGTCTCTCTGCTGTATTTATATACTATATGGCCCAGAGGTCCGTGCCAGAATTTGATCCCTAACGGCGCTCAGAAAATAAGCATTAAAAAAATCCTTTCTTCTCTCCAGCACAGTTTATTGCAGCTTTTAATTTCCGTCACAACTTGCCTGCTTAGAAAACAT
>NW_009258377.1:2695947-2715789 GCF_000687185.1 Egretta garzetta
CGCCTGGCTGGCTTGTGCTTTACAGCAGAAAGCTCGCAGGGTGCGATAGCACCAGAGGGGTCCAGGGGCCTCCAGTACTGTTAGAGTCCTTTCTGGGAGGGGGAAGGAAAGAGGAGCCTTATGTTGTGGGGCAGTCCCATCTGCAGGGACTGCCCCACCCAGGGCCATCGAGAGGCCTTCTGGCATCCCTAACTCTTTGCACTCCCACTTGTTAACAACTCCTACAATTCATATTGGCACCTATTTGTCTAGTTCTTCCCCAGCCTATCTGTTTCTCACTGGCAGGTGATAACCCAAATTCCCCATTCTCATTCACCTCTGGTCCAAGTTTGCTTTCCTGTGAATGGGGATGACAACTTTCTCCCAATAGTCCTAAGTCTTAGCACCGGGGAAGATCTCCATCACCAATTTGCTGCAGAGTGACACCTTTGGAACCCTCTGGCTGAGCTGATCTAGAGTTCGAGTAGGGCCAGAAGGTGTCTTTGGGACATTAGGTTTGTCTGTTGAGGTGAATAAGCGAGCCCTTCTCAAGGTGGAGAACACACGAGTTCTGCTTGCACATGTTCTGAGCACCCCAAAACCTCCCTCAGCGCATCTGTGCTGCATCTTATGCATCCAGAGAAGCAAAAGGAACAGAAAACACCAGGAAAACTCTGCAGGAACTGCCTGCAGAGCCAGTGCTGCCCAGAGGTAAACTCTGGAGAAACGGGCACTGCCAGTCTTTGAAGTCCCACGGCAGGACCTGTATTGGCAAAGCTGACATCCAGAGGAAGGTCCTGAAGGGCGAGGAGGTGGGAAATAGCTTTCCAAGATATTTGTCAACATGTACAGAAAGATACTTAATGGAATATTCAAAAGCACTTAGCTGCACAGGTCCCGTAAGGGTGCTCTGATGGAAGGGCAGTACAGCAGGTACCGAGCACTGAGACAGCTAGCATGAGCATGGTGAATATGTGAAAGCAGGGTCAAAAGAGAAAAAGCCCATCTGAAAAAAGAACATTTGGACCAGCAAGGCAAAACTACGTACGTTTGACTTCTGACAGAACAGCTCTGTGAATTTAGTGATGTTTACTAAGGAGGATCTAGAAATCCTTAGTACATTCCTTAGTATTTACACACCCGTAGTAACTGCGTGGAGTATGATGGGAAGACAACCAAATTTCTACATATAATTCTATTTACTATATCCAATGGATGATACAGAGCAATCATTTGTCTTTGTGCTGCTATTAAGCTTGCTGTCCTGCATGGACAGCACTGAGCAGCCAACCCATCCCCTTGTCCCAGCCGTGTTTAAGCGGCAGGTCTCTACGAGCACACTTTTATAGAATCATAGAATCATAGAATGTTTTGGGTTGGATTCAGTCATGCCTGCCATAGGCTCGTTAAATGCGAGCACTCACCATTTCAGCTGCTCCCCCTGACGATGACTTCGAGTGGTTTAATGCATCTGATGATGATGATCATTCTTGCCTGGAGCCGTGGTGAAATGCCTTCACCAACCACCGCTTTATTTAGTGCCGGGGCATTTTGCTAGAGGCATTCAATGGGCAGAACACCTTTCTTTTCTCTTGAGATTAAAAATTACATGAAGTACATGTGAGTTAATACTTTTTTTAGCTTTAAATCTATTTTCCTTGAGTTTCCAGAGATTTACTCCAGGGTTGGAGAAGAATGTTTCCAGGTGAGCCTGATTGGGTTCAGCTAGTTGTGACAGATGCAGTTCATTTGGGGGCAGGAGGGAGAATGATGAAGAGAGGATAAAAGGCTCTGGAAGGGCCCATAGAGTCTTTTCTGTCAGGGAAGCTTTTCAGTCTTCTGTCTTAGCAACTGCCTATTGTTTTCTCCATCTTATTATGCCCTCACCCATTCCTCTTAATTGTTTTCTTCCTTTGGAGTTCTCCCCATCTGCGGATTTGCGACCCTGCAGCAGCCCCTTAGTTATCCCTGGCAAAGACAGCAAAAGCTTCTTGGGGGGAACTCCTTCAGCCAGGACTCGCCGCTTGCCTCCACGCCTGGCCTGGTGCTCCATTGACTGGGATCAGCTCTGCCTCCTGCAGCCCCTGGGCTCTGGGGGCTTTGGTTCTGTCTACAAAGCCACCTACCGTGGTGCAACTGTGGCTGTGAAGCAGGTGAAGAAGAGCAGCAAAAACCGACTGGCGTCGCGACAGAGCTTTTGGGCTGAGCTGAACGTAGCCCGGCTGCAGCACGATAATGTGGTACGCGTGGTGGCTGCCAGCACGTGTGCCCCAGCCAGCCAGAACAGCCTGGGCACCATCATTATGGAGTATGTGGGCAACATCACCCTGCACCATGTAATTTATGGCACTGGGGATGTGTGGAGGCAGGGTGAGGATGATGAAGGAGGATGTGGAAGGCTGGCCCTGAGCATGGAAGAGACTGTGTGCTATTCTTGTGACATTATGACTGGCTTGGCCTTTCTTCACTCACAGGGCATTGTGCACTTGGACCTGAAGCCTGCAAACATCTTCATCACCGAGCAGGGAGTGTGCAAGATTGGAGACTTTGGGTGCTCCCAGAAACTGGAGGAGGGCTTGTCCCAGAGCCTCCATGTTTGCCAGCAAGGGGGCACGTACACACACCGTGCCCCTGAGCTACTCAAGGGGGAGAGGGTCACTGCCAAAGCAGACATCTACTCATTTGCCATCACCCTCTGGCAAATTGTCATGCGAGAGCAGCCCTACCTGGGTGAGCGGCAGTACGTGCTCTACGCCGTGGTAGCCTACAACCTGCGCCCTTCCCTGGCTGCTGCCATTTTCCACGAGTCACTGGTGGGCCAGAGGCTCCAGGGCATCATCAGCTGCTGCTGGAAGGCCAATGTAGAGGAGCGCCTGAGTGCAGCCCAGCTGCTTCCCAGCCTCCGGGCCCTCAGGGGGACCCTCTAGGGAAACTCAGGGTTCTTTCTTACCCTTTCTTCTAGTGTTAACTCTTCTTTCCCTCTGCCTTTCCTCCAAACATAATGAATTTAGCCCCTGGGTGATTTAAGGGCTTTGTTGCTGTTTTTTATACTGTTTAAAAAAATGCTTTGTTATAAGAAGATTATAAATAAAGAGATTTAACAAAACTGTGGGGTTTTGCCATGGAAGGGGATAGAGCCAAGGATCAAGACGTTGGCAAATACAACTTTTTCTGGTTGATCTGTGGTGTGCTGCCTTGCTCAGGGAGAAACCGGGGAATGCAATGTGCAGAAAATAGTTGTTTTCAAATAAGTGAAGTACAAAAAAGGGCTGCTTTTGGAAGGGGTTTTGTACATAATACCTTTTGGTATTTCCAAAATGTCAGATATGAGTAGTTCTTTACACAAGCTAGGTTTGTGCGTTTGAGCTTTTCCTCTTCATTTACCAAGGAATGAGTATGCATCACAAATCAATGAATGCAGAAAAATAAATAGTGTCAGTGGGGTTTTTTTTCTTGTTCTTAGATGTACTTACTTTCAGTAAGTATGCTGTTTCTGAAATGAAAAAAGTGAACTACCTGATCTCCCCATTGAAATAAGGAATCTTTTTGTCAGTCTAAGGGTATTATGAGTAAGAAGATACATTAACAACCTGTGCTTTAGAAGACCTCCATGCTACCAGGTGTGTTAGTTGCAACTTGCTAGTTGGTATAGTGTAAACTTCAGTAACTGAAGTATTGTAAGAGCATCTTGTGTGGAATACAAAGTTCCCAGGCTTTGAAGGCATAGGGAGAGCTTGAAAAAAAAACTAATTGGGAAAACATGAAGGGAGATGTATAGATACAAAACCCCTCCTAAAGCAGGGTAAGGGGGGAATTACTCGCCCTTTGTAATGCATGGGTCAGTATGAGGTGAGATATTGGAAGTGCTGGAAGGAAGGTTGCTTAAAGCAGTAGTAATGATGCTCTGCTGCTGCTCAAAGCACACACTATGGAACTACCCTCTGCGCTGCTTATGCCTTATCTACTAGATTTCCTAATCTGGTTGTAATGTGTCTGGGAGAGGAAGTGCTGTAGGCGATGCCAAAGACAAAGAGCTCCGATTCCTGATTTATCAGAACTGATAATTATAGATCTGTCAAGACCTCAACCCTTATCTGGAGCTAGGAAGATCCGGACTGCTGTAGCTGATATTGCCGTTCTGCCCAAAGACTCCACTTCTTGTTAAGGCAGGACAAAGAATGATGTTTCAGCCAAATTGTTTTTCTTCCTTCCCCTTCCTCCCCTTTGCTTCCATTCTGGAAAAAAATATCCCAAAGGAATTGAGCCAGTTTCCTGATTTCTGACACACATCTGTTCTTATCCCCGTGAAATCCTGGAAATGAGCAACTATGTGAATTTGAGATGATTCTGTAGGTCTTTATGGTATTTGGGTTGGTCATTGAAATTAATGGTTTATAAAGCATATCTAAGCTTAACTATTTCTTGCTTTCCTGTCCCCTTAAGTGGAACTGTAAAACACCATCTGGAATGAAAAAACCTAAGGTAAATTCTGGAATAGATTTCCTGTGCTTACTCTGTCAAAATAATCATGCTATAGAACTAGAACTTACGGTTTTTTTCATGTTGCATAACTTCTTTTAATAAACAAGAAATATCTTATAAAAGTTATCATAATAAGCCAGTATTATAAGGTCTGGCAATATAATCCAGGCCTTTTAAAATTATTAGCTGAGGACATGTAAGACAAAATGTTGGATAAAGCCATTGGCATGCCTCACCTTAACATCAAGCCTGACATAAAAATGTTTCTCCAGTCCTCAAAATAATATAATAAAAAATTGAATTTAAGTTTTTTAGTCACTCCTAGATGCTTATGTGTTGTATTTATTTTGCCAATCTAGGTAGCTTGTTGCTTAAACGGCTAGAAACTTGATATTTTGTGCTTAATGGTACTTTAGCATCAATAAGTGCTACTTGAGTCTCTGTGAAAAATCAAGCACCCTTCAAATTCTCTGTTATACTTGGCAGAAGAATACTGGATGGCCAAGACCTGCTCTTGAAGCATAATCAGCTCTGCAGATGTCTCTGTCAACTTTACTGGATTCTCTTTCAAGGGGGAGTGAGAACTCTGAGCAGCACTCAAGATGTAGGCACATCCTAGCCCACTGTCATAACGATGTTCTCTATTTTTAAGTAACTTCTAAGATTTGATTTGCTGCTTTTTGATTGCTAATGAGCAGTGAGTTAATACTAATCAAGAAACATCTCAGGCCTGATAATTCAGAATTCATTATTTTGCCTGTTTCCCTCACTTTACATCAATTTACCTTGAATTCCCTTCTGCTGGTTTGTAGCTGGCCCTTGCCCTCACTGTCCTAAATAACTCCACCATCAGCAAATTTATTTATCTTATGGCTCACCCTCTTGCACTGTTTATGAATGTGCCGAGCAGTGCAGAACCCTGTGAAACACCACTGGGCGCTTTCTCTAGTTGAGAGAACTGATACTTTGCTTTCATCCTCTGTTCCTATCTTTTCACTTATCCAGCCCAGGATTTTCTGTCTTAAAACATGGCTGCTTAGTACCTTTAAAAGGTTCACAGTGAAGGATTTTTCAAATACCTTTGGAAACCCAAGGGAAACATATCAACCAGCTCCTTATCTGCATACTGTTGGTGCTTCTGAAGAATTCCCATATAATTCAACACCACTGTGAAGCACAACTCCTTCCGACTGAACCAATATTGGCTCCTAAAGCAAATGACATTTCTCTCTGTGTCTGTTAATTCCTTTAATATTGTATCTGCTAATGTATCTTGTACAGATGTCAATCATATAATTAAGTTATTTCTTAAAGGCTTCTATGGGATATGGTCCCGTAGAGAAGAGAGACCCAGGACACCTGGTTGATTTTTAAGGATTGCCTTCTCCAGGCTCAAAATTGGTCCATCCCAAATGAACAGGAAACCGAGCAAGGATGCCCCCAGTGATAAACAAGGAGCTCCTGATTAAACTCAAACATGAAAAATAAACATAAAAGAGGTAGAAGCAGGGTCAGATCACCCAGGAGGAATATAGAGACACTGCCCCAAGTGTGGGGAGACGGGGTTGTAAAAGCCAAAGCCTGTCTCAAATTGGATCTGGTAAAGGATGTGAAGAGCAACAGAAAAGGTTTCTACAGGTATATCCTCAGCAAAAGGAAGACTAGGGGTAATCTGGGCCCACAGATGAATGCGGCAGAGGAGCTGGTGACAACATGGAGAAGGCCAAACTACTCTTCTGTGATTTCTTCACCTCGGTATTTAATGGTAAGGTTTGCATTTTGTAATCGTGGGCCCCTGAGACCAGTGAGAAAGCTGGAGCAAGGGAGACTTATCCTTGGTAGAGAAGAATAAGTTTAGGGAACATTCAAACGAACAGGAGGTACACAAGCTCACGGGACCTGATGGGATGCACCTACAAATGCCGAGGGAGCTGGCTGATGTCGTTTGTGAGGCCACTCAATTATATTTGGAAGGTCATGGAAGTCAGCAGAGATTCCTGAGGACTGGAAGAAAGCAAATGTCACTCCAATCTGCAGGATGGTCAAAAAGGAGGATCTGGAAAACTACAAGCCAGTCAACCTCACCTAAATCCCTGGGAAAGTGGTGGAACAAATAATTCTGGAAACCACTGCTAAGCATATGAAGGACAAGAAGGTGACTGGGATTAGTCAGAGTGGATTTATGAATAGGAAATCATGCTTGACCAACCTGGAGCATTTTGTGATGAGATTAGTGGCTTGCTGGGTGAGGGGAGAGTAGTGGTTGTTGCTCAGCTTGTCCTTAGTGAGGCTTTTAGCACTGTTTCCCATTACATCCTTATAGAGAACTTGATGACGTACAGGCTAGATAGATGGTAAAAACTGAAAACTAGCTGAGCTGCTGGGCTCAAAGGGTTGTGATCAGTGGCATGAAGTCCAGCAGGAGACCAGTCACTGGTAGTGTACCCCAGAGATCAATACTGGGCCCAGTACAGGTTAACATCTCCATTAATGACTGGATGATGGGACAGAGCTCACCCTCAGCAAGTTTTGAGATGATACAGAATTGGATGGAGCAGTCAGTACCTCAGATGGCTGTGCTGGTATTCAGAGGGTCCTTACCTGGTGAAGCTGGAGAAAACGGCCAACAGGAATTAATGCAGGGAACTGTGAAGTTGGGCAGCTGGTGGAGGAGAACCCCACGCACCAGTACGGGTTGGGGGCCGAACAGCTAGAAAGCAGCTTTTTAGGAAAGGACCTGGAGCTCCTGGCAGCCACAGACCTGAACATGAGCCAGCAATGCACCCTTGTGGCAAAGGCGGCCAACAGCATCCAGGGGTGCGCTGCAGAGGGCGATGCCAGCTCTTCCAGAGCATTGCCAGAGGAGATTATTCCCCTCTGCTCACTCAGCACTGGTGAGGCACATCTGGAGCGCTGTGTCGGGCTCAGGACTCTGCCAGAACAAGAAAGTCATGGATATCCTGGACCAGGAGTGCAGCGAAGGGCCATTAAGTTGATGAGGGGACTGGAACCTCTGGATGTGAGGAGAGACTGAGATATGGGACTGTTCAACCTGGAAAGAGAAGTCTCAGGGGGCTCCCACTGGTTTCTATAAATACTGATGGGATGCAGAAAAGATGGAGCCAGGCTCTTCTCAATGGTGGCCAGTGACAGGACAAGATGCGATAGACACAAACTGAAGGACAGGAGACTCTATTTAAATGCAAGAAAAAAACTGTTTTACTGTGAGGGTCAGATGCTGGAACGGGTTGCCCAGAGATGTGGGGGACTTCATCCTTGGAGATACTGAAAACCCAGCTGGGCTTGGTACGGAGCAAGCTGCTCCAAACGACCCTGTTCTGAACTGGGGTTTGGACCCGACAATCTCCAGAGGTCCCTTCCAACCACAAAAGTTCTGCAATTATAATAACATTTGTAGATGCTTGAATTTCAGACAGCTCCTGAGTTCTCCTACAAAAATGTTTCTAGCATGAGCCTATTTTGTGTCCAGGGACAACATGCAAGGAACACACTTTGATTCTTTGTAATGGCTTTGCTTTCTTGGCGAGGGGGTCAGGGTTCAATGATTAGTATTTTCTTGTTTTGGTTTGGTTTTCTTTTAAAAAACCTGACATCAGTAGATCTACCAGAGAGGCTTGATAGATTTCTTGTTCTTGATATTTTGAAAAGTATAAATTATGGGGTTTATGTTAGTTCCTTGCAGGTTTTTTCCACCTATTTTTATATTTAATCCACCCAACTTTTATCCTTTCTGTTTTCTTCATCTGGACACGGGTCCAGGTTTTTAAAAGAAGCCTTCTCGCTTCTAAAGCTGGCATTAAAGCTAATGAGTGTAGCTGCACATTGCTCCTTAGCCCTGTCACACTTGCATACATCCATGTTCAACGTTACCAGAAGGCACACGATGCTAGCAGGGCAGTTGCAGACAATCGTGTTACAACCCTTAGGGGATTCTGTTCATCCAGATTTTTCCCTAAGCCTTTCTAGAGGCTGTTTTTGTTCCTTACCTCTCCTTCCCCAAACATATGAATGCAACACAGTTCCAGACAGTTAGCAAGACATAGTTACAAGTCAGGATAAACCTTAAGGGTTATTTGTACCTAGTTTATTTATTCTCTTCATTCCTGGAACCGATCACCAGCAGTTTGATCAGCCTAAACAGAAGATTTGTTGAAGGCCTGGAGAAAGCACTACAACCAGGTAGTTGTAGTTTATTGACACCTTGCTATGCTTTCGGAGTGTGAAACCCTTGTGAGGCCAGTGCTGAGGATTCTTTCTATGGCTGCCCCAATCATCCAGACAACCAAATATAAAAGGGGCATCACTATTTCTTTCTGTGGACTAAATGCCTTGGCAGGGTATATATAAAAGCACAGTGAGTTTGAAAGGCTGAACTAGCATTCATCTCCCGGTCAGCTCTGTTGGGTCTAGCAAATTTGGAAGTATGGGATCCAGAATTCCACAGATTCAGATGATGCAGCATCGGTGCAAGTCTGGGCACAGTGGTATTGTAAGATGCCCTTGGGCTGTGCCCTCCGGCCTTCTTCCAGCCAGGTATGCTCTATTCAGGGCACGGGTTACCTGGTGCTAAGAACAGGCTGGTCCTCCTCAAATAAGAGTGACTACGCATCTTGACTGTGCTCTTAGGAAGGAACAAAGCCTCATTTGTCCCAAGTGGTAAATACTAGATCACTCATGTCTTACCGTCAACCAAGTTCCACAGCTTGGTATGATTACTTTCCTTGGAAACTAAACTGTTCTTCTATTTAGGTTTGGCGGTTTTTTGTAGCATCAACTGAAGTGCCATTTCTGGGATGCTGTGATGCCATGTCACAGCGGCCATTTTCTCAAGGTGAGCTGTTTTCTTGGCTTTGTTTTACGTTCTCTGTTCACGAGTAGCACAAGCTGCCTTTCAAACTTCCAGCTCTGCAGCGCTGAGAGCTAACTGTTCAAAACCAGGTGGGTTAGAGTCTGCCTCTTAGCAGTTTGGGGTGACCACAGCCCAGATGGGGACTTCAGCTAGTCTTCATCAATCTCCCACCACCCCCAGCCTTCCCCATGTATCTCCTCTTTTCCCTCAGATGGGCACATATGCAAAATTTTACGGGATGCAGTTAAGAAAGACATTTGATGTAATTTTATCTAATTCAAACTGAATCGCCAAATAAGAGCCAATACTAGTTAGTGCTGAAATTGTTTTAGGTCAAAATTAAATTTTTCCATGCAATGGAAAGCAACTTCCAGGTGCTCTCTTGAGTTCTATGAAGTTCAACCATTACTTTAGCAGTCAAGTGATTATAAGACAAGAAAAAATGGTTAGAAGCATGGGAAGTATGCAGTTGTAATAAACAGTTTCTAGAAGAATGAGAAGGAAAACAAAAAGCAAGGCAGTGTAGTTTATCATTCTGTATTACTCTTCACTTACTACAGCTATTAATGAAGGTTTAATGTCTTTGGTTCCCAAACAGAAATATCAACAGACATTTCATAATTGTTTTTTTATAAAGTAAGCATAAGCTGCAATTCTGATGCTACTCTCTTTATTTGAGGATGGATGGGAGTATTACAGTTAAACATATTTGATAATTAAGCAGGGAACGGTTATCTGTTTCTCTTTGACATAGCTTCTGGCTTCCCATCAACAAGGAGCCTCTTTAACCCTGCTCCTGGCTTGTTCTGTTGTTTGCTCCTCTTTCTTTGGAGGCTTCTTCTGTACTCACTTACTTCATATTCCTTTCCCCCTCTCCCCCCCATTTTTGGGTGTCATGGCTTTCAACCCAGAAAGAGGGAGGTAACAACACTATCTTCAAATGATAAAAATACTATATGACTTGGAGGTGGGCACATCCTTAATACAGAAGGTATGATGCGAAGCATGAAGGCATGAGTGTGAAGACATATGGGTTGCTTCTGTATTCTGTGGTAAGATATATCTGCAGCAAAGCAAACAAAACAAAAAAAATATTTTACAAAATATACCACAAATATTTGTAAATTCAATGGGACTTAAGTGGATGCTTAGTATTTGACTTGTGTGTTAATTTTTGCAGCAATAGCATCTGTGTTCATAAATTCAGCCACTAGAACACAGATGAAAACAGGGGCAGAAAACGAATGGTTATTCTTAAAATCAACTACACTTTGAACATTTTACTTACACTTTCTTTTAGCCATTTATCTGCTGCAAATACCTTAATGCAATGCTCAAAGAGCCTCTTTCTATGCTTCAGTTAACCCAGCTGCCAAATATTTGTCTGCCTGTCAGATGAAAAGCCTTAAAACCAGTTAAAGAAGGCAAATGGAACAAAAAAGTCTACTGGCGTCTATCCCAGTCTGCCATCAGCTAAGGATGCCATGGGACAATTTGATAGTAGAGGCACCATCCACCCCTGGACTTCTCCGAGCACAAGGCCGAGTTATGGTCCCTACCCAGCCTGAAGTTCAATAGCCTGAGTGTTCAGCAGAGCAGGGAGGTGACTGCATTTGCCTTTGCAGGGCACCTGGGATAATAGGGTAATTCATAACTTAATAAATATTCTACTGCACATGTGCCAGGCTACAAAGAGCAAAGTAGGCTGCGAACTGGAAACATAGATGTCCAGCTCTTTTTAAGTTACTCCCCCCAAAAGGGCGGAAGGAAAACCAGTTTTGTTTTCAAGCTGTGTATTTTTCTCAACCACTTACTTCAAAAATAGTGAATGAGTTTTGATTCAGGAACGGCACAAGGTGAAGCTGGCCCCAGAGGCAAATATAGAAAGTTGCACCTGAACAGAGATAGTAAACAAGCTGACTGTAAATATGGGAACTGATAGGCTGGGGAGGCTGGATTTTTTTTTTAATAGTAGTTAATAGTATATATTCTATAATACAGTAAGTTTAGAGAGATATCATATACTTTGGCCACATTCTTGTTTCTCTCTTATCTAACAGTCCCATTAAAATGTTTTGCAGATAACACAAAAGCCACACACAAAGCTTTCAAAGGAATGTATCATTGCATTGACATGCCGGTAGATGAATGTCACCCGAATTTCTCTTCGTATAGAAAATGACAGAACTTCTCCAGACCTCCCTTAAAGCTGTCAATCCTTGTATTGCTTTTGGAAGTGAAATGGTTGCTATTAGGTGTTTTTTAATTTCAAGGGGGGAGAAAAGGATATTCTTAAAATTTAATTAATCATTCCTGTCAACAGCAGAGGAAATTAAATTTAATTTTTTTAAAACCTTTTCATACTTGCATAGTTCATTTAAGAAGTTGTGTATTGAATTGCAAACAGAATTTGAAAAAGTGTCCCAACTGTAAAAAAAAATTAGCACAACCTGACAAGTCATAGGAAGGGTAGTATGAACGAGCCATTTGCACAGGGAGACAAGGGAGGTGGCTGGGGGAGGCAATGAGGCAAGCCAGAACCAGGGAGCAGGAAGACACCCCCAAAAATGAACCTATTTGCCACAAGCCTTTCAATCAGTGAAGCTCTCATTGAAAAATAAGTTTATTTTATAAGCACGTGAATTTCTGTGTTGTACACTAGAGCTACCTTCCCACTGGACTGTCAGGACCCTGTATGACTTAAACTAAGGTCTTGAAGAAGTGCTTAAAATTAGATGAGGCCACTGATTCCATTCAGAGCAGTCACCTGTTACCACCAGGTCATAGGAGTCACTGTTATATACAGAAGATTTTAAGAGTAAAAAGCTCAGGTTTCTGTATCAAAGGTGTGCTGGGTTATTTTCAGGAAAGAGCAGAATCAATCCCTAGGTATTAGCATAAGCATTTGTGCCTGCCAGAACAAAGTGATCGGCTCTACCTCACATCAGTAACATTTCACAAGCATGTATGAGAGGCAGTTCTTCCTCTGGGCACGTAAGGGACTCTCAGAAAGGAAATATATCTGCTGTAAGGGTGTGGGAAAGGGGCCATTGATAGAACGAAGTACCTGCTTGGTGATCTCAGAAACATCTTCCAACAGTCATAATTACTGAAAGATTATTTTGCAATATACATATTTTGTACTTGAAAGAAAAACATGAGATCATAATGCTGAAAAAATTACAAGTATTAATGTTTCTTGACATTTTTTCAGGAGGCGTGGCTAGCATACTCAAAACCACCTTCTGTGAACACCACAATAATTAATTTTATTTGCCTAAAAATCAAAAGCTTGACCAGAACTGTCTAAGCACTAATACTATCTCTTCCTCAGTTTTAAACCAGTAGACAATACTGCTCCCCTTGAGCTGCAGCTGGAAAACCCGTTGCTAGCATTTTCACCATGCACAGCGGTGGGAACATTGGAAGTGCAGTTGTGTGCATCTATGTATAACTGCTCTTACAACATTTGAGCAATTGTTGCAGGGGAAGAAGACTTTTCTATTTTATAGTATTTCCTGGGAGACTAACCAATCCATATTCCTATTTGTAACAATGATGTCTTGTAGACTGGTGTGAAAGGACATGTCCACGGCCTGTTTTCGTTACAAGTGAAGTAGGAACTTCTGCCGTATGTTTAGCTGAAAGACAAGTTGGATAGACTTGCTT
The DNA here is from genome assembly GCF_000687185.1 of Egretta garzetta. Lineage (NCBI taxonomy): Eukaryota > Metazoa > Chordata > Aves > Pelecaniformes > Ardeidae > Egretta > Egretta garzetta. The sequence goes on from NW_009258377.1 coordinate 2,708,948, forward strand.
CACTCTCCTGTAAGTTGTTCCCTTAAACAGAACCGCTGGGTCTTCCATGAAATAGCATTACGGTTGTTGTTCCTGCCCCCCTACCGCAACCTCAGGATTTCTGCGTAGTAGGCTGCAGCTGCCGCTTTGCCACATTAGCTTTTTAGAGAAGTTAGCAAGCCCTTTGAAACCAAAACTTCTTCAGATTTGATGCCTCTTGGATCACTTTCATGTGATGTTGTGGATCCGACCAGCTGTTCTGAACAATCACAGTGTAATGATTTCCTCAGTGGCTAATAATTCCTGTTTCTAAAGCACATCTTTAACACCACAGTATCTCCTTTAGTTCCAGGTCCTAAGTTTTATGTTATTATTCCTGTCTCTGTCAGCTTTTGAGTAATTTAACTTGGCTTGTTCACACAGGGTCAGGTCACGGGAGGAGAAGCATTACTGAATGAGCTTTAGTCTTTCTTTACAGACTCCAGGGTTGGGAAGGGCATCTCTTCGCAAGTCCCACAGAAGTCAATCTGACACCTGGATGTAATCTAGATAAAATTGTGAGATGCAACTAATATCCTGCTCTAACAGTCCTGTACCATCAAGATGGCGATTCCCCCTTGTTTTAAATCTCATCATCATCTATGGCAAGCATTTGCTAAATTTTGTGCTTGCAAACGTTCATCATCTGAAAACTAGTTGGATCAAAAATATCACAAGGAGGAAACTAATCTTAACGGGATGAAGAAAAACTTCTCAGGAAAAAAAAAGGAAAACCATGATGCAGTGATGCATTCTATATCAAAAGAAGTTTTTTTGTCTAGTTGTAAGGCAGTGTGAGGCCAGGATCATTCCTTAAATTATCCCTGCTCCATGATAGAGAGGCGGCACAAGCACCGTGAAACAATTCCCTCCTACTCTGTCTCGCCAAAGAATTAGATTAGATTAAACTGGTCTTTGGAAGAAAAAAACTGATCAGTAACTTCATAACTGGGCTCTAAAACAGTAGACAGAGGGTCATGGGCAAAAATGTATGTGGACTACATATATTGGTAAACATAACTGCTGTAAAATTAATCAACTTTTTCTTCCTCGAGGACAGACATCCAAACATGCAAACACCCTGCTGCCAGTAGCTTCCCACAAAGTCTTTGCAGGAGGCAGACATAAGGAGGAAAGACAACACCAAAGTCTTTACCAGCACAGTATTGTGAAGAGTTCGTACGCACCAACCTGCACCGCTAGTTCCTAAACACTCCGAGAGAGAAGCCAGCGTGCTAAGTGTAGCAAACCAATCTGCATCCTGGAAGCCGTTCCCAATTCAGTCGGTAAAACAGCTTGCTATGTTCAAAGAGTCACATGGATGTTGTTTGACTAGATGAAGCTTTTCAACACGTGCTGCAAACCATTGCAGTCTTCTTGAACTGTCTATTTTTTCAAAGTAACACAGATCACAACAAACTGTGCCAAGCAGTGCCACCTGAAGTGGCCAAATCTGGACTGGACAGATTTGTGTAGTTTGGAATAGATTTTTTATACTTGATTAACCTTTCTGCACATGAAGTCTTCCAAGATGATTTCCAAAATGAAAACTGGATGCAAAAGTAGGAGTTTTGTTTGTGTGTCCACTAGTTCTGCGTTCACTGGACTGATGCCGGGGATTTTTTTGTACAGGAATTGCGTGCCCCCCTCTTGGTAATGTGGCCTGGAAAACAACAGATGATACGGTAGGAATGTCAGTGTAAATAGTGCGTGCGAACAGAATACCCAAATCGGCATGTTCTGAGAGGATGTTTGCCCAAAACCTGATAACGCTAAGAGGAAAGTAACAATAACAAAGTTTGCTTAAGACAATGATCACCCAGGTTAAACAGTAACCAGGGGATCAGATTACCAGGAGCCTTTTGGGAAAAGAAGTTAGCTTGAAAAGCAGCATGAGAATTTGTGATTGCTGGAAGAAACCTTGGGGTGGGAAAGCAGTACCAGAGCAGCAGGCATCATTACTTCTAAGGCCGGGCAGCATCCTCCCCCTCGGACACGGTAAGCGGCTGCCACCCCACTCCCGGTACAGGCTGGGGGACCGACAGGGTGAGGCACGGCAGTGAGGACCCAGCTCTGGGGAGCACACAGGGGAACTCCTGGGGTACGCTTTCACCAGCGTGTGGATTAGTTGAACGGGTACACGTGCCCACACCTCCAACAAGAAGGATTTAGAAACAGGGAAATCTGCACTCCCAAAAGTGGGAGTGTGCATTTGTAACCCACACTTCTTGAAGAGAGGGGATGTGCACAGAGCTGTGTGAATACTTAAGTGGAATCAGTTGTAGTAGGGTACGTAAGAAATTTGTAGGTGCTTATTAACACTTTGTAACCATCTAGTATCGTGATTTCTGTTGTATTGCCAATACTGATCCACAGTATATAGTTCACTGATTACTGGCAAATTGCATGTTGCTAATCAATAAACTGCCTCGGTGTTGTCAAGACTGTGAGAGTTGCACAGTTATTCTCTGCAAAAAGTTGCTGTTTCATTACTACGAATTTAACAGAAGCATCGCATCTGCAGAGCAAGGAGTGGAGAGGCAGCAAACATTCTTCCGGGCAAGCAGAGAAGACATAACTCATCAATTTGAAAAAAAAGCTTACAACTGAACCGGGGCAGGACAAATTCAAATAATATCCTCCTGAAAGCAGCCCAGATGTACAATCCCATTTCAATCCCGAGTGTTCAAGGACATGTTGCAATGATGTACCACAGATTCGGTGTCACTAGAAGTGCTGTAGCGTATTAGCAGTTAAGTATTTTTTGTTACTGTGATTTGTGTCAGAGGAACAAGGCAACACAGGCTGACACAGGAGAAATTTCAGGGAAGTCGTGCTCCAACCAGGTCAATATTAGAAGCCAAGTGTATTATCTGTCAGGTGTAAAATACAGGTTTAGGAGGAAAGAGCTTGCAATAATAATTATGAAGCTCATGCTTCTTACTTGAAAAAAATCTCTCAATGATCGATATTCATGGCAACATTTGTCAACAGTAAAAAAAAAAACCGCTCTTTTTCTGAGTCATGGATCTAGTTCATGTTTTCCATAGTTACATAAAAAAATTTTAAGGTAAAGAGAGCTTAGTATTTGGAGGGGGCTTGCATTTTTAAATGGTGATCTTTATGCCAGAATTGGCATGAAAATTTAAACAATGTAAAATGGACAGGCTAGGTGCAATATGAGAACTCCAGCTGCAAACCAGTGTTCATGCACTGTGTGCTCTGTCTGTCTGCTACCTGCCGAGAACATTAGTTGCCAGTTAGCAACTACCCAACTACACAAATTCATCTTTAAAAAAGGGGTATTTTCAGTTCCAGTGGGCTTTCTGGAAGTTTCAACAGCTGACACAGCTGTAGACACAGTAAATACAGATGTTCAAAATCTATAGAGGACAAAGAGATATGAACAGGTACTACCTAACTGCTGAGTAAAGAACTTGGAGGAGAGTTCTGAGACATGATACAACTGAGTAACTTCAAATTAACACAAGAGGATCAGCAGATACCTACAATTAAGACCAAGCAGACGCTAAAGCCTTTCTTAAAAGGCTTGAAAACAGCTTTCATTGGATTGCTGCTGACTGCTTTAGATACTCCACCACCTACTGATGATTTCCTGAGAAGCCTTGAGTATGATGATCCTGCTGCACAGGCATTTTGTGATCAGAAGTTCAAACAAAATCTTTAAAGTGCATTCAGATTGCAAAGACCTTGGAGAAGGAAGTAATTTTCCAAGTAAATAGGAATATATTTTTGCACTATGTTAATCACCACTGAACGTAAAGAGTGGAGGCATTAGGCTGGCATAACCCAAGTAGCTTCCAGGGAGCTGCCCATGCCAAATAATCACTATAAAAAATGACAAAGCAGATTTAAGGAAGCAAAGCCTCCATTTCAAGAAGTTACTCCAATACTTTGGAAGGTGCTGAGTGACAGAGGCACATCTGCTCATTCAGTTAACTCTTCAGACACACAGGCAGACTCTACCAGGATCTAATCTTAAATGATGACCCCCGTAGCACAACAAGAACGTCTAGGAGATCTCCTCGAAGATCCTTTTGTCACGTGAACAAAGGAAGACAGAAGGTGAATTGACATCTAAAATAAAAAGATTTAGATTTGTAGAATATTGGACCATCTTTTCTGGATAAAAAAATGGCATAATTTAGCCTGTCATGGGGTGGGGTGGGGGGAATCTTCCCAGGCAAAACTTAGCAAGATTAAATGCAATGGCATTAACGAGCTAAAGAACCACGTGACCATTCATTTAGCACAAAGTAAAGATGTTCAGGCTAAAATTAAGTAAAGGACCAAAACCTGGCAAGAACCTAACTCCTACACATACATATTTAATTAATAGGAACTGAATTACTAATTTGGAAGCATAAATTGAATCTAACTGGTTTTACTATAAGCTAGTAGAAAAATACATGGATAACAAAATATTCAGATCATTAATTACTGAAGACCATTTCTGAAGGACAAACTGGTCAAAGGAAGGGAGAAACCCCTCCCCAGTAATCCATAAAAAACAAAGTCAGAAAGTGTCATGAATGCACATGTAACAATATTCTGAGTGATAAATCATGAAACTAGATATTATATTGTTTCTGCTACAGACTACTAAGTCATGTTAAAAGCATACCTTACTTCTTAATAATTTACCTGCTTAATTACATGACATGAGGAGAACACTCCTGGAAGATTAATCTAAAAAGCATATGCCAACAGTGTATTTATATGTACAAACCCAAAACCTCATAACTAAACTGGAGTTAATGTTAGCCGGGAAGAAAACCCTACATTAAAACCAATATGTAACCGAAGGAAAACCAGGCATAATATAAAATATGAATCAGAAGCCAAGAATGACAGAATATTCAGAAGGTAAGCAAGAAGTTTTATTGATAATGGATATTTACCCACGTGAATAGCATGAAGGAGTTTGGGTTTGGTTTTTTTTTTTTTTAATAGTGTATTTCAGAGAAACCAGGACGTTCAGCTAAGTTTCTGTTCTACATTTGTGGAGAAAAAGTAGCATATTTATCTCACTAAATTCTAACAATAGCTAAGGAAAGCCTTAAACATAGGAACAGAAGTAAGGCAGTTGTTAAATCAGCAGCTGAGCTGCCAAAGGAGAATTCTGTGCTGTTAATGTAGATTTTCTGTAAGCTTTGAGAAACCTGGGGAAGCCCAGGAAAAAGAAAAAAAAAAAAATTCAGAGAAAGCTGAGGTGATCCCAATATTAGGGGAAAAAAAAAAAAAAAGTAAGAAAGGAAAAAATTCAGGAACTGACTGTCAACCTTGCATTAATCCCAGGGAAAGACAAAAAATACTGACTTCTTGATATAGGAACAAGAAATAAATGAGGGAATTTTACTTAAATTATACAGCTTGAATGTATGGAAAAATGTATCTTTTCAGATCGACTTTTTTCCCTTATGCAATTAGAGCATGTATTTGGTAGACAATAGGAAGTGTTGTTCTAACATGTTTGTATGTTGACTTCTTCAGTAGGACACCGAGAAACCGGCATAGCTGTGCACATACAGTTCACAGTAAGTAAATTAAAACTGAAGTTACAGATCTGTGTCATCCACAAGGAATCTGTCAGATATATTTCTAATTGAATCCCATGGGAATTAGTTCTTGGCACCACGCTATTCAATATTTTATCTGGAAATAAAGTTTACTAAGAACATTCATAGAAGTAAATAATGTAGCAAGCTTGCTGATTTGGAACCATCGGGATTACTGGAAAATTGTTCCGGCATGATCAGTCTGAGCTCACGTATGTAAGGGGGATGAATATGAAACTCAGAGATGGAAAACTTCCTCAGGAAGTAGTTGGAATAGCTGACAATAGAGTAAACATGGATTCCTTACACATAAGCGAGTTCAAAATTGTTAATGTAGTTGTTAAATGGCTCAGAAAACAAACCACCAGAAACAAATGCTGCTTTCACTGTAGGGAGGAAGAGGCCAGAGAAACAGGACTATCACCAAACCGGATTTTTCCCAAGTGCCGACCTTCACTGGCAAAAGACATTGCTGCATGTCAGGAAGCAATGATAGGATGGCTACTTCTGTATCTGCATTTATTGGAACTGCTCTACCAGGATACAGCATCTAATCCTTCTTTGGACTACTTGTCAGTAAACCAGAGCTTTCAAAGAGCAAATACAAACGATCCAAGTGCAAAACAAGTCTAAAATTGAGCCCCACGATGGACTAATTGGCATACAAGCGTTGCCTCCATCACACGAGGTTTAAGGAGCATACGAAGACCTATTCAAGTATTTTTGGGGGAGGAATTATATTAAGTGCTGTGTGATAGCTAAAAGTAAGTTCAGATTAAAAGCCCAAGGAGTCTTTTCTGAACAACTGTAGTAATTACTAAGTTTCCAAAGGTGGCAGTAGTTTTGCTCACAGCACACATCTATGATTACTGGACAATCCCCTGCCCAAACTAGAATTAAAATATTTTAAAAATATAATCAGAATGACCTTACTGGAGGCCATCAACTTCATAACATCTAACGTGTTTCTCCAGTCAGATACATCTCTCAAGTTGCGATGTAACTAGAACGGGCATGCTCTCAGCAAAACACTTGTTTGGGGATCGACAGTTACCAGTGTCCAGGCCAAATCAGTGCCTGCTCTCATTAAAAGCGCATCCCTGCGATACCCAACCTAGGTAAGTAAAGCAACTTCAATAAATAAAATGAAGTTAAGTTCCTACATTCAGGAATGAACAAAACCAGCATTTCTACTTAAAGCTGCTTAAAACGTCTGTTCTCACACCTCCACTTTCAGTAGTGACT
>NW_009258377.1:2716609-2721508 GCF_000687185.1 Egretta garzetta
CGCTTCCTCCGGGCAGAGCTCCCCCTCGGGAGCGGCGTCGGGGCCGCCGCTGCCCGCGGGGAAGAGACGACCTCAGCCCGGCGTGAGCGGTGGTGACGAGGCCTCGCGTGTTTGCCCTTAAAATCGGCTTTGATAGGAGGAGCGTGCGCCGCCTGACGCGACAGGTAGTAGCTCATCAGCGTGAGAAACGCCGTCTTGCACCCACGGTGTGTTAAGGCCTTTCTTCCCCCGTATTTTCACTTTTCTTTAATCAAGTCACTTGGTCCACAGTAATGCCCGATTATTTGCACAAGCTCTTTGCATCCGTTTCCTGAGCGGCCGAATTAGCCTTTCTGGCCAGGTGCCCCTTTTTCGTTCTCACCGTTTTAAGTTGTTGCTGTTTTGTTGGTATCTGTGTTACTGAATTCGTGGTGAGGTTAAGCTGTAAGATGTGCGAAATCTGAAATGTGTTTATTTTTGAGGATGAGGAGTATCCGTGAGTGGACAGCCTGCTGTGCGTAGGCAAACCAGGGAGGGATGTTCCTGCAGCTTCCCACTGTCAGGTGCAGTTAAGATACCAAAAAGTCACTTCTCCCCAGAGCACTTAGGAATTTGCCCTTCCTTTTTGTTCCCACATGTTCTGGTTTTCGCTGGGATAGAGTTAATTTCTTCCATGCCACTGTACCCTTTGGATATGCCATTTAGTCAGTAGAATAAAATAGTCCTGCAGCTCAATTGTTCTTTATGCTCTAGGGGTCTCTTTCAAGAGGCTGCAGACAGCGCTGGCTGGTGTTGGCTCTAGTGTCTGATATTTGTAACTTCAACATTTTAGGCGTTTAAAGACACTGGCAAAGCACCTGTGGAACAAGAGGTAGCAATTCATCGCATTAGGATTACTTTGACGAGTCGCAATGTAAAATCACTTGAGAAGGGTGAGTGATACTTTTTTTTTTTTTTAACTGGGGTAGCTTGTTAAGTCAGGAATGATATGTCTGCTACAACGTTGCAAAATACAATGTATCAAAGCCAGTGGTAATTAAACATGTTCGTGTTTGCCTGTTTGTATGTGGCTTGGCTCACAAAGTCGACCCAAAGTGCTTCATACACTGGCAAGCAGCGTCTAATTTAATTTGTAATGGAAGCTAGCGTTGGGAGTTTTTCATCGTTCTGAAAACTTAATGTCGTAAATGACTAACTTGGGAGAGTGCAGCTTCTTCCCTCCAGTTCGCCCCGGGGTTTTAATGGTCACTATTTGAATGTGTAAGAACTGAAAGGCACCAGTTTCTTATATCAGTCATTTTGTCACTCTTGTTATCAAGAGTTTAGTTTAGAAGTTTTAACGTTCTTTAAGAAATTATTTAATCTCGTTTGGGAACTGGCTTTGCCAGTGTGTTGATCATATAATGTAAATGTTGCAGAATTGCTGTTTGATGCAGGATCTTCAGACTGATAGCAGCTTAAATACAGCTTAAACTGGTAGCAACGGCTTTTGTGTACTGTTGTGACATGATTTTGCTAGCCATGGTGTAACACTTCCACTTGTATGTGGTTGGCTATGAGGATAACCCTTAAAATGAATGGCAATGATCATTTCATACGCTATTCTGAGCCAACGCCTTGTCTGAAATCTTCACTTAAGAAAACAAGCAAAAAAAATACACACAAACCTGAGCTATTTTGTATTTTTCTTTTTTTCAGTCTGTGCTGACTTGATCAGGGGCGCTAAGGAAAAAAACCTAAAGGTGAAAGGACCCGTTCGCATGCCCACCAAGGTACTTCACACTGTTCTCCTGTCTTAAAAGTTTGGGTTTTTTTTCTGAAAATGTGCACTTAAAACATCTTTTAAAAAAAAAAAATACATTGAGATGAAAAGCAGTACTGCCAAACTGAGGGTGACTTGGTGTAAACAGATATTGACTTCACAAGTTGCTTGAACACTTGGGGCAACTGCTTTGTGCAAAATGTGTTGAACGTGGAAGGGGCGTTTTTGTCCTTCAGTTTATTTTAATTGTGATTTTTTTTTTTTTTAATTACATTGAATATAGGGAAGGAGTGTTCACTTGAGTAGAATGTAACTTAAGAAGTAACTTTCCAATGACATAGCACAGAGTATTTCTAGGTAGGTTGGTTTGATTGTAGATTTGTCTTCTGTATGCATCAACTAAATACTATGTGTTTATAATTTTTCTTCAGACTCTGCGAATCACTACCAGGAAGACGCCTTGTGGTGAAGGTTCCAAGACCTGGGATCGTTTCCAAATGCGTATCCATAAGCGGCTCATTGACTTACACAGCCCTTCTGAGATCGTCAAGCAGATCACGTCCATCAGCATCGAACCAGGTGTAGAAGTTGAAGTTACTATTGCCGATGCCTAAATGATGGCCATCGTTGAATAAAGTTGATTTACAAATTTTCATCACTGCTTGTTTTCATATGTGTGCCGAGTCTCTTGGGTAGCCCCGTGATGATTTTCATGAAGGACAACAGAGATCATAAAGTTCTGTGTCAGAGAATCGTATGATATTTAGGGAAGAATATGCCAGTTGTAAACATCAGGAAGATGAGACTTGGGTATCGTAGTTTTGTTGGAGGTTGGTGACTGTATGGACATGCAGCACTTAAATTATTAAAATTATATTTTCCGTAAAGGACTTAACTTTGTGCGAAATCTCAGTCTATACCCAGACAAGCAGTAGCATTAAAATTGATGCTTAGGTAAATTACCGAAGTTTTGAATTCTTAGTTTTTGCTATGCAAGGCTGAACTAACATGCTCGGCTTATTTTTTTTTTTCCCCATGCTTTTCACAGTCAGTGGATCCTGAGGATGTTAGTTATAAAACTTCCTAACTTCAGGTGAATATGTTCAATTTGGTGAGTTCCTTTCTTTAGACTTGCACGTAGAGTCAGAAAACCAAGCTGTAGAACTCTCTAGTTGTCTTTATAGGTTTGGATTTCCATAGATTTGAGTATTAAAGGTAAACTTCATAAGTAAAGCAATAAAACAGCCATTTTCATTGCTGCTACTTAGGCCTCTCAAGTTTGGTGGTGGTTTTCTTTCTTCTGGAAACAAATCCATAAAGGAACTGTGATTAATTCTTAAACCTACAAGATACAAAGGCCTGAGTTAAATGAAAGAACGCTGTTGTATTTCCTCCATTTAAGATCAGGTTGGTGCTTCTGCTTCAACCCATAGGAGGGAACCTGAATTCCAATTAAACAAGGAGAAGTGAGGAAGCATGGCTGTGTGGACCGTGAGGTCACGTTTGTATTTGCCAAGACCTAAAATAGCGGCCAAAGCTTGAGCTTTCTTACTCTAGGGACTCAAGAGTCCCTCACCTGCCCGCTTGTCTTAATTTCGTTAAAGGTAAACCCTTAGAAGGATTCTATCCCCCTACTTAGCAGCTCAGGAGCTTTGGTAGGAGGGAAAGGTGAGAGACTGAGCTGTGTTTACACATGCAGATTGTGACAAGCCTGCTTCCTTGGGAAACATCTCAAAAGAATGGTGTGAACAGAAGAAAAAAAAAAAAAGTGTCTTCCTAAGGGTCGGTTTCTGGTAATACATTAGAAATATGAGCTGCCTGACAAATAATGTCTAGCCTTAGTTTTAAAATTGTTTGTATTTTATGGGGTGCTCTGGAAAGCCTGGTAAGAACTTGGTGACACCAGTCAGATTAAAAGGGAATAAACCTGGGAACAAGCAACAGACTACAAGCATTGCTAGCTGAGGCTCACCTTTGTGTGTGATTAGTTGCTAACTTTCACCCAAGTTGCCTTCCCTCTGCTTAAGCCAATAGCATTCTGACTGAAATCACTTGGAGGGATCTAGGGAGGAGAGAGCTGGCTAGCTTTGACATCATTTCTGTCTTTGGCCTTCACCATTGGTCAAAATGTAGTAGCTTTTCATCGGCCTGCAGCTGGCTGTGCCTCTGACTGACATTGTGCCCCTTAAACATACCTAAGTGACCTGAAGTCCCATCTGTGTTCTTTGGGCAGCTGTGGCTCTTTTAAAAACAAGCTTCCTGTGGCCTTTTGAGTGTATTTCTCTCTTTTTCACCTGCCTCCTGCTTACTTTTATAACCAAGGACAAATACAACTTGTGTCTGGGTCTTGTACTTCAGAGGAACAAAACTGCCTCCCTGCTCTGTGAATAAGCCAGGCTCGTACAGGAAGGTTTTCTACTCCTGACCAGAAAATCAGATCACTCGCTTGCTGAGGGCAGTGGGCCGCAGGCTGACCTGTAGTTCCTTCAGTGGGGAGTCGGGTCCCCTCTCCCCCAGTGGGGTTTGTCCCTTTGCCCCACCTGTCCCTGTGGGTCTGCCTCAGTGTAACCTGAACATCTTGTGATTTTCACAGAATCATTTAGGTTGGAAAAGACCTTTAAGATCATTGAGTCCAACCATAAACCTAACACTGCCAAGTCCACCACTAGACCATGTCCCTAAGCACCTCGTCTACCTGTCTTTTAAATACCTCCAGGGGTGGGGACTCAACCACTTCCCTGAGCAGCCTGTTCCAGTGCTTAACAACCCTTTTGGTGAAGAAATTTTTACTCACATCCAATCTAAACCTCCCCTGGTATAACTTGAGGCCGTTTCTTCTTGTCCTATTGCCTGTTACCTGGGAGAAGAGACGGACCTCCTTTCTGGTAGTTGTAGAGGGCAATAAGGTCTCCCCTCAGCCTCCTTTTCTCCAGGCTACACAACCCCAGTTCCCTCAGCCATTCCTCTTAAGACTTGTGTTGCAGACCCCTCACCAGCTTGGTTGCCCTTCTCTGGACACGCTCCAGCAACGCAACATCTGTCCTGGAGTGAGGCACCCAAAACTGAACACAGTATTCGAGGTGGGGCCTCACCAGCACCGTACAGGGGAAGGATGACTTCCCTACTCCTGCTGGCCACACTATTCCTGATACAAGCCA
>NW_009258377.1:2721595-2721976 GCF_000687185.1 Egretta garzetta
TATTGTGACCCAAGTGCAGGACCCGGCACTTGGCCTTGTTAAACCTCATGCAGTTGGCCTCGGCCCATGGATCCAGCCTGTCCAGGTCCCTCTGCAGAACCCTCCTCCCCTCGAGCAGATCGACACTCCCGCCCAGTTCGGTGCCATCCTCAGGCTCACTGAGGGCACTCTCGATCCCCTCATCCAGGTCATTGATGGAGATACTAAACGGAACTGGCCCCAGAACTGAGCCCTGGGGGACACAGCTTGTGAATTTTACTTGTGTTCTGCTTAGTTTACGGGCAGCACCGCGTGGTGGCGAAACGGTTACGTAACGGGCGCGGTAACTTTATGTAACTGTTCCGATGGAAACGTTTAGGTATCTGAGGTTCCCCCGCCCGC
>NW_009258377.1:2722557-2751392 GCF_000687185.1 Egretta garzetta
GGCCGAGTCTCTGACGCCTGGGGAGCGTGTGGCCTTTCGGGGGTGGGGGTTCCAGGCGGTGGCCCGGCGCTGGCAGGCGGGTGAGAGCAGTGCCCAAGGGAGGTAGCTGGTGCGAATTCTCTCCCGTGTTTCTTAGTATAACCCAACTCTCAGCTGGTTGTTTAAGGTTCCTTCATACTCCCAAGCTTCTTTAAGGGCCTTACATTCTTTAGAAGTGTTTGTTTACATGCAAGCTACCCTGATCTATATTTTACTCTCTATTTCTGCCTGTTTTGTGAGAAAACAATAGTTTTTTTTTTCTCTTCTTACATGTTCCTTTGCACAGAACAATGGATGATGAGGGGAAAAGCTATGTTTCTGCAGAAGTATCTGATATGTTGGGATCAGTTTCTTTTCTGAGTGTAGCAGGTAAACCGTCACCTATGGAGTCAACAGTATTGCCTAATACAGAGGAACAGGAGGTGTGGATTGGTTTTGTAATATGTCATGATTATGTTGGTGGGTTGGGGGTTTTTTTTAAGTTTCAATTCTGGCAAATATTTCTTTGTTAAGAACTGCTGTATTTCCCTGCCCTCAAGATGTATTTGATTCTTCTGCTAACTTCTCATTGCTTACAAATGGCTCATAGCCAGTAGCAGATGCAGATGGTCAATGCTACATGATGTGTCGTGCTAAGCTTTTGAGAAGTAAAGGACTTCAGTAATTGCACTTTAAATGTAATGCAACTGTAACATACTTTTTAGTAAGCTAAAAAAGGATATGGATCCTTGGTGAAAGCGTGTTAAGTGCTTGGAAATAAAAATCTATAATGCTGTGCTGCGGTACGCTTTTGGAGATAGTACAGCCATCTCTCCTTTTTTTAGAATGGTGGGTTTCCTGATGGACTTCCCTCAGGTGACTTAATATTGTATGATTAATGGAGTCATGGGAGGGCTGTGGAGACCTCTGGTAAATCCATCTGCTGAATGAAAAGTTGACAAAGTAGGGAATTCGAAGCTCTGTGAGAAAACAAAGAATGCTGGAAGTCCTCCAAAAATCTTCCTGCTATTATCACTTCACCTGGATGGGGAGACCTTTGTATAATGATACAGGATGGAAAAGCCCACCTTAGCAACTGAGAACTGTTTTATGGTTTTTACTGTGGGGAAGATGAGGGGCTACTGCCTGGGTGGTGGTAATGAAGCAGTCTCTTGAGGCTAAGAATGTGTCAATCTATTAACTGAACATGCTCCATACAAAATGGAAGTGCAGTACTGCAGAGCAGCTGTTAGAAAATATAGCTTGAATTCAATACAGAGGGAGACCAGAAGGTGGAAGCAGTGCTGTTTACGCCTCCAGTAGTGTACTCTTTTAAAATCAAACTCTTGGCTTTGTCATAAAAGAATATGGGGGGAGGGGGAGCAAAAAGGGTTTACTTAAGGACATTAGGAGGTAAAGAAGCTTAGGGTCTGAACCTCACAAGGAAGGAGAAAGTGAGGCAGTAAGATAAAATAGGAAATACTGCGTCAGAGATATATGCTGATACAGTTTGGGGATGCTCTGTTTAAAAAGCAGCTGTTATAAACCCTGTTGTTTTCTTAATGACTAGGTGTATCAACCTCTGAAAGTCTTCTTGAGAGTGAGGCCCTTTTCAATAGCAGAGCTTGAAAACCATGAATCTCAGGTTAGTTGGAGAAAAACACCTAGTACTGTAAGCCGGGACTTTGTTTTATAAAAGCCATGCACTATTTCCAAATAGAATTAGTGGACACCTGGATAAATGTGATTTTGTTTTTAAAAACAATTTTTACTAATTTGCCTGGTACAAATGTGCACACCTGTAGCTCTGCAATTGGGTATGTTATTTAAAAGTTGGTGTTGCTCTTGACTCTGTACCGTGCTCAAGAAACGAAGGAATTTCACGGAAAAGATTATGCAATTCTAGGAGTAATTCGGGTATCTGACCCTTGAGTTTCTTTGGAATGCCTGAATAGCCTGCTTACCTCGTCGTGGTGACTTGCTGCTCATCCTGTCTAATTTTTGTATAACCTTTACAGTTTATGCTGTCAGATTCAGATGATTCAGTGTTTTACACACAGATACATGTGCTCATGCAAACAAACAGAAATACTCCTCCCTCCTCTCCCCCCTGCCCCCAATCCATTGTTAATACCGATGCAAAGAATTAATTTAGCTGTCCTTGGAGGACAGGGTCTGTGCAGTCTCTCTCTCAGCCCTCATGTTTGCAGGGCCTCGCAGGCTCTTTGACAGACCTCTTGATCCTGACCTGTTCAGAGAAGGATTTAAGATTAGTTCTGATTTGCTTTTTAAAAATGTGTTGTTGCATTTAATCTGCTAGAGTAGGAACCCTTGTATTTTTCTCACTTGGATTTTTTTTCCCCCCCCCTCTCAACTTCCATTCACCTTTCCTTAGGCAGTTCTTGAATAGTATGCACTGCCACAATGTGTCGGGTTTGGTACCATTCGGCCATTTGAGCTGGCTGTAAGGGTAAATCGATTTACAAAATCAAGTTGTTTTAAGAGCTGTTTATCTCATTCCTATTTGGAATGGGAAGTTTCTGACTACCTGACCATTAGCGAAACTACTTGTTCTTAAAAGCAGGGAGGGAGGAAAAAAGTAAGTGTTGAAGTTTGTACTAGATTTTTTTTTAAGCTCTTGTCTTCATTTGGTTCATGACTAAATAGTTGATCTTCAACTGCATAACACGTTTTGCTTGCTGTGAAGGCTTTTTCCTCAGCCTCCAAAAACTATGAATGCTTGAAAGATCTTAAATGTCTTCAATGTTTTCTACTCTCTTAACTATCACCTGACTCTGTGAGCTAATGAAACACAAAATCCTTCCCATCTCTGTAGTAAATGTGAGATCAACTTAATTTTTAGGTCCTTTTTTCCTTCCTGCCATGTATAATTTTCAGGAAAAAATCTTTGCGCCAAATATGCAATAGGAACAGAAAAAAGTGGAACCCAAGCCCTATTTCTTATAGCTGTAGACTGATGCTTTAAACAGAAAGAATCAACAGGTTAACTGATCTGTTGTTGCTTATAGAGATAATGATTTACGCAAGTAAAGCTTAAGAGCTCTGGATGAAATTCTGTGCTCTTGATATAACTGCCAGTGATTCTCCAGAGTCACCTGCTGGAGAGCAGGAAGTTGTGTTCTTCAGGTAGAAATGATGTGATCGGTGCCAGAAATGGTCCAACTCCTGCCAACTTACCTGCGGACTTAGCTGGGGGAGACAGCAAGAGTGATGTGTTACCAGCTGGATTCCAGCTCTGTGGATCTGACTACTTCAAGGCCTCTACTCATGAGTGTCTGTGAGGGCGGTGGTGGCTGATGGCATGTGCTGCAGATGTTGCATTATTCTGTAGCTCTCCAGCATTTAGTACATCTGACCTGTGTTCCTGTTCCTGGCAATGTGGGAGGAACGTTCAAGAGTACATGGGTTTAGAGCCTGGTGCAGTGAGCAAGTGACTGGTCTAAATTAGTACTCGGCTTCTTTGAGCTTTTCTACCCGTTGATAAACAGACTTGTTAACTGAGACTCCTAGGAAAAGCAGTACTTCTTCTGTGCATGCTACATGTGGATTATCAGTTTTACCAGCTCTGGCCAGCTTCTGGACATAAATGTCAGATTCAGTTACAATCAGTCCTTGCAGCTGATGCTTCAAGATGCTGTTAAACTATACTGGTAGATCAGCTTGTACTTTTGGTAGCCTGTTTGGTGTAAAATAAATTTTCCCGGGATACTGCATTCTATACTTAGCTAGTCAGTGAGTGCTAGTTAACTGCATCTCACCTTTACTTAATTGAGAAAAAGCCGTCACATTACTTGAAACTGAGTTAGTTTTCTTCGTTACTGATAACACAATCAGAAGATAATTCTTCCAGCTTATTTTACTGTATTTATGCTGGTTATAGCTTGTTTCACACTGAAAACGATTGAAGTGGAAAACCAGTAGATTTCTGTATAGCTTTGTTTTCATAGCTAGGATTATGTAAGCCACAATTGCAAAATACCAGGGTTTAGAAAGTGTTTAAAAAAAAAAAAAGTTGCTGGAAGGAATCCTGGAAAAATTTTATACCTCTTAGAAAGCTCCAGAAGATTGCCTTAACTTTATCTACACTCTGGCTTTCATGTGAAGTGAGTATCTCTTTAGTAATTACACGCCTCAAGAGAGATTATATGTAAATTTTGCAACTCTCTGTAGCTCGGGTAAATAGATGGAAATAGTTTTTGTTGGTTTGGTTTTTTTCCAGATAGCTTTCTTCCTAAATAATTTTGTGTGGTGTTTTAGTTTACCTTGTCTTGTTTTTTAAGGGTTGTGTAACTATTGAAGATCCCCAGACAGTAATTCTTAATGCACCCAAAGAGTCTTCTGCAATGAAAAACAGTGAAAGAGGGATTGGTCATTCTGTGCACAGGTTCACCTTTTCTCAAGTATGCAAACTTTTTTCTAACTTCTGTAATGATACAAAAGTTGAATTTTCTACTATATCATGCAATGTGTTAGGTTTTTTTTCTTCTTTGAATTATATGTGGTGGTACTTGCCTTAAAAAAAACCCAGACTGCTTATTATTTACTGTCAGGTTGTCAAGAAAGCTGTATTAGAAGGGAGGTGCCTATTAGAGGAGACAAAGAAGCTTTGGCAGCTCTGTTACTTTCTTTGCTTAGATACTACAGAAGCTTCTTGTAGGCAATGCCCTCATCTGGGAAGTGTTACAGGAAATCAGCTGTTTAAAGGGACTTATGTAAGCGTGTGTTTAGGGACTTAATTTTGAAAGACTAGCAGCCTAACTGCTTAAACCTTCTATACTGCAAGTAAGTTTCTTAACTCTTAACAAACAGCTCCAGGCATTGAGTCATTTAGACCATTATAATGCTGATCTTCTCATCAGTTGTGGGTGACTGATACAGAGGGAGGAAGGAGTTGTGCATCACTAGCACAGCTCTTGAAAGTATTCACTAAACATCAGGTGTTCAGTAGCATTCACAGTAGTTTATTTAGGAGTAGGAAAATATTCAAAAATAAGTGCAAGCCTGAGTGCCTCTCAGAATTAAACAGGCATCCTGTGAGAACCCAACAGAAAATGTTGAATCAGAAGGGGTTCAGGCAAGACAGAAAACTAAGCTGGTATCTCCTATTCAGCTTGCTCTGAAAAACTAGTCACTATTAATCAGTGCTTAATATTTTGATATATTAAACTTCTTTGTGCCATTTGTCACTTTTTTTTTTTTTCCCCCTTCTCCAAGGTCTTTGGACCAGAAACTACTCAGAGCGAATTTTTTGAAGGCTCAATGAAAGAGATAATAGAAGCATACGTTAATGGAGTGAATGGACTGGTGTTTACTTACGGGGTTACAAATGCAGGCAAGACATTCACTATCCAAGGTATAAAATGTTTGCCAAAAAGCGTGTATAACAACCGAGTCAAAATCCAATGAGAAGTTTGTATGAATATCTATGTTTTTATCTTTTATTATTTTTAAGGGACATCAAAAGATTTTGGTATTTTACCTCGCTCGCTTGATGTGATTTTTAACCACATAAGAGGAAGACATTACTTGAAGATGAACTTCAAACCATATTTGAGCAACGATGTTAAGCAACTAGAAGATGTGCAAGTTAAGCAAGAAGAAGCCATAAGAACTGCTATTTTTGCGTCACTGAAAGAGGTCAGTGACCAAATACTTCCCTGTCACTGAATGAAGCTTCTTAAAAACTTCCTGTCTAACAGATTATCTTTAATAAAATCTGTTTCACTATTGATTCTTTAGATTTATCTAAATCAACAGTATGAATACTTGCTGAACCTTGGCATAATAAGGCAACTGTCTTTTTAGAGCTCAGGGTAAACTGGAAGAAGTTTCTGCAGCAGGCAGCGCAGCACACAGTTCAAACCAAAAAACACTGCAAAGCCTGGATTTCCATAGAGGAGCAGTTCTGACGCTGTGGTGACACTAGCTCTTGAAAAGCCTGAGACCTGGCCTGTCTAAAACCTGCTTCTTGTTAAGTGAATCTTCTTACAGGTCAGGGTCCCAGGCTGGATCTCTGGGCAGCTGCCAAAATTCCGATGTCTTGGCAGGGGTAGCGAAGAAGGCAGAGTGTTTTGTTGGAAGACCGTCTTAAGGCAGATTGAAAAAGTTGGTAAACCTGTGATTTATGTAACTTCATAAAGAAACTTTTCTGATACAGCTAGTGAAGTGAGATGCCACACAATGAATTTCCTGAAAGGATTACAGCCTGCTTTAGAGGATTGTATGTATCTCAACTCTGGTCTCTGAGGATTGTAGGTAGAACAGAAGAGACTTTACCGTGGCAGCCTCCTGTTCTCATTATCTAGTAATTTCTGTTTCCAGTGTAAGAAATGGGTTTCACCAGAAAATGGGCACCCTTGTGTGTGTGACTGTTCTATACTTCTAAGCCCAGTTGCAAATTGTCACAAGATGTCTGGCTTTTTTTCCTTACGTTCAGAACATTTTTAACCTGAACTGTGAGCCTACTGTGGTTTGGGATTATCATTCAAAGCAAGTCTTGAATTCTGGGAAGTATAGAAGTAATGATTGACTGGGTTTTCTTTTTCCTGTGGTCTTTAATACCAATGTTGTTAAAGTACTCCAGTTAGCTCTGAAAGAATATCCTTCTATGAATCAAATTCGTATGTAAAGTTTCACTCTGAATTCTATTGCTTAATTTAAACCCTGCGAACCAAACTTTGTTTAGTCTGAGTCTGGTTAACTTTTGAGAAAAGACCTTGTGAAAAATCTAAAAGATGCTAAAGATTGCATATTTATTTTGAGACTGTCTTAAAAGCTCATTCGTGCTGTGTGTGTATGTATGTGCAGGTGGTAAGGGTCTTAAATTGGGATGGTCAGGAGGATAGTAAGTAAATATTTTTAAAAGCTTTGTGGAACCTACAAGCTTGCAAGAAGGAACAAGCAGGAGCTCAAGGTCTAGAACGGGAGGTCAAATATCTTATTTTGAAGATAACTCTGTATTTTACAAATATTACTTTCTGTTAAATCACAGTCTGGCTTTATTAATAGTTAACTAAATGTTGCAGTAGGTGATCTAGATACTGATGCACTATAGTGAAAAGTAAGCAAGACTCCATCATCAGGAAGGAAAGGTAAAAATGTATCCAGAAAACAATATATGACAAGACCTAGCTTATGTGTTACAATGCTTCCATAGTGATAGCTCAGCTATCCCCAGTACTGAAGCTGTGCTTCTTGATAGTTTGTGAATAGCATCACTGTTCTGATGTGCGCTCAAGCTTGTAATCTGAGAGCAGATACGGTTTGGTGGGCTTGGTTTTGGTTTACATGGATTTCTGTAGGCCCCTTTCCCAGGCTCGGTTTACATGTCACACAGAAAGAGCCCGCTGTTCCTTTCATTCTCTCAGTTTAAACTGCTTTGACTTACTGTAATAGCCTTATATTTAATGTTCTACTGTTCTTTATACAGTATTGCTGCAAAAACTCTTGCTTGGCATGGTTCACACCCTCTCTTTCCCCTTCCCTTTACTTGTTCTATTCACTGGATTAAATACTGGTTTTTTTACTGGATTAAAAGCTGCTTTACTTGCATTCCTATTCCCACCTGTCCTTGTATTTGTTATTAAATGTCAGCTTCTGTCGCTGGCAATGTCAGTTCCTGTTCCCACTTGTTTTCAGGCAGTTGTCTTCATGTCCTTTTCTGTATTTGGTTATATGATTTGAAGAACAGTATAGAAACATAGCTAATACACTCAGTTTTGTTGAAATACCTTTACAAAAACTTACCATGTGCGCAAGTACTGTGGTACTGGGTTTTTTTACATTCCATTACATTTTTCACATACATACATGTGCCATGCGTGCCAGTTCCATATCCTGCTTTAGAATTCTGCTTTGTATTTTACAAATAGAATGAACAGAAAATTCTTTACAAACAGAAATAAACTTTACAGACAGAATGAATAGAACCACTATGCTTGTGGTTATACTTGTAACTACTTAAGCAACATAAACAGTCTTTGCAAAATGGTCATTTATTAAATAGCATATGATTTTGCTGTCATTTATCTTTAAAATAGAAGATCTGAAAGTAGGGCTTCATACTTTTCTGTTCGTGCAAATTCCATTTTGGGTATACTGTGTAACATAGGCATCAGTAGACAATCCATAATGAACTTAGCGCTGTGTTCTAAAAGCTCGAGCATTAAGGTTTACTTCTTTGAATCTGTTCCCCTCTTCCACTGTAGGATGACCCTCTATCAGGATTGGGTTTGGGAAAATCAGGGTAAATGTCCTAATGAAAGCTTCTATCAGTGTATAAAATATGGGGGGGAGGGAGGGAGTACGTGGAGATGTTGAAATCTAAATAGTGGGAGTTGTTACTTCATGACACCAGTTTTCCTAGCAGTAATTTGAAGCCTATGCTTTGACAAGTCTTTGTGGGTTTTAAAATAATTTTGTTGATGTAAAGAAATTCAGCAAATGTGTATACTTAAAGAAAGTGTGCTGTTACCTATACAGATTTTTTAATGGCCTTTTAATTCAGTCTGAATTAAACCAACACAGACTGTTGGTTTATCAGATCTTTAAGTCCTTTATGAGGCTATCATTTCACTCTGTCTGAGGTCTTAAAGTTTGACTCGAGCTATAACAGACCTGGCACAAGCCTGTGATTTACAAAAGTGACTTGCAACAAGCAAGCAAATTGGGAATCTCTGCTGCTTCAGCCTCTCTGTTGCCCACCACTCTGCCATCTGCCCCTGAAAGAAACTTATCTCTCCAGTTCTTTTGGTTGACTGAAATACTGTTCAGAATTTGACTAGTAGTTTGTAAAGGCATTCTGGGCTGTTGCTGTCCAACAGAGGATCTTGGTTTTCCCAGAACTGTAAAGTGGACTACTATTTTAGCAGCAATTGGCCTCTAAAACAGGTTGATGGGAGTAGCAGACAGCAGTAATTCTTAAAGTGGGGTAAAGAGTATTTATTGATTTTTAGTTCGGTGTTAAAACAGCATCTCATTTGCAGCCATAGTAAGGGGGGCTTAACACCTAATACTACTGCAATATTTAAATGTTAAATACTGGAATTACTGTAATTTTTTACTTCTGCTATTCTTATAGTCTGTTCATGTGAATGTAACAGTCTCTTATTTTTCTCAAGGAGACAGAAAGCATCTCAAATGCTATTACAAATATGTGTGATGTGGAGTTGGCTTCTTACAACTGTACTTCAAAAAGTCTTCCTTCTGATTCACTAGGTAAAATAAAGTGGAAAATTTTTTTGGGGGGAAAAAAAAGAATAGAAATTTAGGAATAAGTGGGTAACTATTGGTGGATTAAAAGAAAATCTGTATGCTATACTACAAATTAAATATATATAGCTTTTAACCAAATTTTAATGGCTCAACTTGTGAGGGAGTAACAATGTAAAAATATTCTTCTAGCTTTGCTCCTTTGGGGGGCAGAGGGAGGCTTAGTTCTGCAAAGCTAATGTATAAGCTGCTGGAAGCTTGTGGTAGAGGGGGGCAATAGCTTAGAACTTGGGCATGTTCTGGTTACAGGTGACTGCTGAGAAGTTTGAATGTTCTTGGGTAAACTCACACAGTACTGCATATCTTTTTCTCATTGTACACCACGAATATATACAAGCCTCCTACCTTTAGAAGGTTCTATATACTGCAATTAAAATTTATCAATGAGTTGTTTGATCACCAAACTCTTTCTCTGTTTTGGGTTAGCAGAGAACAGCTTTGTTCCACTGGACGTATATAGGATTAATATACACCAAAGAACACAAGCATCTGTGTGGATTTCCTTCTGTGAAATTTATAATGAATATGTGTATGACCTATTAAATGTATTATCTACATCAAAACCTCAGAAGCGCAGAGTCTTAAGAATTTGTGAGGATCAAGGTGGAAATTCTTATATTAAAGGTAATAATACTGTTTTGTGACCTTGGCAGTTTCACAGAATTTCTTTGATCAGAAGTGTATGTAAAAGGTCTCTTTTTACAGACTTAAAGTGGATTAACATTCAGAGCACTGAAGAAGCCTGCAAAATACTAAAAATAGGAAACAAGAACCGAAGCTTTGCTTGTACTAGAATGAATGAGCAATCAAGTAGGAGGTTTGTTCCTCTAATTATAAGCATACTCTGTCTCTTCTCTTTCAAGGGGATGGAAGAGGGGAAGGGAGAAGACTTTAGAATATGTGTGAAATGAGCCACTCTTCACTAATAGCTTAAGACTTTCTTTGATTATTCTTATTTTATGATGGAATTCTTTCTGGAAGAAAACTAGGAGAGGCTCTATGACTTTAATAGTAGCTGGACTTGGGTTACCGTTCATGGCTTTTGACAAAAAAGATCAAATCACATTCATTTTTGAGTGCCAACAGGGCTATGTATCTTGGCAAATGCTAATGGTGCTGAGTGAGAATGGCTGTGTGAGGATGTTGAAGGAAAGGCTGAATAGTTCTTCATCACTGCTGGCAGTGATGGAAACCTGGAGTCTGACAGTAGGGGATATAAGAAGGAACAAGTCATGCAGTACCTTTCAGTGCTGCTAGACTATCTAGATGCTTTTAGATTGCTGTGTTCTAGCTGAGCTTACTTGGTATCTTAAGAATTAAGCTCCTAGCTCTTACCAGCTCTGGGAGATGGATCAGGGAGAATCTGGTTTGATGGGGTGGGAGGAAATAGAGGAGTTGGTATACTTTCTGTTGAAAATGCCTTCTTGACTTTAATGCCCTCTTATTAATTTGTCCTTTAAGTGTGGAAGGGCCATGTTGTATATTTAGCTAATGTAATCATGGTGTTACTAAGCTTGCTTTTTTCTCTAAAAAGCAAGAGTTATGCTGTTCTGTATTAGCTAAAGAAAGCTGCCGTTAAATTTCATGCTATGATTCCACCTGAATTTTGCTCAAGCCTAGAATAGCGCAGAAAGAACTGTGTTCGTCTGGCAGAGTTTGGTGCCTAGAGTGTCCTCCTTTTGTTTCTAAATTTTGGGTGGGGTTTGTGTTGTGGGGTTTTTTTAAAGAAACTTCATTCTTAGATTGTGGCTTAATGCTGAGGAGTAAAGCACTGCATTAAATATATACTAGAGAAGCGTGTCTTCTGTGTGTCCTGATTTACTGGTTAAACTGGGACAGAGCACTTTACGTTCTGGGACTTTCTCTTTGGTTTCAGACAGCATGTCCGCTGCCTTTGTGGCTTGATGTCTAAAACAGAATAGCTGGATTTTCAAGTGTTACAAATTCAACCATTCCAAAAAACAGAATAGTTTCAAAACTGAACAAATAACTGTGTATGTTGAAGTAGGCAAAATAATAGGACAGTCAAACCTTAACTTATTCCCTTTCCCCACCTATTTATTTGTAAGAAGTTAATTCTTCAGATTTACTGAGTTCAGATACTGTCTCAAGTCTGTATATGAAGCAGCTACCTGAGTACCCATTTTCTGATCAGTAGACTTCAGTGAACTGGCTTGTTCTTTCTCTAAGGCATCTTGTAGGCTTCACGTGATGTTTTCCCCTTTCCAGTATTGAAAGAAATTGAAAGTCACAAAATACAACTTTTATTGCTGCTTTTTGCTGCTGAATGAATGCATTGCAAAGGTAACTAATAGAAATTAGTGAATTCTTTCTTCAGTACTGAACTTTCTGTAGCATACAAATTTTACTTTGCTTCAGTGACTGCCTAATTTTCATAATTGTGGTTATTAAAAAGGACTTCTTTCCATTCCAGTCACAGTATATTTTCAATCAGGCTGCTAAAGCTAACTGATGAGCATCAGCCGCGTGTTCTTGGAGTTTCAGAGTAAGTGAATGCTTCAGCTGATTACCAGAATGTAAATATTTTAGAAAAGTTGATAAAGTGTAGGCATGCTGAACTGGTGAACTTTCTTATAATAAATCCTGCGAGAGCTGAGAAGGAAATCAGAATTCCACTGGTTGCATAAAACTGACTGGAAACCTGATAGGGACAGGCATAGGAGTGTTTCTTTGTCTCTTTTATTCTGTTAACGGGTTCCTTCAGCCAAACATTAAAACTCTCTCAGTAATACATAAATTGAGGGAAATAATATATATTGTCTTGTATAATAGGGAGGTAGTGACAGTGTAGTGCTATGAAATACCACACTACATTTGATGTGCTCCAGGATCACAAATTAAAGTCTGCATCCAAAAAGAATGCAGGTGGTGTGCTCTGGGACTGCTGCATTGTACAATCTACAGTAAGAGCTGATTTGCTTAAAAACTGTTTTCCTGATCTAAAATGCTAATGTAGGCGCACTGTGTGAGAGCAGTGCGAAGTCCTTACACCTCTCTGTTCTTTTGTGATTTATAGGAAGTGGCTGGGAGCTGCTTGAAGCCATTTAGATAGCTGCTTTGTTTCTTTTTTTTCCCTGATAAATTGTCCATTTGGCTTGGTATGGAAAAATGAGGACAGTTCTGTAACAAGAGTGGTTTAGTTCAGTCATAGCTCCTACTGATGTCTCTCTTGTCTCTGCTGAGCAGAGTTGCTAATAAATATACCTCAGTGTGAGATAACACCTTTTAATGTCAGACATTACAGTGATAAATACTCTAAGGAAAGAAAACTTGAGGAAATGACTGTGCCTGTATTCCTTGCTGTTCTGTGTCTTGGTATATTCCCCTGGCAAAGCTCGCAGCAGCTGTTAGATGAATGGCAGAGTTTGTATGTTGCTTAAGCAAAAAAAAAACTCTTCATCTTGTACTGAAAAAGATAAAGATCACAAGATCATAGCCTTTCACACAGTTGAAAGATGTGCCTTATTAATATGTATAGTATTAATATGTACTTATTTCAACTGTGTGAAAGGGTATGGTCTTACAAAGGTGTTATTTTATGTAAATAAATGTAGGTATAAGTGAGTAATAGTTGGGTTACATAAATTATCTCACTCCCAGAGCTTCCTGTATTTCAAGTGCTTTCTTTATATTAAGTAAAAATTATGAAATTCCTTGATTATCCAGGATAATTCTCTCTGATTGTAACCTATTATACCATGAGGGAAAATTCAGTGGCCTGAGTTTAATTGCTATAGCTGAAGAGCTCTAAGGTGACCTGGGAAGGACTTCTGGCCTCTTATTTGCAATAGGAAATAAATGGGCCTGCATCCAAATGAGGCAGACTGTAGCATATTTTGAAGCCTACTACTACCTTGCAGTCCTCTCAGTGCTGGAACTGGTGAAGGTGATGGTCAAAGTGCTTCTGTAGTATAGTCCCACTATTCAAAACTATTCCAGAAATTCCTGTTGTCTAGAAGCATGCACTTAGGATTGCGACAAAATTTGGGTTACTAAACTGAATTCTTTATGTGAGAATGTTTACATAGTTCTAAACGAAGCTTGCAAGCAGACTTCTTTGAATGTGCCAAATAGGCTGTCTTAGGAGCAGCAATCTTGTTTCAGTATCTTTATATATAATGGAAAGATAGTTTAGTGCTGTTACCCTAAATAACTTGTGTAGTTTAAATTACAACTTACTCTGTGATCTAGGTAGGCTG
Source organism: Egretta garzetta (assembly GCF_000687185.1). Classification (NCBI taxonomy): domain Eukaryota; kingdom Metazoa; phylum Chordata; class Aves; order Pelecaniformes; family Ardeidae; genus Egretta; species Egretta garzetta. The sequence goes on from NW_009258377.1 coordinate 2,736,087, forward strand.
AAATGAGTCGCTTATTTACACTTTAGACTTACAAAGAAAGAAGACATACAGTTCTATTTTCATACTGTTTAGAAATAAGTTTTTATGTGTGTTCTGGATAATTCTTTCATGCAGGTTGTCTTTCTGTGACTTGGCTGGATCAGAGAGGTGTAATAAAACACAAGCCTTTGGAGACAGGCTAAAAGAAGCAGGAAATATTAATAATTCTCTTCATATCCTTGGAAAATGCATTGCGGCATTGAAGCAAAATCAAAATCCAAAGTAAGTGAAAAGTGGTAAACAACACGCTGAGTTTTAGGTTAAAACCCTAAGCATCCATTTATGTTTCCGCGAGGGATTCATATGGTCAGAGGAAAATACAAATCTGAAGTCTTGTAAGCTGCCTTTTTTCCAGATGTCATTGGGAAACCTGAGATGAACATTTTTAGAGAACTTTTTTGTGGAGAACAAAAAAAGGCAATTAACAGCAAACTACCAAGGTTTTTTCAGTGTGTGGATATGAGTAATATGCTGTGTGTGCAGATCTGTTTTGTTCTCTTCCCTTCCATCTCCAAATTACACAGGTGGACTCATCTGACAGTTGACACATAATCCTGTACTTAGCTTTGGCTTGTTCCAGGATCTGTTTTTTTCAACACTAGGGAGCTGTGATGCGGGCACTTCTTACTTCTCTTACTTTTAAATACTTTCATTTGTTGTAGAGCTTATGAGATCCAGGAAAGAAAAGCAAGCTCTTTGATGTGAAATAGCTTAGGCTTAAATATTGAGCATTCTATTAAATCCATTTCCTGGAGGAGAAACAGAATTATCCCAAGTTATAGTACTGCACAGGCCTCTTACAATTTTTTGTTCCACAATTTTATTATTTTTTTCTCCATGAGGATGAAGCCAAGCTATATTCCATTCAGAGAGAGCAAATTGACTCGTCTGTTTCAGCCATTCTTTTGTGGAAAAGGCAAAGCTTGTATGATTGTAAACATTAATCAACATGCATCCACATATGATGAAACACTACATGTAATGAAATTTTCAGCTGTAGCCAAACAGGTAAGAGTGCATCTACTTTTTCTGCTATTCTGTGTTCTTTGTTCCTATTGATTTGTGAAATTATCAGGTTGTATGGACTTGAGTGTGATTAGGACTTTTGATGCATCATATTAATTCTTCTGCATGTGGTTTCCCTCTCAAATGCTTCTAGTAGTCTTGCCCATCCTCAAACCTATTTGCAGTAATAAGTTAAGATAGCTGCAGCTGTCTGTGGCTTGTTCAGTTCTACACTACAGACGTTCTGTGTAAAGGATAGACAGGGCACTTTCAGATATGACTGGTTATACCATATCTGAGCAAATGCAAGATTTTGATTCAAGCTTTTGATGAATTGTTTAACCTGTGTGCAGTTAAGCATCTGTTGTACAAGGTGACAATTAGTCAAAACTTGTTAGACAGCTGGTAGTGGTAGTAGCCTCTTATTTTATAGTCTGAATGAAATATCTTGTGCCTGCATTGCTCACATTTGGCTAAGCACAAGTAATTAATAGCAAACAAAAACGTAAGACTTTTTTTGTAAGTTAACACTTGAAGGTAGTGGTGCTCCTCTCCTTTTGAGGGCAAAAAAACCCTCAGCTAAATCTACATGCTTTCCTGCTTTTTCTGCTAGCTCTGCTTGTCAGCCTCCCACTAAATTCAGGACTTGGGGCTGATTTTGGTCTTAAGTTCATTCAGCTTCCCTAGAAACTGCTTCTTGCTGGGAGTGGGTTGATGAGCTATACTGTTTCATGACATAAAGTTCCATTTCTGTTATGGACCCATGGATTAGTTCTGACACGTTCCAAGTCTGTAATGGCATGCCTAATGTGATATGAGAGAAAGATTATTTTTTTTTCTAAGTGTTTGGCTGCAGCTTTCATCATAAGATAAGAGCATGCACTGAAGATCAGCTTCTCTGATATATTGTCTTAATGACATATGTACTTAAAATCTTCACATAACTAGCATGAATTGTTGAATCCTTGTCACAGTATTTCAGGAAGGAGCAAATGTCTTAGGGATTTGCAGCTTTTTGTTAACTTTCCAGGAAACTACACAAAAATATTATATTTTAGGGGGAGAGAAAATGCCTTTCTAGACAAGCGTGTTAAGCTTGTTATTAGATAATCTTTCCTATTTTCACTTTGTTAGAGTACTGAAGTCTTATATTTGTATGGATAGAAGGGTTTGTCTGCTAAAAGCCAGGTAAAATTTTGTTAATGTTCTTGTAATCATTAAATATAGTGTAAATACAACAAGGCACTCATGCCACTTGTTCCTAGTATCCTGATATCTGCAATATTGACAGCATTGACAAATCAATACATTCAGCTCTGGATTTTCCAGGTAATCCAGACAATCCTACCCAAAAGTTTTGCTTACTTTCCACCCAAGCTAGTTGGAGGCGATGGCAAACCTACTGTACACTTTGATGCTAACACATCTGTAGATGACTTCCCTGGCAGTACTGAAACCTCTGCAGAAGAGGAAGTGGACATCACCATTCTGACTCATGAGGTAGATACACATCTACTCAAAATTGTATCCAAGAAAGCCATTGCTATTTGTTCTAATATTAGAGTCTTTTAACATAAGAGATGTGCTAAAAGCTGTGTCAAATGAGAATTGTAAGCTTCTGTTCAGCGTCTGGCAGGCCTAAAGTGGTCTAGTTCTGAGGGAACAAGTATAGTTGTGGAAGGCTGCCTGTGGCTTTCTAGTTAGGTCAAGTGCTAAATTTGGAATTCAACAGATTGCTCAACAAGAAGAGTAAGGAAGCAATATGTGTGTTTAAAACAACATTACTTAGTTATTTGTGTTCTTTTGGGAACAGCAGGAACAAGTTAAGATGCAGCATTTTAAAAACAAACTTGTACAAGCTAATAGCAATAAACTGTAAAAATCAAGTAGGGTTTATGCTAAATGGTTGTACAAATTAATATTTAAAAGCCAAAACAGTGGTAAACTTTTTGATAGCAGAAACCATCAAGATGGAGAAAGGTTGTCTTTGCAGTAGAAATTAATGTTTGAAACATTTAACCTTTCCTGCAGGCCCCCTGAAAATATAGGCTTGTAGAAATGCCCTCTGTGGATTGCTGTCTGTATGAATATTTCCTTTGATGTGCATATCGGTATGTTTCTAGCTTGTTTCTTGAACTGAAATGTGTTAAATTTAGGATCTCTTGAAAACTACAGAGAACCTAAAGGAGAAGCTAGTTGCAGAAAGGCAAAGTAAACTCCTTCTGGAGGTGAAGATCCGTAGAGAGATGGCAGAAGCAATGTTCCGACAACTGTTGGAAACAGAGGAAGCCTGGAGGCAAGTCACGTTGCAATCCTCTTTGAGACTGAAAGGATTCCACATATATAAATGCATACATTTATATATACACATATGTATGTATATACATATATATGTATATGCAAGACATGCATACTCACGTTATTTAGAGAAGTTCATTTTCAAAGCTTCTGATGAAAAGGGAAGAAGGAGCATTAACATAAACTTGTAGAGATCCACCTCTTCCCAGGTACAATGAAAAACTAGTGCTGCTTTCTGTTGAACTATTCTCTGTTTAATTTGTAATTACCGGAGATTGTCCTGACTTGTTATTAGTATTTAGCAGATGTGGACGACTTACAGGTACCCCACTGAGGCTTGAGATTGCTCCAAAGCTTATACTTGGTCATGTTAATATGCATGCATGTGCTTAAGGTTGTTTCAGTTGTATCTCTGAGCGCTCCTGGATGACTTATGAACCATTGTAAGCTTACTGTTTTATAAATTACCATGGCTGCCTGCACTGATGTTACTAATTTGGGGATTTTTTTCAAGTGTATCCAGATTGCTCAAGCTGAATTGACTTCCTCTTAACTCTTCTCTTCTTGAAATTAGTTTCATGCTGTTTGAATTGCTAACAGAGGCTAACCCCAAGTTAAGTTACCAGCTGAACACAGTATGGTTTAACACCTGCACTGACTAAAATTGTTTGGGTGCCTTTAGCCAAACACATGAAACAGAAGTGGTGCTCCTTCTCTGAGGTGATGTTCTGTGTCAGTGCTGGGGCATTTCTTAAAATTGTGAGAGAAGCAATGTGTAATGTATTGAAATAATACAGCAAAATGAATTTGGCATTTACCTTTAATGGGAGGAAACACGCTGCCCCCCAAACCCAATATGAAAGACACCCCTTGAAAATATGCTTCAAATGTCAGGTCTAATTGGGTGTAGTCATATCTATTGCTACATGTTGGTAGATTTTTTTTTTTACAAAACTTCTGTTTGTCAGATCCTAAGTATGTGTTCTATAGCACTTTTGTTGGTATATGCCATGTAGAAGTTATCCCTTGGTGCAAGCTGTTGGATCATTGAGAATAAAAAGGAGAAAAGTACTTCTTGGTCTCTTAACTTCATTATTTATGATATGATTAATAATTCTGATATGGCCAGTTGAATACGTAGTCAAATTGTAATGGCTAGAATGCTAATATATTAAATAAAACTAACATGTTCTCCTCAGCAACCGCTTGGAAGATATGAAAGACAGTTATGAAGAAAAACTAGAGAGCAAATTTGAAATGTACAAAGAGGCCATCAAGAAACATGCATATGTGTGTGCGATGGAACAAATTGAAGACCATTATGTTCCCATAGAAGAATTTCTAGCTGAACAAGAAAAAGTTGAGGTATGACTTGACTGCTGCTAAAAAAGGCATGCTAGCCTCTTAACTGTAAATTTTGCTTTTCCTTAACAGACTCATTCAGGAATCCTAAATGTAACACTGAACAGTCAAAATAACTAGCAGTTCTGGTGTCCAATGCTAACCGTAAGGGTAGAGGTATCTTCTGTCTAACACTACCTGTAATATATACCTAAACTTCCAAGTCATCTTTATCTCTGTAGTGCAAAGATTAGAACACTTAGCAGTCTGGCTTTGTTGGAGATCCTTGGGGGACTGTAGGGTGTAGAGTAAAAAGCTAGTCTGAAAGGGCTTGTGGGGAATTCAGTACAGGGTAGCTATTTTAATTATAATAGATCTCTGCTCTGAAGGTCTAGAGAGAGGATTTTGTGATGAGAAATCAAACTTTACACAACAGAGAACTTAATCTCCTGAATGTACTTATACCTAGAACTGCTCAGAGTTGGCATCAGTAAGTTGATATTCCTTTTGCAACTGAGCCACATTAGCCACATGCAACTCTTATCAGCCTTTACTTCTAGGCTCTGTATAGATAGCTAAGTGCATCCAGGAAACAGGCAAGACCCGTGGGTCTCAGTCCTTGCAAAAGGTCTGTAGTGGAAGAATAGAACAATTATGGTATACACCAGAGGTGCTTTCTCTCTGCTCTCTCCTGTCCAGGAACTGGTAAGACATCTCACTCTGCTGGTAGGTGGGTTCCTTTCAAGACATGAGGGAAGTGGGTTTCTGTTGTAGACTGATGTATAAACATTTTTGCTTTTACAGCTCTCCATTGAGGTGCTGACAAACAATACTATTATGCTTGGAATCTGTTTTTATGTTCACTCTGCCCTAGCTATACACCATGTTAGGGCAGAGGAAAAGAGTTTTAATATTGCCCTCTGTTTTTATAGCTGCCTCTTACACTGCATAAGGGAAGATTCAAAGAACAGGATGGTCTCGGTAGCAAGTCAGATAAGACTGATGAAATCCCTAAGATGTAAAATTCCTGACTAGCAAAGGAAAGTACAACACGAAATCTGAGTGGGTGGCTTCAGAAAAGCAGAGTTAGATTAATAACTTCTCTTGATGGTGACTCTTGTTTGGTTTCTCACTCTGAAATACCACCCTAGCAATGTGACAGGTACTGAAAAAGAGATTGAGATTAAAATTTAATTCTATGAAATATGATCTTCCTTATTTAGCAAGCTAACTGGCAACAGTGTTTAACACTGAGGCACAAAAGTTTCCTTTCTGCTGTATGGTAACTTTCAATACAGTTTGGAAATCTGCAGACTGGAAGAGTTGACTCCTGTGTAAAGTAACTTCCTCCTAGAAGGTGTTGTGATCTGAGTGTTATTCCTTACTGTGATTTCTCAACCTTAACCATCACATCTTCCACCTGAAATGATTTTAAAATTGAATATATGTGTAGTATAATTGAAGGATGTGCATCAGGTTAAGTGGAAATTTAGAGAAATTCTACCACGTGCCCTTCTTTTTTTTTTTTTTCAGGTTAGAGAGAGTAAAATACTGCAATTGGAAAGGCAACTTGATGAACAGTCAGGGAGGCTGTTGGCTCTAGGAAGTCCGAATTCAGATATATTGACTACGGAAAATAACATGGAACTAGGTAGGAATCTAATCTGCATGTTCAAAGTTCAATTTACTTCTGGTATTGTGTATAAACAAGCAAACTTTTCTTTTGCCTATAGATCTTATGAACAAGACTATGAAGAGAGCCAATGAAGGATTGCAGCAACAATGCAAAGAGAAAGAAGAGGTAGTTCTTGCTTAGTAGTCAACAAATCTGGGGATAACAGTCCTAAACTCTGGCATGGCTCAATGCTTAAAGATCTGTGCTGTAGACAAAAGCATGAAGAATCCTGCAAATGGGCATCAAGCTTACAAAAAAGCCCTTGCCCAATTGTGGATGACTTTTGCCAGAGATAGGCTATGTTCTGGCTTTACAAGTCACATGGTGAACGTGATGTGAGTTGGAAGTAGGGAAGTATATATAGCCTTGTACTGGAATGTGTTGTAAACATTGCTGCCACAACCTCAGTGCTTTCCTTCCTGAAATGCTGCCTGATCATGCACAGGGGAACAGTTACAGAATCTGGTAACAGTTTAGACCTAAAGCCAAAGTAGTGCCTTAAACCAGTCCTTTCTGTAAGTACTTAACTCCACTATCCCCTTTAACTTATGTAAAGGCTAATGCCTCTGTTCTTCAAACAAACAAGATCCTATTGTTCTGAATAGTGTATAGAAGAAGAAATTGGGAGCTTCAGGCTGTGTTGTAGAGAACAAATAATTATTTTTAGGTATGCATTTTTAGTCTATATCTTGAATGAACTTCTTGTGAGGCTACAGTTAGTTTCCATGTTTAATGAGGATGGGGAGGAGTGAAGAGACAAGCCTTGTTCTTTTCACTAATAATAAATAGGAATTGGGGTTGGAGAAACAGTTCCAGCTGGTTTTAATAAACCATGTAAATGGAAAGTAAACTTAAATCCCTTTCTATTGAGAAAGTGTACTCCAAAAATAACTTTGCCAAGTTTAATGTCTCGTGCTATGATCCTAGCATTTGTTTTCCACTCCTGTTCTTGAGACCTCTACATAATTTCCATTTCTGATGTCAATTTCAAATTTTGATGCTAGAAAGAAACTTTGGCTTTTATGCTTGATATGGGGATACAGTATTGATTGTTTTGTGTGACTAGAAAGTGTTAGAATGATGGGATTGCCTGGCAATAACTGAATTGAGAGCAGTTAAAGCAATTGGTTCCATCAGTGCCCTTCTGCTGCTTTGCCTCACATAGCTGTGCATGTGTGATGAGTAATTCACTGGGGGTTTTTTTTCCTTCCCTCCATTCAGCCATCAAGCATGGCCAAAGGAGTTTTTTTTTAGCAATCTAGATATTTTCCCTCCAACCTTGTAGAAGTAAATTAATGATATAACGTTGCTTTTTCTGGTTCAGTTTCTTTTCCCTCTCAGGACTTTATCACCAATATTCCCATCGGAAAGGTGAGGTCGTCTTTTGTAACTGTGCTCCAACTCATTATATGAATAGTGTTAATGAGAGCATTCTTTTAACTACCCTTACTGAAAAGGAGCAGACTGTTCCAGAAGTAGCTTAGTTTGTGTGGCTGTTCTTTGATTGACAGGTCTGTGTAAATCTAGTAGCTTCAGCATAGTAGTCCCTGAATGCTCCAGCTCTATTTTATCACCAGAAATGATGGGTTTGGACATAGGAGGATGAGAGAAGCAGGCTTTGTCGTCTTTGCTTTGATCTTGCAGTTTGTACTCTTCAATATTAAACAGAAATGCTCAGTGTCTGTATGAGTTCTAGTCATAAACAAAATCAATGTAAAACATGCTGTCTTGAACTTCAGTGTGTATTGTTTTTATTTTCAGCTTATAAAGTCCCTGAAGTTTAAAATACAGAAATTAAATGAAACCTTGCTAGAAGCTAATGAAGGCTACAGAAAAATGGCAGAAGAAAACACTCAACTAAAGCATGCAATCATGCTCAAGGTTTGTCAACAATTTAAAAGCAACTTTAATGTGGCTTGTATCTATAGATCTTTCCATCTTTGGACATGTAAAGCCACTGTTCAGTCTTAAGGGACTTAAGACTGCCATCCATAGGGACCAGGACAAGCTGGAGAGGTGGGCCTGTGTGAACCTCATTGAGGTTCAACATGGCCACGTGCAAGGTCCTCCACCTGGGTCAGGGCAACCCCTGGTAATCAATACAGGCTGGGGGATGAAGGGATTGAGAGCAGCCCTGCAAAGAAGGACTTGGGGGAGTACTGGTGGATGAAAAGCTGGACATGAGGGCAATGTGTGCTTGCAGCCCAGAAAGCCAACTGTGTCCTAGGCTGTGTCAAAAGCAGTGTGGCCAGCAGGTTGAGGGAGATCATTCTGCCCCTCTACTCTGCTCTGGTGAGACCCCACCTGGAGCACTGCATCCAGCTCTGGAGCCCTCAGCACAGGAAGACATGGAACTCTTGGAGCAGGTTCAGAGGAGGGCTACAAAAATGATCCGAGGGCTGGAGCACCTCTATGAGGACAGGCTGCAAGAGTTGGGGTTGTTCAGCCTGGAGAAGAGAAGGCTGTGGGGAGACCTGATTGCGGCCTTTCAGTACTTAAAGGGGGCCTGTAGGAAAGATGGGGACAATCTTTTTAGTAGGGCCAGTTGTGACAGGACAAGGGGTAATGGTTTTAAACTAAAACAGGGTAGGTTTAGACTGGATATAAGGAAGAAATTCTTTGCAGTGAGGGTGGTGAAACACTGGAACGCGTTGCCCAGGGAGGTGGTGGAGGCCCCATCCCTGGAAACATCCAAGGTGAGGTTGGATGGGACTCTGAGCAACCTGATTGAGTTAAACGTGTCCCTACTTGTTGCTGGGGGATTGGACTAGATGACCTCTAAAGGTCCCTTCCAACCCAAACCATTCAATACTTCTATGTTAGCATAGTGGTTTTACTTAAGTTGGTTTTTTTGCTTTTCTTCTTTCTGTCCCTAACTTTCTGAATTAACTTCCTGAATTATGAGCTCAGAGCCATTGTGTTTCACTCCTTGACTTTGTGTCTTGTAAGACAAGACTAATTTTTCAGTTTAAGTGATAGACTTAGTCAATAGGGTAACTGTTCTGGCAACTCTTGCTAATCTAAAGATGCCACAAATGACTGTCAAGCAAAGAAAATACTATTCACAACTCTAGTCATGAAGTGTTTTGCTGAGGTCAAGCAAGCTGTGTCACAAACGTTAGTGCAACAAGACCTTAGGATCTATAGCTTTAAAGCTATATTGACATTCCTTTAGAGGTGGCCAAGCTGGATAAGAGAGATAGGCAGGTAAACTACTTAATACTGAAATAGAAGAAATCTTTCCTTGAAAAGCAGGGACTTCATAAAGTTGATAGTATCTGACCTCGGATATCAACTGGATTCCTAATTAAAACATGAAAATTTTGAACTCTTGACACTTTGCATCTATGCCTCAATTGTAATCTGCAAATGAAGCAAGGCAGGTATAAGACTGCTTAGTGAAGTTTTCCTTTGAAAATTAAATTAACTTCTGCATGCTTTTTAGTCTGAGACTGAAAATCAGTCATCTTGAACTTTGTTTCTTAATTGTTTCAAAGACATGGGAAGGTGACTTTTTGTTAACCATGAGGTTTAGAGAGCATCTTTAAGACTTTCTATTCTGCCCACTTAAAGCATTTATTTAGTCCTGGTTAGCAGACTTAATGACTATAAGTTTTGATTTGACCAGTTTTGCTTTCAGTAATTGCAGTTTAAGACAGGAAAGCCTTCTTTATTTGGTTCCTAGAACAACAGCAATTCTTTGCATAGTGTGGCTAAGCATTTTAGTTTTGGGTTCTTTAGTCAGACTTAGTCTCTAACTAGATCTGATGGCCCTGTAGTTTGCTGTTTTCTAAATTACATAGAAGTAATTCAGAATACATAGGTACCGAATAGTCATTTGGCATAGTAATAACAGGGGTGTTTACTGGTATAGTAAAATAATCTGAAACAGAAAATTAACTACATGAACAAGACTTTGGAGTGTTCACATACCTAACACAGCCTTATCCTCATAGGATCAAGAAATGAACAGTCTTCAGAACTGGGCTAAACGTGTTCTTGAGCTTGAAGAAATGGTGTCTTCCCTGCAAAAAGAACTTGACGAACAGAAAAAGCATTTCTCTGTAGAGGAGCCAAAGCAACAAAAACCCAGGAGAGGTTTGTTGGCTAATCTGAAATCCACAGTAGTAGCCACTACTGGTACACCTCTTGGTAAAGGCTGGGGGAAGTATGAAGATGCTTCATTCTCTTCAAGAAAACCAGTACTGTTAGCTCATAAAGCAAAAGAATAATATTTGATTAATCAGTGTGCAATTACTGGGCTGTTTTATCGACCTTAAACTGTTGGTAGCTTTTTCTCACTCTCAGATGCAATCTTCACTGTCATGTTAATTGACAGAAAAATGTTTAATGCAGAACTGTTTTAATTGAATCAGGGTTGAATTTAGAGCTATCTAAGTATAGACCTAAACTTGTGCTTTTACTGTTGATACAGGGATGTGATTTGAGAAATAGATATATATAATTTTAATTCTTGAGTAACTGCTATCGTGGTCTTTTATATGGATAAGTGTGCAATTCATGCAAAGTGGGATGTTCCTCATCTGCTGCTCTTGTTACCTTTTTAAATAAAGTATTTCACTTTCATCATTGATTCCTAGAAATCACATGGCCTGTAAGCTTAATCTCAAGTAGTTAAAATAGCTTGGTTCTTCAGTTAATATTCTGACTTTGACCTGGAAACATCTTGGGACCAAACTGAGCAAATTGCTAAAAATAAGGCCTCATAAAAGAGGCAACAAAATGAGGTCTTACCTGGATCCTTGCTATTTTTTTATCTAACTTTGCTTTGTAAAGGAACTTGTTCTAATATTGCTTGAATTTCCACTAAGAATATGCATTAAACTTTGAAAAATCTATTTATAATAAAATTTTCCATTGCTAAATTAAGGTCTGACCATTTTATAAAGGTGAGAAAATTGGTGAAATCAAGATAAGGAATGATCATAAACTTAAAGGCCCAATGATCATGGTGATTGACATATGATCTTCCTGAGCTGAAAGAATCATAGCCCTGATTATATTACTTGCCTTGATCTAGTAACTCAAGGAAGGAAGACTGGAGCATGACAAAATTTGACATAGCTTTCTTAGAGCTATTTCAGCCAGTGAGGGTGTGAATTGTGTGGTTTTGTTTGGTGTTTTTTTTTTTTTTTCTTAACTACTGTGAAAATACCATGCTTGTATGTGCTGGGGGATTGCTTTAGAAGGTGGCAGAATTCATAAGTAAATGGCATTGATCAGTTCTTGTAATGCTGTTTCTCATAGTGGAAGGGGACACAGTTCAGAGGAAGAACGTCACCCTCCCTGTGGAGGCACTAGGTGGAGCAGCCTTCCTGTGTGACGCTGGGAACAGCCTTTCTCTGGTGTGAATGTCCTTGCCAGGCCTTTGAGGTTTGGGTTAGTCTGTGCAAATGCAATGATAAGTAATCGCTCTGGTGCGTCTTTAACCAGGCTGGAGATGCAGCACTTGAGCCAGGGCTGTTCTTAGTTTTAAACTGTTTCTGTTAAACAGAGGTTATCTGGCTCCAGGCCTATAAACCCTCCAGGGTAGAATTTCTAAAATATCATTCTACTCCCACACAAACTATTCCAGCTATTAAAAAATATTTTGGTGTAGTGCTAAACTACACTGAATGTTCATCCCCTGAATGAGAAAGCTGTTAAGTACAAATTGCTTTAAGAACAGCAATATTCAAACAGAAGTTAAAAAAAAAAAAATCAGACCTGGCTAATGCTGGAACCTTTCTATAGCACTAGATGGTTTGAAATGGTGTTACATGTTGACAGTCTTGCTTGTCAGGGAGTGTGTGTTAGCAAGTTTGTATAATGCTAGCTGTAATCTATTCCCTGAGCAACTGCTGTTTGTGTGTTCCCTCCTACTTATTAGAGCTCTTTGGCTGGTTACAGGAAATGGTTTGAAAGACAAGGTTACATTACCTTAAGCTATTTTTTTCCTTAAAATAAAATGAAGCCTGTAGCAAAGTATTGACCAATTCTTAACTGTAATGTTTTTCCAAAGAGTTGCAATGGACTGTGTTGCTATTATACTGAAGACTTCAGAGAAGCAGTTTTAAAGGACAGGTGAGGACTGACATATCTTCCTGCCCTCTCCACCAGAAAGAAACCCTAGTGAGAATGTAGAAAGGGCTGGTTCGGTCCTTTTCAGTTTCTCAAAGCTCAATGGATGCAGAATCTGTTAATATTTACTGTTGCAAATTAATCTTGTTAGTGGTGATGAACAGATGTTTCCCTGTTACACATGAGGCTATCCCTCTGCATAGAACATCAGCCATTTGTTTTATCTCAAATTACTACCATACAACTTGCTTCAGATTAATTGTTTATTAAAATTAAAAATCACCGCACAATAGAAACTATTTACATTTTTAACTGCACAGTTTGACTGAAGGAAGTCAATGGAAAAGAAGAGCAATGAATATTTATGTTGTTGAACTTTAACTGCAGGCACACTGAAGCTTTATCAAAAGGGTTTTAAGCTTCTGCAAAGTACCATCACCTAAATAATTGGCCTGAGGGGTGGCAAAGATGTACTGGGTTTCAGTTGTAAGAACCAGTGTCACTTTGAGAAAAATAAAAAAAGGAAGCTATGCTGTAGTTACATTGCAATTGCAGTAGCTCAGCTGCTTTGGTAAGTAATTTGATAGTACAATTCAACATCTAGAGCTTAGCAAACTGCACTCACTTCCACGAATTAGATTTATATATTGAGTAACAACCCTATTGTGTCACTGCAATGTAACTTGATATCCTATTGCGTATTTCCACAATTGTTTTTGATAGTGCTAGGGCTAGTTTTAGCTTTAAAACAGATTTGAGGTTAGTTGATTAAAGCAGCAAAATATAAGAAATATTCTTGAATAATCAGAGGATTAAAAATTAAGATTAAAATATTTTCACTGGTAACAGTCTCAGTGACTGCAATGAAAGTATTTACTTCCTTCAAAAGCCTGTGCTTTCCCATGGACCTCAGGTGATGACTTTGGCCTTGTGGGAAGATGAAGGTTGCATACAGAGCTAGGTGTGCTGCCGCTCCTGCTGTCACATGTGTTCATATTGCACTTCTGCACCTGTGATGGCTCTGCAGTGCTTTGAGAAGTATCTGGAATTGAATGAGTAATACAGCAGTAAACCAGAATCATCTTCAGTGTAAATAATTACATACATAACCCTTCCTTAGAGGAAACCATGACACTGTTTAGAAAGTCTTACAAGCAGTAACAGTACTCCAACTACTACTGTGAAATAACAAGGATATAAAAATAATTTTCACAATATGCTGTATTTCAAAAAAGATGATTTAAGAACATGGCCATGTTTTAAATCCGCGCGTTCTCCTTCATGACCTTTCCTTTTGAAAACAGGTGTTCATGCATCTTCTCACCCCTTTTATAAAGGGCTCCTTGTAATGTATTCCATTACTTAGGTGTTATCAGACTGTACCGGTGCATGATTGCTTTCCTTCCTGCTCCCTCCCCACCCCAAAAAGCCTGCTTGGTTTGGGATGTTTCTGCAGATGCAAAACACAGAGCATTTAAGGAGAACTTGAATCTTTAGGGGAACTGTTTTAACCAAATAAACCCATTATTATTTCTCTGCAGAATTATTCTTTCCTCCAGTATTTCAGCTTCCACACTTGCTTAAGACATCCAAACTTGTGAAGTAATTGGTTTGAGCAGTCTGTCCAAATAATAGTCTGTGCCAATGATCCATGTCAATAGAAAAAGTGTTCTTTGTTCTATGGCTGTTGTTGATACTGCCCTTCTGTTGCTGTGTAGAAGTCATCAAGCACACTCTGTAGATAATCAAATGTTGGCCTCTCTTCTGCTTTGTCTTTCCAGCATGTTTTCATGATATCGTAAAGCTCAGCTGGACAGGTTTCCATGCGTGGCATTCGGTACCCGCGCTGAAGAGCAACCATCACATCTGAATTGCTCATACCTTCAACAGAAAAAGAAAGTTTTGATCATACAATCTCAAGAAATGCTTCTTTCTTTTTTTATTTACTTCACTCTAAAGATCTTCACCCAATAATTAGTATTTATGTAAAAGTATGAGTTCAATAAACAAGGCCGAGGTGTGTTTTGGAACTGCAAGACTTGCTCTGAAGAATCCTGGGGGAAGGTTTCTGTTTCCCCAGTTGAGCGTAGTGACTTCCTTAGTGCCAAGTCTTAAAAAGACTGCAGGGGAGATCATCGTTCTTATCTCCTGAACCAGCTCCATTCTGTTCCTTTGACCAGTCCTGCCACCCTTTGGTCTGCTTCCAGCTATGGTAAGATTCACAGCAAAAGCACACCCTGGCATCAGCCTTTGTCTCTTAGCTGCAGAGCTTCTAACCCTTGCTGTAGACCCTGTCCACACTGAGATGGTGAGCAGCCTACCTGTTTGACCACACTCCCGGTCACCCTGCCCAACGTAGTAACACACTTTCAGATTTTATTCTATGTCAGTTTTTGTGTAAGTGCTGCTGATTGCAAGATACTGAATGTTGTCGCTTGTGATATTGTTACTTGTAACTGGCAATTTCCCCTCCCTTCTTCCTCATCTTAGTCCTATTGTGCAAAACCATCTTGCCAGCTGTGCTGAGCTTTGCTTTGTTTCCCTGTTATGGTTTTCTTTCAGAGGATAAGAACCCTAACTACCAGCAGTGCATCCTCAGCCTCACATGCCAACTAATGACATGTGAGAGAGGCCTGCCCTGGACTCCATCTTCCTTCTCTCTTTTTTCTTTTTTTTTCCCCTACGTCCCCTCCCCCAATCCTTTTCTAAATCCTTGAGAGATTAGTTCACAGAATGATTTCAACACCTCCTCTCAGCTATGGCAGGGCCAAGAAAAAGGCTCACCACTTCCTAGCCAGAAACCTGCCTTTCAGCTTGTCCCTTCCTCTGCAAATCTTATGCAACCCAGTGGAGTAGTTGTGCCAGGA
>NW_009258377.1:2752525-2756475 GCF_000687185.1 Egretta garzetta
ACACAGACTCTAAGCTTCCTGTACTCCAGTGAATGCTGTTTCTTCCAATGACTGGGCATGCAGGAAGCACCTGTGCTTCGTCCTAGATATATGCGATGGTGGTGAAGACTTTCCCTCTATCAAGAGGGGTTATTCCAGACCCCACAGCCACTGGCCTCTCCTGTCACCCCCTGTCAGTGGGTGACATTCACTGCTCCTGCTTACGCCGGTTCCCCAGCGGTGCGGAGACAGCAGCTATGCTCTGCTGAGAGGAGGCATGACAGGTCCCGTTCCGAGCAAGGTTGGCAGTGGAGATGTGGTTCTCCCCCGAGTACTTGGTGGCTGCCCAGCCCTGCTGCAGACTCTGCGTGTCTGCACGTGTTGTCTGACTCCTAACGCCACTTGGCAGGTAAGGGCACATTTGAATTACTACCAAATGACAGCTTTATCCAGTATAACTACTTTGATTTTTCAAGTTGACTATAGTTTGTATCATTGACTTCAGTTCAAGCCTTTTGCCTTTAACCTGTTCTATAAATACTTTTGGCCATGAAGTCTGGGTCTGGGTCAGAGTGCTTACTTTGCGCACATCTTTTGTATTTTCAGTTCCGCTTTGGAAGGAGGAGTGAAGTTTTTCTGAGCTAATATCACACACGTATGTAGAAACCCAGCATTTTGAAGGTAGCACTGGAATGGCATGTTGTCACAGAGCAAGGAGTTACTGCTATATAAAGACAAAATAAATACAGGAAGAAAGTCGATAAAGCATTTTATAGAGAACAGTGATCTGACTGCTTGAGCTCAAAGAAATGGATTGTATATAATGTATGCAGTAAAACAGTTCTTCGTGTTGTGCAGTCTTACTTAACTGTGTGTAATGCATGAGGACTGCTGCTACTGGGTTTCACACAGAATGAGGCCGATTATGTACTTTAAGTATTTTAAAGGATTGTGCTTAGATCTAGAGTCTGCAGGACTGATTGCTACCTTCTGAATGCCAACGACAAAGCCTGTGTTTCAGCTAACTTGTGGGAAAACTATCCATTAAATAACCATTTAAGTTCACAAGACAAAAATGAAAAGACTTCTATCAGTATTCCGTAGTAAATACAATGCCATGGACATACTTGAATGTGTTTCGAGTTTTATTTCAAATAGAAAGGCTTACCTGTCTACCCCATAGTCCATGCAGTATTCTCAAAATAGGTACTGGTTTAACTTTTCCTTTTTTTTTTTTTTTTTTTTTGTTGTGGCTAGAGAATTACATGTCTCATCAAAACTACCTCCTAATCACTAAAAGAAATATTCCCCACATGCATATTTGTTACGCTTACACCCTCTTCAATGCTAGCAAAGGACATTAGCTCTGAAAGTTTGATACATGCCTGTTAATTTACACCATGGTACCTGTTAAGCATCACAGATAAAGACATATTTGCTTATGTTAGAGCCTGGGAAATGATGTGAACACAGTGGTATGGAGGAAGAATCCCACTGTACAGGAAGCGGAGTATCTTGTGAAGAGCAGCTGGCATAACTGGAATGCAAGTACGGATGTTGCCAGTGTTTGACATACTATACAATCACCTGGAAATTAGTTTTAACAACCAATTCAACTTCTTTGCCCAGAGATTCAGATACTTGTTTCATATTTCAGAGGTAGTTCCCGAAACTATAGTCCCACTAATTGCTTTGAGTTTCTCAGGAGAGAAACAGCTGTTGGAATTTAAGAACAAAGTTCACAAAGCCCCAAGTTTCTTGGCTGGAAATGCTTCCAAGTTGCCTGCCTAGGTATTAACTACTTGCCACTTTCAGCTCCAAGTGTTTCTTACGTAGCTTTATGCTGAATACTGTCCAGTTGCTGGAGCTGGTTAATAATTGAAAAGAATATTTTGAAGCATTCCCATTAGAATTGGAAAATCAATTTACTGTTTCTCTCCAGTGGTTGCTGGTTACAACCTGTCACCAGGTTACTCTTGCCACGCTGGGGTAATTTGCCCAAACCTGTCACATCTCTTCATGTAAAGTAAGTTGGTCACCCATTTATTTTGCTGTCCTTCTGATTCTTCAGTACCAACTTCCAGTCTAATAGGCTATTTCAATTTATGCTTCTATTTAAAATAGACGTATATCCCTCTTCCAGTTTAATGCAAGCAATGCCTGCCAACTATTAAAATTTTCCAGTACGCAGTCGAGAGGCTTCCGCTTCTAACTGCTGGTTGACAAATGAATCCACAGCGTATGGCCTATTTATGGTGCTCATAAAAATGCTCCCATATTAAAAAAAAAAAAATATTGCCCAGACTTCCCCTAGAAGAGATATTTTCCCACAGTAGTACAGTGTCTGCTGTACAGATTGATTTTTTTTTTTCTTAAAATAAAAATATGATAAGTTTTATGGAGGCAAAGAGAGAGCAGACTTAGCTGCAGAATTAAGTACTGGATTGGGGTTTGTATTTTTGTAGTGCTGGTTTCCAAGTGAGCTCGTAGGTTTGCTCAGGGAAGGACGGTTTTCTAGACAGCATCTAGACATAACTTTGTGAGCCCAGCTCAGCAGAGGCAACTGCCTGGATACACAGGGGAAAAAAAGCATCCCGACTGTGGGAAGAACCAGGCGTTACTCGGCTGCGTACAACTCCCTTCTGATCTTTTCTGGGGACATGAGCAGTGTTTAGGACAGCTTTGGGAGGACCTGCTATTCACTGACATATTTTACAGCCCTTACCTAAAAACCAACCCGGAGCATATGTTTAAACACTTTGCTGTGCAAGCAGCCCTGCCATCTCTTGAAGCTTAAGAGGTCTACCCTTGAGCTCAAGCGCTTTCCTAGACTGGAGCCTTACTGAGCAATGAGAATGTCTTGTATGGAAAGTTGGTGTGTTCTTCCATAACACAGCATAAAGGTGGCCGCCTTCTCCCCTTCCCTGCTGCCCGAGCCGCGCGGGAGGTCCGGTCTCCCTCTGCCCAGACGTGTGGAGCCTACTGTCATTTCAGGACCTGGGACTCAGGTCACCCACGTCTGCCCCTGTGACACCTCTGGCAGTTCAGGATGCAGAATTCCAGCTGCTCAGGAGATGATGGTGAAAACGTTTTCACTGTTTAAACAGCAAGAGCTGCTACACTGGAAATGCTGGGAAAGCTTTGCTTGGATGAAATATCCGCTCTCCTTTTACTGCCTGTAAACTACAGCATCCTAGGGGTTCTTCTCCTAGTCACTCCATCTGTGAGATGCGCAGTACAGGTGAATATGGCCGTACTTTCCCCGTCTGCCCACAAGATAAGAGAATTTAGGTTCATTTTCCATAACCTCAGTAAGCTTAAATGAATGCGGTTTGCTACCCCAAGTTAATCAATCAATCAGCTATGCCTGAGATGAGACAACTTCGTGTGCAAAACCATCCCTCGTACAAGTTGTTTCTGTGTGCCGGAAACATTAACATGTATTTTGTTTAACAGAAAGAAAAACTAAACGTAAATCACGTAACCCTTTCACGGCTACTTAAGGCAGCTATGATTGATGCACTCCTCTGTGGTCTCGTCCCTGAACCATATGGAACAATGAAGGGTAAATACTCCTAGCAGCACAGCAGTGCTGCTTTAGGGTCTGCTTTCATAGTTGTATAGATTAGCTAACACTGACAAATGATTACAGCCCATTTGCTTGTGAAAACACTTTCTTAATACTTTGACATATTACAATATTAAAAAACCCCATCAGCTTACACAGTGCCGTTACAGACTGCGCTGCTGGCGGAGAAGCCGGGATCTGTGACAATACAGCATTTGCTGCGGCTGTAACACCTTTTGAATATACAAAAATGACTGTTTGTACACGGTGCCATTACTCCGTTTGCTAACATTTACCCCAGAGAGGCACGTGGCTTACGCACACGGTGGCTCTAAGTTTCCAAAGCAATAATGTTACCTGCAAGACGTTTTCCAAATCGCTGCTGTCGCTGCTGTCAGATGCC
>NW_009258377.1:2757428-2805652 GCF_000687185.1 Egretta garzetta
TCTTTCCCTGCATATTTGCTTTGCTTTTTAACACCAAAGCAAAAGTATGGAGTAACGGTATAAACACACGCCCATACCTGGATAAGGAATCTTTCCATACGTAACGATTTCGTACAGGAGAATCCCAAATGACCACACATCAGATTTAATAGTGAAAGATCCATAGTTAATTGCCTCTGGTGCTGTCCATTTAATAGGGAATTTTGCACCTACAAAAAAGTACAGACTCAATCACAAAGCAAAAGTATGGAGTAACGGTATAAACACACGCCCATACCTGGATAAGGAATCTTTCCATACGTAACGATTTCGTACAGGAGAATCCCAAATGACCACACATCAGATTTAATAGTGAAAGATCCATAGTTAATTGCCTCTGGTGCTGTCCATTTAATAGGGAATTTTGCACCTACAAAAAAGTACAGACTCAATCAGTCAAAGGCAGATTTAAACACTCAATATCAGGCCACTAAGAGGTCTTAAGCAACTTGCCTGTGATACCCCTAAATTAGCAAAGTTACCAGCAACTCCTTCTGTCCAAGAGTTGCCAGCAGTGATGCGCTCCAGGATGCACGTTGCCACACTGCATGTCCTGTGCCAGAGGTGCAAATAAGATGCCCAAAGTTACATAGCACCTTTGGACTCTTAGGTAGGGTCAATTTTTGCTAAAATTACAGTCACCATTTTCCCTTCTGCCCAGTTGACAGGCAACAATCTTGCAATTCCCATCACCTGGAACTTACCAAGACTTTAACTTTTCCTATTTTAAAGACAGTCAGTCTAGCTTCAACACACGCTTCCACGCGCTTCACATTCAGCCACAGATGCAAAAGCAGCAGCAAGTCATATCTTAAAAAGTCATACCTTAAAATACTGTCTTTCATGTCTAATTAACTGATCCCAGAAAACCCCATATAAAAGTAAACTCCTTCCAGTTAAATAATAAAAGTTCACGCACCCTTTGTTGGGGAATATTACATTAGCTCTTCAGAGAGCAATACCAGCGGATTCTCTCTACACCCTTTTTAGCTGGCTCTATCATTCTGGCACAAAATACCAGGTAAGCCAGGAAACTACTGAACGGCCGAAAACACATCAAAGAAATTCGGCATAAAGAATTTATAACCTGAAAGGTTCATTTAATCAATATACAACGTCCAGAGCTAGCAAAATAGACACAGATACGGGTTCTGTGCCTCTGAAAACTGCTTAATCAGACCCTTCCCTCTGATCTATCAAATTACTGTTACCCAGCGACTGCTGAACAACTCATCTGCCTTTAATCTCGGCTGCAGTGCATTGTTCTCTTTCTTCCTCATACCATAGTTCTTCCCCTCTCGTCCTACATTACCGCAGTTTCCATCCAGACTGTGTGAAAATACAAGGTAGTGTCTTTAAAGTGGGGGGGGGGGGGCGGACCAAAGCCACCCAGCTCCGAAAAGTTACCCTAGTGCAATCTGCACATGGGAGCATATGTAGAAACTTGTCCCTACGATGAACTGACTATGCGCCTCTCGAAAGGCTGAAGTTTTAAAGACAAAAATAAAAACACATACCTTCCCTTGCTGTATATTCGTTGTCTTCGATGACTCTTGCTAGTCCAAAATCAGCAATTTTGCACATCAGTAAGTCTGAAACCAGAACGTTCGCTGCTCTCAGATCTCGATGGATATAATTTTTTCTTTCTATGTATGCCATCCCTTCTGCAATCTGTTATGAAAGAAACACTTTGATATTTCAACACCATACACCACCACCAGGAGGTCCGAGCTCTCTGTTCTTTCAGTGTATCAGCAAAGCCACATCCATTTAATCATTACCAGTATCTTTGGAGCAATTTTGAGATGGAAGCAAGGAAAGGGCGATTGCCATGGAAAACTTATGTGTCGATCCAGTCCCGCAAAACTACACTTACAGTAGCAGCTTGAAAAAAATTGTTTGGGTGACCAACAGCTGGCAGGATTAGAGATAGGTATTAGAGACATTTCCTGAAAAAAACCCCTTAATTAATGAAAATGTTCCTAAGATTTCTACTAAAAGATTCTCTTCCCCAAATTATAACCAGTTCCAAATGCTAAGAAAATGGAAGGAATTAATAAGAAGTCCAACAAGAAACAGATGGTCTTTTAAGGACTGATGAAGCAACAGCACAGGTAGAGTTAAAGAAACCCCAACAACTTTCTGTTTACCCAGTATAGGCCTGGACAATCAGGAAACAATTACGGAGAGAGGGCAAACAACTCCCTTGTCTGCTACAACAACATCTACCTGTTCATACACGGGGAGTGTTTGGCAACAGCCAGCTCTCAGATACTATCATAAGTAAATGTAATTTGTATTTCACCAGCCCAAGTTAATTTTGAAACCAAATTAAAGATGATTAATGTCCTCAAAATATGCACTGGGGATGATATTTTCAGTATTTGCCCAGATTAACTTCCCTTCCCCCCCCCCGCAAAGAAAAAAAAGTTACTCTTCAGAAAAAAAGAAACTGAAACAACAGTTTCCAAAGTCAGAGTGGTAAAACTGATGTGTAGATGGTATTCTGCCCAAACGTTTCAGAGGAGCTAGGGAAAAAGAAAAATAAACCCAGTGCTCGCGAGCTGTCAGTTCTTCTCTCCCTGGTAAGGCTCTGGTGCTGGCTCATTCCCAGGCAAGGTCCACGGTCCAACCTGCGCCGCAGGTATCTCCCCAGGATGGCGGCGGGCGGCTGACAGACAGCTCCAGCTCGGCCACGTGGTTTGCGGAATGCACAAGCACTCAGATTTGCTCATGAAGCAGCCGTAAAGCAGCAAGGGTCCTTCTCCAGAGCCAGTGCCCAGCACGCTCCCACACGGGCTCTTTCCACTTCAGGAGAAGACAAGTCCCCGGCCCCCTTCTCAGCACCAGAGGTGCTCATTTCAGCCATGCAGGAAAGCAGGTGGGAGCACCTGACCAAACTTTAAGAAAACATTAACATCACTTCTGCTTATCCATTTTTAAAAAGTCCCCGAGGGGTACTGTGAAGGCACACACTGCCACCACTTACAACACAAAACCGCACGGTCTTCGTTCCTCTTTTTCAGTTTAGGCAATGGAAAAACAGAGCCACTTTGCCCTCCCACCTCCTTCCACTGCAAACCTCTTCTAACAAATCAATATATTCTCCAGAGCAGAGCGTTACTTTGCCCCTGTACAACGCGGGGGGTGGGGGTCTCACACTAAACCAGAGAGAAACTCCGATGATGAAGAGAGTGAAGAACACCTGCATTTCACATTTTCTAGAAATAAGTAACATGTTTTATAACGAAGGAAGCAGCTACTAGCAAATAATTGCCACAGAGAGTCGTGCTAGAGCCTTACAGGCAAAAGAGACAGAATTTGAGTAGAGCCTGCTCTGCCTCTCTCTCCTCCCCTGCGATTACTGGGGTTTGGGGAGGAATGAGAGACGAAAGGGAAGGTTTTGCTGTAAGACCAATGCCGAGATTGGACTGGCCAGCTGGGCAGATACGACCAAAATACGGACAGGTCCACTAACGTCACCAAAAATATATCAACTGCCACAAAGGAATCAACTCTTCTCCTACTTCCCTATAGAGATTTAACATTTGGGTGAACTGCTGGCCGGGGAATGAAGAACCACTTCACGAAAGAGACATTCGTGATGGTGACATTTAGTTTCCAAGCCCAATCAAGCAAAGCCGTTGGAAAGACCATTTTTTTTCCTCTTATTTGTGCCAGACCCACTGAAATCATCTGATTAGTCACAAACGAAGAATGTGACATCAAACAATCCATTATGTTCTCCACAAATACAAACTACACTTCTATAAAATTCCAGGACAATGGTTTTGACTGCACTGAATCAGAGAAATTCAAAGAAGCCACGTGTGTGCAAGCACTTGGGCATGCAAAAAATTCCCACATAGGAAAAGAATAACGGGCAAGGAATTTTGAATGGGAGGAGGAGGGGAAACACAGCAACTGGACAACTGAACTCACACATCTGGTCACGTTAAACCTTTGCTTGTGGGAAAAGAAAAAAAATAAAGAGGATTTTTTGATCAAGGGAATGGGTGCCAGAGCCCATGTGATAACTTTATGATAATTGTTGGGTTTTCATTGCCAAATGATATGTTAAAGGTAGAGAAATTCATGGGAACAAAATAAAATTAAAGTCTTTTCCCCCCTCTTTTAATGATCATTGGTACCTGTCAAGACTGTTCAGTTACATGTAACTACTACTCAGGAGCAGGATGAGAAAGCTAATTTGGTCTTCTGGAAGGTGTTACTACCAGGAAGGGAGCAGTTTCCCCTTCACCTTTAATGAAGTACTGACACGCTTCTAGAAATACCCAAGTTATATCCTTTTAAAAACAACCAACCAACAAATCTCTAAATGCTAGCAACTCTGCACCCAGGGTAAGAATGGAAGAAAAATCTTCTGGAAGAAATAAATCCGTCCAGAAGACGGCCTCCATATGGTAAAGCTTCAGTTAAAAGTCACACAATAAATGAACGGCCCGGAGCCACAGCTCTGCGGACAGCTCTGCCACCCATTTGGGGTGTGATTTCAGCTGCCAGTGCTCTTTCCTCTCCATTTCTGCTCTTTCTACCTGTAAACCAGGGTAATTACTTAACTTTCTGAAACACTTCTGGGTAATTTCACAAATAGGTATAAAACTCTCTCAAAGTCCTGAAAGAAAACGGTAGCAAAAGCACGGTGCATAGGATGTTGCTTTGAAAACACGCATTCCCTGCTTTCTGACCCATTATTTTCACTTCTGAAGGTTTTTGGGGAAAAGAGGCAAAAGCAGCAGAGGACTTTGAAGTAGGGAGGGGAGAGCTCACTGTCACAGAAGATCTACACCTTCCGAAAAGCAAAAGCACTTGGTCAAAACTCAAAGACTCCCTTGGTGAAACATCACAGCTGACATTAAACAGCATGTAGAGAGATGGGCAGCTCTCTGCTTTTTTTTCCAAAAGGTGAAACTCAGCTATTTTATTTTTTTATTTTTTATTCTGCAAAAACAGAGAACTTCTGGATTCCTTCATAGTTCAGTTTTTGAAATTAAAGACGTGCTTGATTTCAGCTTCCCTTCCAAAGGTCTGTGATCCTCTTATGCAAAAAATTATTTTAAACAAGGCATGTTTTACACATAGTTAGCAATGCTGTTTCTTCATGCAAAGAGGGGCTTACAGCAACATGTGATATGGATTCTGCTTGTGTATTTCTAGGCTGTATGTAAAAATGTGGAATACTAAAGAGGCCAGATGGGTTTGCTTAGGGTCAGCCTGATAGGACGTTTTTACATCATGCTGAGAAGGCATTATATCGTGTTGAGAAGAAAAATTAAGTGATTGCTATCATAAAAGAGAGTGGAATGAATATGAAAGGGAATGAAAGAATAGCAAAACATGCAAGGTATTTTTTTTACTGGAAAGCAAGTTTTAAACAACCTGGAGGGCTGACAGGTACAACCTTATGGGAAAAAAGTCCCAGGAACAACCACACCATCAAAAAACCCCAGCAATTACAAGTGCAAGGGCAAATCACACTCACTTAAAGACAGTGCCTGGCGAGAAGAATTTAGAATAGAATAGAATAGAATAGAATAGAATAGACTATTTCAGTTGGAAGGGACCTACAACGATCATCCAGTCCAACTGCCTGACCACCTCAGGGCTGACCAAAAGTTAAAGCATGTTTGTAAGGGCATCGTCCAAATGCCTCTCAAACACTGTCAGGCTTGGGGCATCGACCACCTCTCTAGGGAACCTATTCCAGTGTTTGACCACTCTCTCAGTAAAGAAATGCTTCCTAAGGTCCAGTCTGAACCTCCCCTGATGCAGCTTTGAACCATTCCCACACGTCCTGTCACTGAATCCCAGGGAGAAGAGCTCAGCACCTCCCTCCTCACATCCCCTCCTCAGGGAGCTGTAGAGAGCAATGAGGTCACCCCTCAGCCTCCTTTCCTCCAAACTGGACAAACCCAAAGTCCTTAGCTGCTCCTCACAGGACATGCCTTCCCTTGCACCAGCTTTGTTGCTCTCCTCTGGACCTTCACATCCTTCTTAAATTGTGGGGCCCAGAACTGCACACAGTACTCACGGTGGGGCTGCACCAACACTGAACACAGCGGGATAATCACCTCTGACCGGCTAGTGATGCTGTGTTGGATGCACCCCAGGATGGGGTTTGCCCCCGTGGCTGCCAGGGCTCTCTCCAGACACTCCTCTCCCAATTTATACTTGTGCCTGGCGTTACTCCATCCTAGGTGCAGAATCCGGCATTTGGACTTGTTACATTACATCCCATTAATCATGGCCCAATGCTCCAATCTATCTAGATCCCTCTGCAGGGCCTCCTGTCCCCCAAGAGAGTCAACAGCACCTCCCAGTTTGGTATCATCAGCAAACTTGCTCATGGTGCATTTGATTCCTGCATCCAGATCGTTGATAAATATATTGAACAGCACTGGCCCTAGGATTGAGCCCTGTGGAACACTGCTGGTGACCAGTTGCCAGGCAGCTGTAGCCCCATTCACTGCAACCCTTTGATCTCTGCCCTTCAGCCAGTTCTTCACACAGCACACTGGGAACCCGCTCATCCCACAGCTGGACAACTTGTCCAGAAGGATGCTGTGAGGGACAGCATCAAAAGCCTTACTAAACTCCACTGCCTTCCCTTCATCCACCAGGCAGGTGACCTTAATCATAGAAGGATATCAAATTAGTTAAACAGGACTTTCCCTTTGAGAACCCATGCTGACTGTGCCCAAAGATTGCATTATTCTGTAAATGCCTTCCAACAGTACCCAGTATCATCTCAGTATAATCTTCTCCATAATTCTTCCAGGATCTGAGGTTAGACTAACAGATCTGCAGTTTCCTGGGTCTTCCCTTATGCCCTTTTTGAAGATTGGATTAACATTGAAGATTGGATTAACATTGGCTGGTTTCCAGCCAGTGGGGACCTCCACAGACTCCCAAGACCTCTGGTAGATGATCAATTTGGCCAAATCTTCACTGGCCAGAAACACCCCAAAATTATAAAGTCAAATTACAAAATATAAAAAAAAATACACCAATATGACAAAACCCATGAGAGTCCACCCATAAAAAGTGCTAAAAAGAGTATGTGTAAGGAGGGAAACTAGAGGTGCATTAGTAATAGGACAAGACCAAGGAAAACATTCACAGTAAATGAATGGTTAAATTAAATGATGGAGAAGACTGCATGCAAATGCTACAGAGAATTTTTTAAATGCCTGCCTTTGCTTCAGTCTCCACTGAAAAGGCCAAGGATGCATATGTGGTTAATGTGAATGCCAAAAGGGTAAGAAAACAGGGTGGCAAAGGGAAAGAACTGGGTTATGACAGTTTTTGTGGATATAGGTGGCTTACGAGACACCTGAAAACTATCGGTAAAACCAAACTCACACATCCTCACTCTCCTGCAAAGCTGGCAAGCAAAATGGTGAAAAAATATAAGTGATTAAACAGTATTCAAAGTTGAGCCTAGTTTTTATTTGGTTACAAATGAAGTCAACTCTGGGAAAAAACCAAAAGGGTGTGACCTACAATTGCCAAAATAATAAGTAATAATTAATCTAAGAACCTCCCCAATACTCTCCAGACTTATTTTATCTATGATTTTAAACCAAAATCATGTAGAAATGATTACTTAGAGATGGTTTAGCTATACTTCTAAAAGACTTTCCTTTGTTTTGACATATGTGGGTTTTTATTCTTTTCAGGATCTGTACTATAAAACTACATGTGACACCACGGGCAGTAAAAGGCAGGGATTTGTGCATAAAGGCAGCTTCCAAATTCCCTCTGTGTTGCTGCTGCCCATGAGACAAGCGGGGCTGAAGGGCTGTGCTTGATGCCTGGGGCTGGGATGCTGCCCCCAAGGGTCCAGCCATGAGCAGGACATCCCAGCCACATCCCTCGCCCTTTGCTTGGTGGTGGCCTCAGAGCTGCTCTCGGCTGCCCCACCAGCTCAGGCCCAGGGCTCGGTGGGATGCTCCTTCCAAAGCAGGTAAAGCAACCCAAAAACCCGACTGGAAATGAGTCCAAAGCACTTAGGGAGGGAAGGAGCATCCTGCTGGTGAAGTTTAAGCAGAGCAAATAATGGAAGCATACCCTGAGGTTCACCCTGCCTTAAATTCAGTAATTCTCAGTTCCTAGGGAAGAGCCTCACTAAAAACAGTCTGCAGTTTTGAAAGGTGTGAAGCAAACACAGTTTTTGATGGATCTGCACAAGAATGACTTTGGTCTGGGATTAACCAAACCCAAGTTCCTTTCAATAATGTCCAGACGCAGAATAAAATAATATACACTTCTTGATCACAGAGATTTCAAAAAGAGAGTTCATCTTCACATGACTTTGTCTATGAAGAGGGTGTAGACCCATTGTATCTGGCAATTGAAAACTGTTGCGAAATAGTCACGTTTTAATCTTCAAGTGATATATCAGTGTAATACCAATTATCAGTTTGCAGCAGTGCTTATCCTAAAGGGGAAGTCAGGAAAGGCTGCAAAAATGCGTTCCTCTTGCTCCAGTCAAGCAGCTGTGTAGTCAAAGCAGACCCACGAGCAATAAAAGGATTATTAAAGTAACGGGTATAATTATGCACTGCAACATTAGAGGGTGTCATTAAAAATGAAAGAAACCTGAAAAGGAATGTGGCGAGACTGCTGTGGAAATCTCCCAATACCAAATAAGAGTTAAAATTAATTCTGATTTAGGACTCTTCTCCTTAAAAAAAGAGAGGAGAGAGAGGAATTAAAGCACTGCATCAAAAATCTCTATTAATTTTATTCTAAGTTTATTATAATTTTAATTTGTAGCTTTAGAAGGCAGAAAGAAGAGGATAAGAGTTGCCAATGAAGTTGCAGATCACAGAAGAATTAATGAATGTATCAGCGCTGCACGGGAAGGAAGGAAGACTTTTTTTTGTGACAAAACTTTTACCAGCTTAAAAGGCACGACAAGAGTATGTTCGGTAACAACTGATACCGTTTTCCTAACCACAGCCACCATGAGTGCGTGTGCTACACGGTAGATAGCGGATTTGCGTAAGAAGCAGGAAGAGTTTACACATGCAAAAGGTTCACTGAATTTGCATCGTAAATTTTCAGCAGCTCTCATCAAGCAGGAGCAAGTATGATTTCAAGAACTGCGAAACAAAGAAGCAGGAGCTTTTTGGGTAAATTACCTCTGGGGCAAGATGAAAGCCAACTAGTAAAATCCAGAGTTTGCCAGTCGCTTCAGTGCTGAAGGAGCTAGGCTGTTGCCTGTAGATGACCAAGGGGAATACAGGCAATGTCCACGCAGACTATCTTGGCCTGCTGCATTAGCAAGTTTTTGGCAGTACAGCTCGTGGACAAAGCGATGAAATTCCCTTACCTTCCAACTCGTAACTGGGAACCAAGAGCCCCTTTGGGTTTCCTGAGCCCACTGGCTGAGCTGATGGGCAAGAAAGGGGAACCACTTGGCAACCGTGCCAGCTAACGCCTGCCAGATGCACGAGACCAGCCGATGAGGTTGCCATGCTGCTGACCCACGCACCGTCAGTGGGCACGCAGGCAGGGAAACAGGCTCAGATTTTGACTTCTCCATATTCCTGGCTGTTTCTGGCATGTCTGACATACTGACAATTCTGCTGGCGTCTACAGGAGATGCCGAAGTTCTGCTCTGTACTAAAGCAGGTCGTATACTCTTGAAGGTATGTTTGCAAAATTCAGCTTCCTTTAAAACACAACGCTTTCAGACACTTCTAGCATTCGTCTCTAGTGGCCCAAATCATCTTTGCCAGGCCATAGCTAACACTAGATTGCCCCAGCTCCTACTCAAACACACTAATTAAAACACAAATGAGAAACTGTAGCTCTTTCAGAGGGCAGATTGCTTTAGAAACTGAGCTGGACCACCTTCCTAGCAAGCATTTTCTTGCCATGCTTTCCACAAGCCTAATTTAATAAATTGTGATTGTTAGTACAGCAAAAAACCCCATAAAAATCCTGAATCCACAGCTGTGCGCTGAAGTAGTCACTAGACATAAATGTAACTAAGCAGAATCACAGAATCATGGAATGGTTTGGGTTCAAAGGGACCTGTAGAGGTCACCTAGTCCAACGCCCCTGCCGTGAGCAGGGACACCGCTAACTAGGTCAGGTTGCTCAGAGCCCTGTCCAACCTGACCTTGAATGTTGCCAGGGATGGGGCTTCTACCACCCGTTCCAGTGTTTCACCACCCTCTTCATAAAACTTTTCTTCCTTATACCTAGTCTGAATCCTCCCTCTTTTAGTTTAAAACCATTACCCCTTGTCCTATCGCTACAGGCCCTGTTAAAAGTCTGTCCCCAGTACTCAGCTATGGCTGTTAAAAATGGCAGTCAGTGAGTGTGGGTGTTAGGCTAACAAAACAGCAGAATCAGTATAGCAGAGTAGGAGTATATTTGTTTACTTGCTTGAAAAATGCTATCTTTTCAGAAGGAGTTTATTTCACCTGGGGGAGCAGCCCTTACTTTTCTTTTTGCAAAATCAGAAGGTTTCACCCCTTGTAAATGCAGATTTCTTTCAAGACTGTTCAAGGCAAAGGTGTTACAAAGTCACACAAGTGGAGCACTAGCAGCAGTCTGGCAACGGAAACGCCAACCCACAGCACTTCTTGCCATGCTTTCCACAAGCCTAATTTAATAAATTGTGATTGTTAGTACAGCAAAAAACCCCATAAAAATCCTGAATCTACAGCTGTGCGCTGAAGTAGTCACTAGACATAAATGTAACTAAGCAGAATCACAGAATCATGGAATGGTTTGGGTTCAAAGGGACCTGTAGAGGTCACCTAGTCCAACGCCCCTGCCGTGAGCAGGGACACCGCTAACTAGGTCAGGTTGCTCAGAGCCCCGTCCAACCTGACCTTGAATGTTGCCAGGGATGGGGCTTCTACCACCCGTTCCAGTGTTTCACCACCCTCTTCATAAAACTTTTCTTCCTTATACCTAGTCTGAATCCTCCCTCTTTTAGTTTAAAACCATTACCCCTTGTCCTATCGCTACAGGCCCTGTTAAAAGTCTGTCCCCAGTACTCAGCTATGGCTGTTAAAAATGGCAGTCAGTGAGTGTGGGTGTTAGGCTAACAAAACAGCAGAATCAGTATAGCAGAGTAGGAGTATATTTGTTTACTTGCTTGAAAAATGCTATCTTTTCAGAAGGAGTTTATTTCACCTGGGGGAGCAGCCCTTACTTTTCTTTTTGCAAAATCAGAAGGTTTCACCCCTTGTAAATGCAGATTTCTTTCAAGACTGTTCAAGGCAAAGGTGTTACAAAGTCACACAAGTGGAGCACTAGCAGCAGTCTGGCAACGGAAACGCCAACCCACAGCACTTTTCAACACCACCTGGAAAATGGGCTTCAGCTGGGGGTTCATGTTCAACTACCTGCACTACGTTCTTCAGCTACCTGATAGTCACAGAGACCACATCCCCCCCCTCCCTTTCTCCCATTCCCAATCCCTCTTTATCTGACAAGGCCACTGTAAGGTGGCAAAGACCACTCCTCTGGATAAAAAGGTGACATACTATGTGGAACCTCTCCTGGCCCATTTTCTTCCTGCTGCATCACAAGTCAATTGCAACGGGTCGGGTCCTTTCAGCAATTTTTGTTGCAACAGATGTCTCGTCTGCACGCATGTGGATGTGAGTCAGCCAACTGTGTAGCACGGCTGGGAGCGGGCCAGCCTCGTGCAACATCGCAGATGCACGAGAGGAAAAGTAAGCCAATCCTCAGCTACCATTTGTTGTATTTTCACTCTTTCTGAGAAGCTGGACTAATCTGTTAAACTGCCTTGCCAGACTGGTGTGATGACAGTCATGAAGAGCTCAAGCATGTGTCCACTAAGACAAAAATACATGCCAGATCTTGTTTAAGTGGTTCACCATGAGCTTCCTTCCACACTTTGGGTTTTTTTAACCTCTTCTGAAACATAGCTCTCCAAATTTCTTTCCCCTTAGGCTGTACAGAGAGGTTAACATTGCTGCTGTAAGAATAAATTAGTGTTCCATTTGTACAAACCAGAGTCATACCAATAATACTAGACATATTTTATGTTCTCCTTTATATACAGCCTACATTCTGGAAAAGTGTGATCCACAGGCCTGCAGAAAAATTACCATTACCTTAGCTAAGTAGACTACTTAGTAGTAGAGTTTGAAACTATTTTTGCCTGTCTTTTGCCCTAAAGACCCATCAATTAACATTCAGACTGTCAGAGTTAGAGAAGACCAGTGGAACACCTGGGGAAATCTCTGGTCTGAGAACCACACGCAACCTGAAAGTCTATGCCACGCAGTCCTGTTATTACTCAGTGGCATTAAGGGCTCCTTGCAAATGTGCTTAAAAACCCTGCAGATTCTTTCCATACGAAAAATCCCAGTATCTCTGTTCCAAAGTTTTGTTTGGGCTGCAGCTAGAAACCCTCAGAGAGGCCTTCCTGAACATCCCTTTAAGATCACTCTGCAACCCAATGTGTGGCTCGCTCTCATGAATTCCTGTTAATAGTCTATATCTTACGTGAAGAGCGGGACTTCTTGTATCACCTGGCCTGGCCTCTGAGGTCAAGTGCAGGAACTGGCTCTGAGAGGTTGCTGTCAGATTGGTGTTACAAGTGATGTCCATTGCAAGTGACCTGACCTTCAAAGCTTTGTAAATCAATGACCCCTGTCATCTTGGAAGAGATTTACCCAAGTTATATGCAGTTAAGAGTTGCTCTCTAGTTCCTTAAGCTTTTTAAGCCTTAAATTTCTGAAAGCACAATATTCATTTAAAATGAACACAACATCCCTAACTCCAATAAAAAGGTCGGCTATAAAACCACATGTGCTTTCCTCTCCACATCCCGGGTCTCCTTTTCTATCACTGCTCACAGATGCTCTTCTCTCCCTTGAATTTTACATACTGTATTCAAAGCTACATTTTTTTTCCCCTGCCCACTGTTGCTCATCTCTCCAGACCATGACCTGGGATCCAGCAGGTTTTCCATATCTATAAAGCTTTTGCCCTGCTAAGTTCTCAAGGACAAGTTACCCAAATTGTTCAGAAAACTTAAAAAGCCTATAGCTACACTGAACCAACAATTATAGCAAACCCAGCTCCTGCATTGTTAACTAGAAGTCTGTATTTGATATATTGAACATCTATTTAACAATACGTGGTATATAATATACCATAGAATTGAATAGCTCCAGTTGGAAAGGACCTCCAATGCTCATCTAGTCCAACTGCTTGACCACTTCAGGCCACTTTAACCAAAAGTTAAAGCATGTTGTTAAGGGCATTGCCCAAATGCCTCTCAAACACTGCCAGGCTTGGGGCATCGACTACCTCTCCCGGAAGCCTCTTCCAGTGTAAAAAAATGTTTCCTAATGTCTAATCTTATATTTATTTATATAGCAATAGTTATATAAACCAGTTATATAATATTCTTACAGACAATTTTGGTATAAATCTCTAATGTTTTATTATGCCTTTTTAAAGTTTTCTCGTCTTTGCTTGTGAATTGTACCACGTTAGTGTAATAGGGTAAAACAGTCTGCAAACTATAAAGCATAATAAAAACTCCAAAAGATTGGTGAAACTATAACCTACCAGAAGTGCCTTCATTACCTATTAGTAACATGAACTACAACTTGCAAAAGCACAATTCTTACTCTATTTTCTTATATGCTTCCCTGGAAATCTAGTGCTGGCCACTGTCCAAGGCAAAACACCGGGCTACCAAGCACCTTGGATCCAGGCTTTGAAACACAAATCACTCTGGGGTCTCTCTCTCAGATTTCATTTATGACATGGGATAACTTGTATGTTTTCAAACAACCATCTTGGTCCATAAATCAGATTTTAGCACCTGAAATGTCATTTGATTGGATTTAATTTCTTTCACAGTAATTTACATAACAATTTGAAACCAACAATAGTCCCTTATGGTTAAGAGAAGTTTGACCAATTGACCCAGCGTAAGAAGTAAAAATGACACATCTACTGGGCCTGAAGGAATCTCATGAGCACAAACTCACAAACTTGTATTTACACTTTCAATCCACGGCCGCTCAAATTGAAAGCAGCCTTTCCACCACTGCCACCTAAGCAGGTCACCAGCAGTATTTAAGAGCTAAGGCTAACTTCACATATTCCCTTTGAAACCTCTTTTATCTATTCCTTTCTTTGAGGTAACCTTATTTACTCAGACCAAAACTTATTTGAAAATGGAATACTTTTTTAATGCAAAAAACATTGGGATAAAGCTGCCCAGCATGAGTTTCAGACTCAGAGAGAAATAAACTCCATTAATTTTGAGCATATTTCTTAAAATTTACCTGGGCAGAAAAGTCGATTAGCTTTGGAAGCAACAGTTTACTTCCTTCATCACTCTTCAGAAAATCCAGCAAACTTCCTGTTACAACAGAGAAAGGTTAAGTCAGAGCAGCTTATTACCAAAATAAAGGTCATATCAGGTCCCCAGTTTTCTGGATCACAAAATTTTTGCAGTGAAGTGTTTTGATGTTACATGTTACATGATTTAACAACAGTAACATCCAAGTCAGCATGTCAAGCATCCAAGTTTTGCCGCTTATTGGGTGTAGAAAACTCCCACCAGACCATACCTTGGTTGAGCGGTGCTGAGTTTGGTAAGTACACTAGCCTACGGACTACCAGGAAAGCTGTCTAGGAGGATCACACATATAAGTCCTTTCCAAATCACACAGAATAAGTGTCTCAGCACTCATTTATGAAGGTAGCAGCAGAATTGCTTGAAAACAGAACAAAACAAGAAAAACTACCACCCAAGACAACCTGAGGAGGAAACCTCACTTATTTTGTGTAGTTGTGCTCTAATAAAGGTTGTCCAGCCATCCTTGCCGGACTACTCATCACTCACCTTATTACACACATATTTATCAATTTAAGGGCCACATAAGGTGGTTTCTAAAGTTTGTTTTAATTGCCTCGCTATGACACCAGACAAAATTTAAGTAGGGAGCCCAAAGGAACCAGAGCTATTTTGAGGGTTATGCTCTGCATCTGAAACAATAAAAAATGCTACATTTAAGAAAACTGTAAAAATAATTTATTTCACAAATGCAGAAATGCATCATAAAATTAAAGCCTCAGCTCTCCTCTAGGATAGGTGCTCCTTCACTTCATACCAGAGCATTCAAAAGAATAACGCTAAAATCCCAGGTTTGCCTTTTTTTATCCCTTCCTTTTTAAAGAAAGGGAACTGATTAATGAGAAGCAGAAGAGTTTACTAAAACATTGCTTGCAGACCCAATGTTGTTCTCACCTTTAGCCATGAATTCTGTTATGATATAAATAGGTTCTTCTTTGGTCACTACAGCATAAAGCCTAACGAGCTTATCATGCTGAAGTGTTTTCATGAGGTTGGCTTCCTCCAGAAAGGCTTGCACAGACATCGTTCCAGGCTTCAGAGTCTTCACGGCCACTTTTGTGCTGTTATGATAGTAACCTAAAAGGGGGGAACACGATCAGTGCACTTGAAGTCAGCCTGCGCTGCACAGCGCCCCGACTAGTAGGAATTTGTAAAGCAGGTGATATTGGATTCCAGTAATAGCTAAGAGTCTGAGAGCAAGTGCCAGATGTAGCACAAATATTGACGCTAGAATTCCTTTTTGTTTTGCAACCGATACAACATTGTGGTGAAAAGTAAACCATTCCCTATGTTTAGAAATCAGTTATCTGAAAAAAAAAAATAAAGCAAGCAAATGATCTTATTCTGTGCCAAGTTTTCATTCATGAGTAGGCCACAAAATATTCAAACAGACAAGAGGTGTTTTAAGGAACATCCACATAAATTGTCTCAGAACCTAATAGAGTCCATGGATTGCTTGCAAGATTGTGGAGCATCTTTAAACACCATGATTATAACCATTTTATGCACGCCAGTCTTATGCTTATAATCCTTTCTGCATTACAGGAAAGTGCAAGCAAAGGAGGATTTTCGTGACCAACAATAACGCTGCCAGGACTGCAATCCTCCAGCGTTCACAGCAAGATTTAAGATGTGATAACTTCTTATCACATAGCCCATGCCAAGAGCGTGGCTGTTTCAATTCTCTGTTTATCAAGCTTTCTAATGTAATATTTTATTTCTATAAAAAGCAACTATCAGGAAAGAGAAAAGCACTGAATTCTCTTCTGCTTCGATGTTCTCCAAACATAAAATAAATGTTAAAATAATGCTTAAAAAAATAGACTAGCAAGCACTGTTCCTAAAGTTTATCTTGTGAAGTCATGTGATTTGAAAAATAAAGAAATACAATAAATACAAGAAAAAAGAGAGAGAGGAAGAGAGAGGGCTATAAATGCAACTCTTGTTCCCCACCATACCCATTTCAACATTGCAAAATTATTTCTCGGAAGAGGTAAAACTTTCGTGACTCAATGAAATAGCCTCATTTCCTTATTCAGCAATGATCCAGACAGTATAACCACAATGGAAACACCTCTAAATTGGAGTCCACAATTTCCTTATACTATTTATTGCCCTAACATAAGAAATCAGTGGCAAAGCAAGGAACTAAGTTCCAGATGTTAAGGTATTGCTCTAACCACTGCATCTTCTAACACCTTTTCTTAAAGAAGGATCATCACCTGAGAAAAGCCACTATCTCTTCCACAAAATATTCACCTGCATGATTATGAAATATATTGCTCCAAACGTGGTCAGGTCAAAGCATAACAAAGATACGCCTCTCATGATCTAATAATAAGAAATGACAATTACAGGTCAAATCTGCTGTTAAAGCTCAAGTATCCAATTTATATCTATCAGAAAAACAGATGTTAAACATATTTCTGCTTAAGAAGCAGAAAGCTTATTTGGATTGTTTCTACTATCCCATCGCATACCCTAAAGCAGAGTGCTAGTTCCGCTCCCAAGTTCTTGAATACTCTACTGAACATACTAATTAATATCATTATTTCTGTGAAGCAGTTGTGATCTACACATTTAACATTAATGACATAACGGTATTCTACATTCTCTTCTCAGTGGTGCCCAGCGACAGGACAAGGGGCAATGGCACAGACTGAAGCACAAGAGGTTTCAGTTGAATGTGAGGAAGAACGTCTTTACTTTGAGGGTGACGGAGCACTGGAACAGGCTGCCCAGGGGGGTTTTGTGGAGTCTCCTTCTCTGGAGATATTCAAAGCCCGCCTGGACGACGTCCTGTGCAACCTGCTGTGGGTGAACCTGCTTTAGCAGGAGGGTTGGACTAGGTGATCTCCTGAGGACCCTTCCAACCCCTGCCATTCTGTGATTCTGTGTGATTCTGTGAAATGATCCATCAAACTAGGGTTCTACTTACAGAAAGCTTATGTTACTACAACGCCTCACCCATACTGATGTTTTCTGCAAGAAAACAGTCTGCCCTGCCCCTCTGGTGGTAACACACAAAGCAAATTAGCTGACGAGAGCGCTAGAGAGAATTGATCCTGATCTCTCTCACGTTCATTTATTTCATCAGGTATAGGGAGGAACAGGACACCAGAACACTGAGGAAAGGTGGTCACAAACTCTATGGCCACACAAAACGGTGTCTGTGAAAAATGGACCCTTGACAGTTTGGCAAAACTGGAATTTGTCACCTCTCACCCTCCCATTATCAGCAAAACCTGATTTGGGCTGAGAACCACATCAGACCTGGAGCAAGCAGCATCTTTTCAGTATGCGTCCTAGTCCTCATGTTAGGTCACTTACGTTATGGTGAGAACCTCTGGGGTAGTTCCCATAAAGACTATCTGCTCTGCAGGCACATTCTTACTGTGCAGGTAAGAAACTGCAGCCTTTGTGCAGGTGGAGGGAAAACTGGTGGCTTCAAAGTGCTTCACCTGGTGACAGCAGATTTACGTTCAATCTGTATGACGGAAGGATTCCAGTGACACACAGGCAGCTGTGGGAAGCGGTGGCTACAGCACTGCATCACCCCCGCTTCGTACAGTACCTGCAGCTCCCAACCCTTCGCTAACATCTGCCTGGGCTGAACTGAACCTGGCTCCAGGTGTAAACCCAGCACTTGCTGTGCCACAGTATTCCCTGCCATGTGATATGAATGAACGTGTGGTCAGTTTGCTGCCTAAACATGAATTCAAAAAGACAGGTAAGCAATGAAATTCTTGCTTACATCTAGAACACCTGACATAAAATTCAGATTCTTTGCAACTAACATTCAGCTCATGTAGGAACTGTAAAAATCCATTTCTGATACTGATGAGGTGTACCGAAAAGTTTTCTTGGTTCTTTTTAGATGCCTTTTATTTTAATAACAGTATTTCTGCAGTATGATCTACTCTGATTTCTCTAACAGCTGCATAAGAAAATACACATCCAAAATGCATATTACTTATATTCTGATTTGGGGGTTACCGAATGAGAGAATCTTTTACACCTGAGATGCAAGCAAAATGTGCCTTATTAATAATATATACTATAATGGCTCCATTTGGCTTGTTAACTTTTCTCTTAGCCCTGCCTGAGAATTCTCTTCATGGATTATTAATACCACAGAGCATTACAGTTCACATCATATCAGTGCACACTAGGAACAAAAATGCATAAAACATAGACCCTGCTCTTGCAGTGCTACTCTGGTTCATCACATCACTAAAGAAGCTGCCCAGATGCACTGAACTCCATGGTCAAAAAAACCCTCTCAACCACGGCAGGAAGCAAGTCCCTCTGCAGCTTAGACTTCTGTTAAAAATTAAATGTGGTGCAAGCAATAGTACGCAAGTCTGAGCAATGTGATGCTTACACAGAGAGCCACATTCTTCTCGATGTCTTAGCATAGAATCCTCCAAAAATTGTTAGTGTTTCAGGTATTTATTTTGGAGTTGATTAAGATTATTTTGACTGAGTAGTATTTTGGACAGCCAGGTTGCCTCCAGATTCTTGAATGGGCTTCATCGGGCCAAGCTGTGATATGAATTTATAACAGACAATAACGAGTTTGAGCCTACTATTTCTGACCAGATCTCCAGGACTGAAGATGAACAACTTTGTGAACAAGCCTACAAGACGCAGCTTTCTCCTTCCTCAGCTTTTGCAGTGATTCCCTGCAAGGTTATACTGGGAACAACTTGTTCGAGCTACGGAGGTATGACAATGTTAGAAGCCAGGTAATGTCTCAGGCCATTACGATGGCTGGAGGTACTGTGGAAGAGACTGAGGAACAGCAGCTTCTTTGCATCCTATTGCATGTCAGCGCACCACTCCTCCTTCACCAGCTACAGCCATCACTCAGTGCAAGAGCAGAGGAATGCAACAGTAGCTCCATCTCTAGCTCATCTCCGTACAGCCCACCAAACTGAGGGCAGAAAGCACAGGCTGCAGCTTCCTAACCGCTTCCATGGTGCAGTCCATAAAAATGTGAACACAACTCTGCCGTGCTGTTTTCATCTATCATGCCAGTGCAGCTGATGCCCAAACCACACACATAAACACTAACTTGGTAGCCTACAAACCAGAAAGTCTTTATAAAATGTATAAAATTACACATCGCTGAAATGAAGAAAGATGTTAAATGCACTTGCAGTGATAGACAAAACTGGGAAATTGATGGTCCTTCATAGAAGGTTTTCTCTGTGTAAAAGAAACACTTCAGAATTGGAGGAGATTCACCTGGCTACTTCGTAAGTGACAAAGATTCTCTGCACAGGTCACACAGGAGCACAGCCGAGTGCCTGGGGGATACAGGGGCCTGCTTTTAGTTCTTAGGGTTTTCTTAGTCCTCTCATAACATAAGCTAACTCCCTCTAAAATATAAAAGAGGAAGATGACAACTTGGAAGTCCAAAGAGTACTTACAGACAAACTAAAAAGAAAAGACTATAGAAGACACACTGGCATATCTTCACATTGCAGTATTATCTCTATCTTCCCATATATCACAGAATCACAGAAGGGTTGAGGGTTGGAAGAGACCCCTGGAGGGCACCTGGTCCAACCCCCCCTGCTCAAGCAGGGCCACCTGAGCCAGTTGTCCAGGTCTGTGTCCAGTTGGCTTTTAAAGATCTCCAAGGCTGGAGACTCCACAACCTCTCTGGGCAACCTGTGCCAGTGCTTGGTCACTCACACTGTGAAAAAGTGTTTCCTGATGTTCGGAGGAAACCTTCTGTATTTCAGTTTGTGCCCGTTGCCTCTGGTCACTGGGCACCACAGAGAAGAGCCTGGCTCCGTCCTCTCTGCATCCTCCCCTTCAGGTATTTCCGTCAACATGAGATCCCCCCAAGCCTTCTCCAGGCTGAACAGTCCCAGCTCTCTCAGCCTTTCCTCACAGGAGAGATGCTCCAGTCCCTTCATCATCCTTGTGGCCCTTCGCTGGACTCTCTCCAGTACCTCTCTATCTCTCTTGTACTGGGGAGCCCCGTTCTTCTGAATGGGACACTGTTCCCCCTGAAACCACAATTCTAAGTACCCTTTATCAAGAGGAAGTTTATTTAGCAATTAAACCATGGAACAATATTTCTCTCTAACTCACACTATGGTTGAAAAATAATTTTGTTCTATACAAGGAGAGAGCATAACAACCAGCTCTCTAATCAGGAGAGCGTAACAACTAGGTTATTTCTCTACATAACTCCCGATGCCCCTGGTTGATCATTACAATACAGAGTTCTGGCTGATACCCTAACACGTCTTTTCCAGCTCAAACTTCCTTGGTTTTAAGATTAACCACACTTCGAGAGGACCTGCGCCATGCAAATCAGCTTCTCTCGCTTCAGAAGGGAAGCGGAGAAGAGGAAACACAGCCATCGCTTTCACAGTACATTAATTTTTCTCACAGTGCAGCAATTCAGATGCAGGGGTTAGGCCCAATTTAGATGTTAAAGTAATGACACAAACAAGAGGAAACATCTTGAACCAGAAACACCCTTTTAAAGTTTTATGCCTTTATGTGTGTATATGTAGAAGTAGTCACTTCCCAAAAAGATCTACATTTTCAAGCAGGTGATTACTTTCTGCCACAAAATCTTTCATAGCATTTCAGTGTCCATTAAACATTTCTTGCCCTGGTTTATTAAAGAGAAAAAAAGCTACAGAACGGCTGATGCTTAACTAGTACGTAAATTGTCGCTCATGTATATAATAGCTAAGAAGGTTTCTTAAGCTTTTGCTCGTGAAGGCAGATAAAAGGCTGAATTTGGCTATATTATATTACAGAGATGTGTTGCTTCCATTTTTTACATGGTTTATGTCAAAAGATTGCACCTATGACTGAATTAGAGCTTTCTGATTGACACCGTAGTCGTGTGTGGAATTTGCCACTCAGACAGCACTGCCCTCTGCTTTACTTTTCTAAATGAGAGCAAAGCAACGGCATTCCCGATAGCCTGCCACACTCCATGGGTCACCAGAGACTCCTTCATAGCTTTGCATCTTCTAATAAGTTTTGGGATACACTTCTAAGTTGCTCAGAAATGCCTTGCCTATAGAATCTTGTTAAAAAAAAAGAAAGGAAAAGAAAAAAAATAACCCTATGCTATTACTATAACAATATAATATGTTATTATATAACATAATTTTATTACTATTTAAATATAACCTCCAAAAAGGAGATTCAGAGAAGGGTTGAGACAATGATCTGGCTTGAAAAAACCACCGTAGTGAAGACCTTGGGCGAAAGGTATAGTTTACCTCAAATAAGATGGTAACCAGTAACAAGTAACAAGCGTGTAAGTAATGAATAGCACAGGGAACATGCAATATGGAACCCAAAAGAATACTCAGGTTCCTGAATAGAGATAATTTCAAAAGCAAAAGGATTACATATTTTTGCAGATTGTGATTAGACAGTGGTCATAGCCTCTTGCCACAGGAAGTCACCAAGGCTGAGAAAATAAGGCTGTTTATAAGCAGAGCAAGCTAATTTTGGTTATAATAATTAACGCTATCATTTTTTGCCAGGTCTATATTAAAATTCACAATTCGTAAGTCTTATGACACTTTCATTATTGGGGACCTGCATGATAGTCCAAGGCAGGGCGAGATCAATCTCTAATCTTTTTACGACCTAAGCCACCTACTATCTCAGCAGCAATCTGGCAGTCAATAATCTTGCATTAAGTGTCCCCATTTTTCACCCAGTATGGCAGTCCCGTGCACTATATTGCAGCCTCTTCATTACCAAGAGACAATGAAAACTCCATACATAATTCACTAAATGACACCATTTCTTTCTACTTCAGGTTCTTTACCACTTTCTGATCTGAAACAAAGTTCTGAGATGCCCACTGATTTTGAGAATCAGGAGTCACATCTGACTAATAACCTGCTACTTCCCCCACAAAGCACAACCAAAAAACCCCCTATTGTCTTTAACCCTCTAAATTATAGTGCTTACTTACTATTCTTTTTTTCCTTTAAAAGACACCAAAGGATTTGTTCCATGATATCACCTATCTTCCCCCTCACACGTCCTCTCCTCACAAGAAGGTAGATTCCGGACCTGACTGTGCTGTTTTACACGGACATCGGACCAGGTTCATGTCCACTATTATTCTGAACAACTTGGAAATGACACTTCTTTCAGCAGATTTAAATACTCTTTCCAAAGGAATAAACTTACCCATCCAGACTTCTCCAAACTGACCAGCTCCAAGTTTCTTCACTAATTTAATTGATTCCCGTGGAATTTCCCATGCATCTTTATCCCACGGCTTTTGAGGCTTGGGACTAATACAAGGTTTTTCCAGCTTTCTGCATAAACCATCTGATTGCTCTGGTTTTCAATGGAAAAACAAGATACAAAATCCATTACACTTCTGTGCCTCGTGACTTGAGACAAACATTACTTAATTACAGGTGTGTGCTAACCAGCTCAAAATAATTTTCAAAATAATCAGGTGTTTTGCTGAAAATGTAACCTTTCTGGTGCTTCCACATAACTTTAAGCACCTCCAAACTTAAATTTGGTATTCAGAGAAAAATTTAATAGAGAAGTGTCACATGCATCTAGTTACCAACAGATTATCAAGGGTTTTTTAGCACCATTCATACCGACTAAATAAAATACAAGACCTGCTTACTGACAGTATGTTGATGAAGATGCACACTGGAGTCAGGCTTGGAACATGTGTTGTGAATTTGTCATTAAATTTTCTTGTAGCACTGTTTCAGACACATGTGCATGCAAGCATAAGTAGGTCACCATTTTTTTTTTTTTCTCCAGACACTGATCAGCTACAACTTTAATCCAAATTTAGAATAATTCTCAGGTTTTCCAGCTGTGCCAAAGAATTACCACCCATGTTTAACAGGTCGGAGAAATCTCATGGCCAAGTCCTCAGTGTGGCTTTGAAAAATCACTATGTAATTTTCTGTCCTACATTTTTTGTCTTCTCTTGTCTTCCCAGTTACAAGACTAAAACCCACATAATTTGGAGCTATCCACCAGGAGGTTAAGCAGAATGAAAAGCCACTTTTGTAGCTAAAACATAGGTAGAAACTTGTTCCCCCCCCCCCCCGCCTTTTTTTTTAATAATAAATGTATACATTCTATGTGGGTGCAATTTTCTTTCTTTGAAGTCAATGGACTTTTATGTCCTTCAAAATACCAGTCACAATAAATAAACAAACAAATAATTTTATAGGAAAAATAAAACCAATTCTACCCTCAACACTGCAGGAAGACATTCACAGGTCCATACGTATTTCTGCTAATTGTGAATACAAATTTACTTTCAAATACAGAATTTACTGATTGACAATGCAGCCAATTCTTACTGTAGTTTCACAACATCATAACTCTGATGAGGTGTTTTATAAAGCTGCTCTTTATTTCACAATGGTACACCACAGAGCGAGCAGCATTAGGTCTGATTATGATAACAACGTTACTTGGATTCCAACCAGTCTTACTTTATCTTTGATAACATGCATGCCTGGGTTATTTAGGGGAAAAAAAAAAAAAAAAAAGTGAAACATGAAAGCATTTATTTTCCTTCACAGTAAATAATGGCTGTATTCTATTAAGTAATCCACTAACTGATTTAACTTACTTTGATAATGTTTGATCATATCATTGATGTTGGGAAAAGTTATTCTTGGAGAGATGTAAAAACCTCCACTGTCTAGACTCCTAATTTTGTAGTGCTTAATAACATCGCCATGCTGTGGGTCGTAGTCTCTTATGGAGAGAGAATAGCTGCCTGGGGATAAAGAAAGAATGGTCATTAATAGACAGCAAAAGTCTACAGTGTCCACGCACATACAGTTGAGCCTGACAAAATCACCTTTTGTCTGTTTTAATTTTTACTCCCTTATTTCCTCAAAAAGCATTTTGTAATCAACATGAGGAAGTTAACCAATAGCCCAGTCCTGAACTGGTCACCAAAATGCCTACAGTCACACTTTCTTTTTCAATCTTATTCAACAAAGTTAGGAGTTCCATAATTCAGACAGCTCTACGTCCAACGCCCACTTCTGCAGAAAGTCCCCCGGGCTCGAGTGGAACCAGCTGGGAAAGCAAGGCCAGGGCTGTCACACTCCTCAGGCAGAAGCTGAAATTTGGAGATCAGCGCTTTGGAAAAGGAACATGCTGGATGTCATGGGCCAGCTAGCAGTGGGATGGCCTGGAGATGGCTTGAGGTACACAGGAGGGAGGGCAGATCTGTTAGTCCTAGGGAGCCTAACCTCAGCTGGGATTTGAGATGGGCAGCAAAGCACTACCCTAACCTACAGAGCTCTTCCTTTCTTCCACTCATATAACTCTTGTCATCCCTTTTTCAAGGCTAAGAAACCACCTCAGCCCCTTCTCTCTCCCTATACACAGATGCAGTGACAGCAAGATTTTGGGGGTACTTTGCCTTACTCCCAGCAGACTGTGTTGAATTTAGATCTCTGTCTTCATTTGGGAGCACAGAAACAGCGATACGGGCCCATTACAGAGAGCTGCCTAATCAAGAATCTGCAGTGTTAGGGACAGAAAAACCACCCCTGTGGGGCGGACAGACATACAGTCTGCTGAAGGGATTCCTGCATCTTCCTCTGGAGGATGCAGCATTAGAGCATCCAACTGGAGAAACCAGCCAGGCTGCTGTCAGTCCAG
Organism: Egretta garzetta; assembly: GCF_000687185.1. Taxonomy (NCBI): domain Eukaryota; kingdom Metazoa; phylum Chordata; class Aves; order Pelecaniformes; family Ardeidae; genus Egretta; species Egretta garzetta. The sequence continues at coordinate 2,782,546 of NW_009258377.1, forward strand.
ATGCTGGGGCAGAACCTCCTACGGTTTTCTGAAAGTCCCAGCCAAAGGGTCTGGAGACTTCACTAAGCTTCTCAGTACAAAGAGCTCTGTTTACAGCAGAAACCTTTAGCAAAAAGCTTTTGGAAAAAAATCACACTACAGTGCAGACATGTAAACCCTCATTATACACTAACTATATATTAAAACTTGTAGCAATAGATACAGACCCAATAATGGAAGGCTATGAAATGCAGCATCTACTGTTCACAATAAAAAATGTCCTTCAATAAAGGAATCACAAATGTCACACATTTGGTTTTTTTCAGATCTGAACTTTGGGTGTTAACCTGTAACTCTCTTCTCTCTTTTCCTGGTGATTTTCTCAGCCTTCTCACTCCTACAGAACTGCAGAAAATTCACACAGTAGGACACACCAGGACTACTCCACACCCAGTGCCACTTGATGCCACTTTTTGTGAAGACGGACTGTATGTTTTTAACTCTACTATCAATTCCAAAGTAAGCCACCCCAAAGCCTACCTTTTAATGTTTCACTTTCCCTGATAAGGAAAGCTCCAGGACTATTTCCAGGAGCCAGGAGTTGTCTTTCAGCATCCTTTCGGGTGATGTCTCTGAAGAACCATCTGAAAAATATTTCAAAGAATTAGAACCCTTTCTTTCCCCCATCCACAAAGGATCCACCACCAGGGTGAAGAAGAGGTTTGCCAATATTTAGAGCCTGGGAGAACTTACTCTTCAGTTTCCAAGGTGTTTACTTTTGCTACGTAGTTGCTGGGGATGAAGCCTTCCTTCCTCGTTGTGAGAGATTTTGCTTTCCACCATTCTCCCAGCCTGATAAACAGAAGCAACAGTAGTATTCACAGGAAAGGAAAATTATAAAGCGTTATTTGGGTTCTACTGCATTGGGAGCTCTGCCCGTGCTGGAGAGAGAAGTAGCATCTTTTCTCTGAACTCAAGCCCCCCGAGAAGCCATTGGCTCTGCTGGATCAACGTTTGGTCGCTGTTACCAAGGGCAGCTGCCAAGCCCTACCAACAGCTCCACATGCATTTGTATTTTCACATATAAGGGAGCTCCCTTATCATTAATACACTCATGGTATGAGTACGATATCAAAAACTTATAAAGGGAATTAGCTGAATCCAAAGAAAAACTACAATACAATCAGTATTGTCATACTTACTCCTCAATAATTTTCAATTTTTCTCCTTTTTTGAAGGACAAGTCATCTTCATGAATGCCATCATAGGGATACAAAGCTACCACAATGACTCCATGCTCTGTTTCTACAAAGGTAGAAAGCCAAAGGCAAGTTCGCGTTATTTCGCAGGCTGACATGGGCATAGCACACAGCAGTAAGATTCCTAAGAAAACGTACCTTCCTTGACAAACCTCTGTCCTGGTAAGAGCTGTGCTTCTTGATTTGCCTACAATAAAATATGTCTTTAATTAAGCAGTTTTAGATCTTTGTGACAACCTTACATTACAATTACATGTTATTCAGTTGCTTCGGTATCATCTCATATGTCCTAAATTAAAAGGAAAAGCTCCAATCTTTCCCCACCATTCTTCAAAATCAAATTACAACATAAAAATGTAGTAAGTCCCCGCTAGGTTTTGACTTGAGCAGCTCAGACCTCGGGAAGGTGTGACACAAGCTGTGGGGAGGAAGTTCACAGCTTTGTGGCTTCTGCTGAAGAGGCTTTAGGCAGGGCACTTTAATGTGACCGTTAAATTAACATGGAGCTGTCATGCTAAAGAACTACAAGCATGGATATGTTACTGAGATTGTGCGAGGGAAAAAAAAAAAAAAAAGAGTAATTAAAACAAAAAAAAAAGGTAGTTTGCAATGGGTGTACGTTGAGTGGGAGCACGCTGTGTCCTCTGTGTCAGTCGGGGAGCGGGGAGAGAAGGGTGTCATTCACACCCGCAGAGAGCACAGCCCCCAAACAAGGGCAGTCAGGAAACCCAGTTTCGCCAGCACAGCACAGAGGGTGGGGGAAAAAAGGTGCCGGTCCACCTGCAAAACAGCAAGCCCACTTGGCAGCCGGTGGGTTTCCCCTTCCCGGCACCCTTCCCTTCCAACACCAGGCAGCCCACACGGAGCGGCCACGGGCTCGTTCCTCCCGCAGCAGAGCGCTGCTCCCCTCCCACCCTTGCCCACGCACCCCCTGCAAGGTCAAGTAGCGGCCTTCAGCCAGTGAAAGGAAAGCCGACCAGAGCTGGCAAAGAGTCACCCATGATTCCCTCAGCCTTTTTAAACAGAATAACCAACACCTGGATCCCGCAGCTGTTAAAAACTCAATGCCGATGCTTTTAAAAATGGTTCTAAACTACTTCAGGTTTTCTAAAGTCGCCTAGCATTCTTCTACAGACGTAGCTACACCTAGCGTTGCCAAGGATTCCTGTTTTCATGCAGAAAACTATGACAAACATAAAGTAATTAAGTAAAAAACCGCCAGTTTTTATTTTTGATTTCTTTAAGTACTTATTCATTGAGGGTGAACTGCACAACACTAAAAGCCCAATTGTGGGCTAATGATCGTTTGAATTTCTTCATGCATGTGCTTTGGATTGAAATTTAAGTTATGCCAGTCATGCTTTGATCTTGCGACTGGAATTCTCCCCTGAGACTATCTACTTACTGGCCTTTGCTGTTTATTGGACGTTGGATCCCTCACATAAATAGTTCGTTCAGTTTTACGTACTGGTTGATTCTTCAAATCTAGCCCATCTCCATGCAGATTGTCTTTCCTTTTTGATTTTATACATCCCATATTTCCTGTTGGAATAAAAAAGGTATTAAACAAAAACATTATGCCATAAACCAAGCCGTTTCCCACACAATCGTCTGGGCTATGCAGCCAAAAAGTGCTTCCTTTTCATACACAATAGTTCATGGGGAGAACGACTGGAGGTTGGGAACACACGCTGAAAGCTCTTTGCTGCTGCGCAGGAAAGAAATTACTTCTTGTCTCAATCCACAGATGAAGTAAATATTTCAAAACAGTTATTTACCATTTCAACATTTTCAGATTTATCATCTTTCCTCCCCAATCCGCCCCTCAACACCCTTTACCTCTTTCTGATACACCTATGAGCTTAAGGGAAAAATATAATTACTGTCGTGACAACTTATTTCTGTATGTTTTAGAGAAAAGGCTGCTTTGGAACACATGCCACTCTAGCAGGCAGCAGCTCCGTGTGGTTCAAATCCCCATCTCACATGAGCCTGACGACTTGTGCAGTCCCAGCCCCATGGCAGATACACTGCTACTGTGACCTTCAGCAATGAATCTCCTTGTTCAAACAGGCCTGTTACAGCAGTCTAAAATAGCTGATGTGTGTATCAGCGACGGCAAATCACCACACAAGTACTTCTTCTTCCATACCATTTAGAAGGGTAATCCTTCTCTCAGGTTGTGCATCCATGCTAAATCAGATGAGATACAGCTGTTAGCATCTACACGACTGGAACCTAACTGCTAATCCCGTGATGTAATCACACAGTATTTCAGCAAGCATATATACAACATTATCTCTACATTCCTCCCTCGGAGGAGAGCAATTATACTTACTCTTCAAAGAATCCACTACAAATGCTTTTCAAACCCCTCCTTCTTTCCCCTCTCCCTTCTTTCAGGTCAGTGCTCTAATGCTAGGTTCACAGACACATTTTCCCTTGCAGGCACACGCTCTGACTCCCCCCCTGCCCTAATTAATCTTTAAAGCCAGTTCTTTGAAGAACAATGTAAAACCTCAAATAAGAGCTCAGTGCATATACAGGCTCAAGTAAACCAGCACTGACCAAAACACAGCTGGAGAAGCTAAAGCAGACTGTAACACCCTGTACCACATCTCACTTTTAGCTTCACCTCTAGGATTGCAAAGGTCATCGTAGTAAACAGTTAAAGTAGTGGAGGTGCCCATTTGCAGACCCAACCGTTTCAGTGGGACGGTGCCTTACACACCCTACCCCTATAGGTAGGAAAATTAGCCAGACTGGTCTGGGTTCATATTAGGACTTGTACTTTCATAACAATACTGATAATAATCATAATCCTCACTGACTATAACAATAAACCAAGGCCACAAGCACTCCCATGTGGCAGGTCTCAACTTCCCACATGGCCTTCATTTGATCTCCCACCCCTTCCCATTGAGGAGGCACCACCTCATGACAGATGCGCTCTCTTACCCACAGGCTGAACATTTTCTCCTAAACAGGAGAGGAGGTACCCTCCTCTCGTACAATTTCTGCAAATTATCTGCCACCTATTGCCAACAAGTCTTGGGTGTCCATAAGAGTTCAGCAGTGACGCAGTGAACTGTGATACGGGCTTAAAAGCAGCATAAGAACTCATTGCTCCGCTTCTCATCTTCTCTTGAAATAAAAATGAAAGGAATCCTACAGAAAATCAATAGGCTCTGACAAGGAATCATCATCCCACAGAGGCAGAGAATACAGTTTTCTCCTCTTGCCTGTCAGCATTTTAGTGTTCCCATGCTCATTTGAAGGCACTGGGGGGCACCTTCAGCCAGGATCTTCCCTTAGAAGCAAACTTCTTTAATGCTTAATTTTAGTTTGTGAAAACACCCACTGGGAGATTTTTCCAAATTCTCAGCTCTACGTGGGTTACATACTAGTTGTTTTGAAATACTGAGAAGGATTTTTCTTTCTTAAATTGTATTTATTTGTTTATAATTGTGACTATATAGATGACTCTTGTTCTGTAGTTAATGGTTCATAGGCAATTTCTGTACACCCACAGGCAGGCTGGTGTTTGCATGCTCACCCTAGACATCAGGAAGCCCAGTGTTTAATTACCTGCTGTATCTGCAAGATCAGGTATTTAGCCACCTAAGTGCTTACCTTTTGCTCTTGGATAGTTCTGCTTCTACAGAACAAACAGCTGAAGTGGAGGACATAAGGTAATTTGATCTAAGTTGTCAGCCAAAAATCCCTTTCCCTATCACTGTAAGAAAGCTGAAGATATCTTTAGAGACTACAGCTTGCCCAGTGCCGGTGTGAACTCAGAGAAAAGCAGTTTTACTCAGATTTTTTTCTGCAGCTTAAAGCACAAGAATAGCTGTAACTTAAGCCTGCTGTGAGGTTGTGCTGGTGAGCTCAAGGTTAGCATTTGTTCCTGACAGTAACAACAACGGATCAGTAATGCCAATGTGCAGGTGCTCTGTAATCCCACAGAAATCCACTCAATGTCATGTGAAATCACACAAATACAGTATGTGAGATAACACACGTGATGGCACCAAACAAAGGGAAGATCCCCACCACGAAGCACTGTTGGTTTTTTCCCTCACGGAGATGAAAGCCCGTAGTCGTCGCAGGACTTTGCAAGGTCTACATTAGCAAATAGCCCCAACAGTTGGTGCTGAAGCCCATACCTGCTTCCAGGGGGGTTATTGCCCCGTTGACTCCGGTATAGCCCCAAGGACTGAACATTCAGTGGGAGCAAGAACATAGGAAGTGTTTATGCAAAGGTAAGCCCCGCACTGCATCTTCCTAAAGCAGTCCCATTCTTGCACTCCAACTCTGCTTCACAACACGAACTCACAGCCTAGCAAGTGGGGACAACTGCTTCAGGAGTGGGATCCCAATCTGACTAAAACACGAATGTAGACACACCCTGAGACCTTTAGCTTCTTTATAAAGCAAGCCTCTTAAATCTTGCAAAAGAAACATATGAAAAATATGCAAAACCATAAAATGAATGTTTAGCACTTAATATATATCAATTCATATCAATATATATCAATATAATATCAAGTTAAGTATACGATATATAATTTAATATTTAATTTTCTGACCTTGCTATTTCTAAACCAGTATGGGCAGGCAATGGAGACAAAGCATAAACAAAGTTGAAAAATAGTTTTTAAGCAGTAGAAACTGGATCAATGAGCACATATTATTTGATAGTGTGAATCAAAAGATTTCTGAACTCCTCAAAAGCCGTAAGATCTTGTACTTCTGTTCATGCTAGCCCTCTGTAAAGCTGTGTGCACTGGGTTCCAGACTGCACATTTAAAATTTCATAAGCTCAGTCCTATGCCCAAAGCAAACTTAATTGTCTTGGTTTCAAAAGCTTCTGCTCAGTAACTGCTCAGTTCATCTGCAATGCCAGATGCATTTGTTTCCAGCACAGTATTATACATTTTTCCTGAAATCTGATCCAGGTCTTTCCCAGGCTTTTGAGAGTGGTATCAAAGTAAAGATTCATAGGGCCAGTATAAACAGCAGGCAAGGACGGGAGAGTTTCAATCAACACACTTTGTAATGGATTTCAAAATACAAAATGCTGTATTGTTACCAAAGTTAACTTCACAAACGTTCGACCCTAGCAAATTACCCATACAAAAAGGAAGCTTTGAAATACAAAATGTGTATGCAGTGTACATCTTTCTTAGTTTATACAGTAGTCATAAGGAAAATCTGAAGGGGGGAAGTTCATTCATGCATAAATAAAATATTTCACTCAGTGTAAAATGTTTATTTGCATAGCTCTCTGTTGCCATATCACAAGGAGCATCAAGGAAGCTTTTTCTGCAGATACAAAGAGAAAGAGAATATGGTAAGCAAAGAGCAATCCAGAGAGCACAGCATCGTTACAAATGAAACTATGTTATTGTTCGTCAGAGATAAAAATAATTTAGACATCAGAGGAAATGCTGTCAGTCCCTACTCAGATGTTTCCCATTTCAACAGTTTTGCAATACAGGAGACACCCCTTTTCATCTGTGCTTTTCATTTATCGTCCTGTCCACACCTCCAGACATGAAAGATAAACATTTAATTAAAAGAAACTCTAGATAACATAGCTGCTAACTTTTATAAACAGATATCTAAAGAAGTCACAGCTTCTCTTTTAACAAAGAGCATATTGTATGTCATGGCTCAAAGGTACTTGAGTTAACATCTGCAGCATGGTGACAAGAAGCTAAGTTCAGGCACCCCACAGGAGGGTCCATAAGAACCACCACACAGAGCCTCTGCAGCAGGTTGTTCCACAGACACTGATTTTGATGTCTACAGAGGCATTTGCCTTCAATTGTCTCTCTGAATCCCCTATTCCATCTTGCTACAGCAGCACTTGGGTCTTAATTCCAAAATGGATTGGGGTGGGGTGGTATCAGAAACTAGTGCAACATTTTTCCAAGGTTAAAATCTGCAGTCTATCCCCAAAATACTATTGTTTTATCTGCCTTTTGCTACGTTACCAGCAGAGTAATGTGCCTAAAGCCACAATACTTCCTACTGCAAGTAGTCAAGGTTCGTGTGACCATCGCCTGTCCATCCACCATCAGCAGCCTTTGAGGTTTCGTTTCCTCCTAGCTTATCCTTTGCATCCTCTACGAAGCCGACCTCATTTTTTTGTTTTACTCGTGGTCACAACTATTCTCCTCCTTCCGACTCTGTTACGTACAATATTTATGGTGCACTTTAGAAACCGTTTCCTAAAAATCCATCTGACATGTCTGGTCTTTTCTTGGTCGAAGTCACGTCTTCATGAAAATGATTCTCAAATCCTCACAGATTTTTCAACAGTTTAAAGTGGCTTCATCTTAATCCTTGCAGAAAATGCAAACTTTTAAAAAACAACTAAAATAGATATACTTTGGCTTTTCCAATGATAAAGTAACTTCTAAAAGAATTAGAACTACAACATTGAGTATACAAGCAACTCTATTTTATCAAATAAATATCCGTTGTTCAAAAGGTCAGTAATCATGTATATAAACATCAATTCTATGGGTGGCTTAGGCTTTTAACCTATGTATTTTAACAGGTACATAAATAAAATAAATTTCTATTCAGTTACAAGGTTTATAACCAGTAAACTCTTCATTTAAGCCACAAAATCTCTTATATATACCTACATAAAAAGATGTTCATTAGCAGTACAAATAAGAGAGAGACAGTGCATGAAGAAGTATAAAGAAAATAAGATTTTAAAAAACCAAGACCCCCAAAATATTCTGAGTCTTGAACATTGCTCTAGATTTCAGCTTCTGAATCAAAGAATGGGAAGCAATTGTTTACACCTATATATATTAAAACTACTGGCTCTAAACCTTGAGCTTTAAAGCAGCTTAGAGAGCTGAGGGATAAATAATTTTATTTTTTAACACCTCTTTCAAAAATGGAAAATAATATCTTTTCCCTCCTCTGTTTTAGATGTTTCATTCTGGCCTTTAATGCCAGCTGGTTTGCTGCTACTTCACAAGTTGTAAAGCTAGAGGTAACACAGTGATGCCTTCACCAGATCTCCTGAATGATTATGTGAGAATGTGAGACCTCTCTGCATTACCCGCAAGGTCAAGGCAGAACTGTCTCGAAAAACAAACTCAGGGTAACCAACTTAGATCTAAAACTGCTGCAAAGGAAGAATCGTAAGCCCACTCTGCCCAAGGACACAAACGCCTGCTTTCTCAGTACCCCATCCAACTTTCCACATCAATCAACTGTTCAAGTTTTCCATTCCATGAAAAAAAATGGGGAAAATCTTAAATTTAAGGAATTCATTTATCTTAACCTTTACTGCTGACTTCCACTCTATGTTGATCTGCTGCCACATCACCTGTGGTACCTGAGTGTTGCAATGATCTTCTATATCTCTGTTTTTGGGACTATGAGGAGGACCATCTCTGCAGGGCCTGGGCAACCTGGGTTCATTTCTGACCCACGGTGCAGAATGGCAAAGCAACCTCCAAGGAACACAGAGGAGGAGTTTAATTTGAGGTGATAGAGCTCAGCAAAGCCCCATCAGTACTGCTCTATACATATTTGTGCCAGTGTAGATGTGCTACTAGACCAGCGTGAGAATGAGTGACAAAAATAAATTCTCTGTGGTTGGGAGTAATGTGAAAGAATTAAACCGGAGAGCAACTGAACAGCAGTGGATTCCTATTTCTTGCCTGTCTCAAAAATGACTAGTTTTGGTTTTGTTCAGCCTTGTTCTTATACCTGCAATTCATCACATATATATATATAAATATATAAAATATCCACCTATATTTAATAATATATAACATTACTGATATACACACATTTAAATCTCACTGTAAGTCCTGACTGCCTGGTAACTTTCATCAAACTAGACTCTTGCAAACACAGAAATCCTGGGTCAGCGTTCATCTTGGGCTTGTTTCACTTCCTACATCTTGTTTTTGCACTGGAGACCAACTAGGGGAACTTAAGCAGTTTGTTCTTCCCTCGCCTTTCTGCTGAAACAGTAATTCATGTCTCTGTGACTCCTTGCCCCATGTATTTTAATCTCTTTTTAAATTTAACTTATTTCTATAGTCGAGATTATATCATCTCTATGCCTCCCAAATTGAATTTATCCCTTATATGATACATATATGCATGGGCATATGCACATACGTGCACACGGGCACAAATCACCATGTGCTCCCTGCGATGCACATAAAAAGGAGCATGGATAGCCTAAATCTACTCAGTGTTTAACTATGACAGACTTGCCCAGTGTAAGCTCCTGTTGTTCCTGTGACATGAGGAAGCAGTAGCCCAGCTGACAGCATCATTAAAAAAGGAGAAAATTTGGGGAATTCTTTAGCTGCTTCAATCTTTTTGGGGGAAAAGGTGAGACAAAGCTAAAATAATATTTTGACATACATATCTATATAAACAGGCAAAGAAGAGAATCAAGTTAATCCCCAGTGTAACCATCAAAACCCAAATCTTACTGTAGTGGAAAATTATGCAACAAGCACGTTACTTGAGATTTCCTCAAACTTATTCTCATTTAAGTCAAACCCTCAAATTTTCCAAGGGTGCACCTCCATCAGAGCACGGTAACAGAGCTATCTAGTTTATCACCCTTGATTAGAGCACAGGACTAAAAATTACTTTCTGGGGAAGGCAGACCCATTCTGAGCAGCACAATCGCATCGTACAAGCTGAGAAGCGAGTTTGTTGTGCTCCATTTTTAGAGCGGTTAATGGCTGGTGGTGGGGAAGAACAAAGCATTAATGCTGAAAGGTTTCAGAGCCTCACTGCACTTGGCTTAGAAGCTGCCTCGTAATTCCCAGTCTTAAGCACGTTTTGGGGACAATAATGGCATTTAGCCCTTCATCCTCTCGGATGATTAGGATGAATTCACATCTCTTTCAGCCTCTTTTCTAGGCTTCAAAGACCAAGCCCTCTCAGTCTTTTCCATTTCCACTGGTTATCCTAGGAGCCCTTCTCCACATCTGTTTCAGTTTGGACTCATCCCTCTTAAGAACAGGAGGCTGGAGTTGGTCAGGTGCTCCAAGATGAATTTCAGCAATGCCTTGCAGCAAACAGTATTAATATTTCTTCCACCTCCAGAAATATGTTGCCCAATAAATTCCAGTTCCAATAAATTCATCACACTAGCCTTTTATAATCATCTTGTGATCCATTAAGACACCCAGGTTTGCCTTATTTTTCATAATGACAAACTGTTGTCACAGCAGACTTTCGTATCACCAAGTGGCATGACCTTATGGCCTGATATGAAATTTCTCCCCATTATTCTGCCAGACCATTTTTTCTGCATGATATTCTCAGCTGCCTGTGCATTTCTAATGCCTCCTAATATCACAAGGGGACTCCTTTTTTTTTTTATATTGCAAATTAACTTATTAAAAAAAAGCCTCAATGTAATGCTAATGTAACGTTAGGCAACAGAAAGCAGTCTTGCCAAGAGTTTGGGGAAGTGTAGTAGACAGGCACCACCACCTCGTTCAGCTTCTTTCACAATTCCTTCCTCAGCAACTGCGACCAAGACAAACAATGCTTTGTCCGTGCTACCTCAGATTATTTTTTTACGGTTTTCCTATAACAGTTACAGAAAGTATCACCCTGTCACCTTCATGCTCTCCAACACTTGCATTCCTACTACAGTTATAAGTCCATCACGTTACTATCTCCTCTGCAACATTCAGTTTTAAGCCCTGAATCAGCATTTCTGCTCCTCCTCAGAGTCCAGATTCCCAATGTTAGCGCACAAATATCTCAGTCCAACTAAAGCAATCTGGGTTGGCAGAAATCTTTCTTGAACTCATTACCAAGCTGATGCCTGTTCTCATTGACATACTTGACAGCCATTCTTCCACCTTTTGATGTCCTGTTTTCCTTTCCCACATCAGCCTGCTTACTGAAATCAAGGGTAGGACTCTGCACCATTCATAACTCAAGTCTACTTCCTCATTTAAACATTTTTAAAATCAAAATTCCAGTTAGAACAGGGAAAAAAGGTGCGCCGCCATCTGGCTATAGTGGAAGTCAACTGTGTACTACATCATACAGCAAAAATCCCCCAACAGCTGAGATAAGAATGGGAAACTAGTGGTGAGATAAAATACCTGGAGATGTACCGATGCTGTATTGATGTGTTACGGGAAAGGCAGACCCGTTCTGAGCAGCGCAACCACATCGTATAAGGAAAACACTTTTCGCCTATACCGCCTCCATTTTTAATTTTTTTTTTCTTTACTTACTAGACCAGACATTTTAGCTATGCAATAAGCAACATTAATTAACACATTGCTATACTAAATGGAAAATAAGTGACTTAAGTTATCACATATCAAACTTCCAAGTATGAAGTGATCCAATAGAGTTATATAGAAATCAGGCGTGGTCAAGCGAGGTTTGAGGATTATGTACTTCCCTCCACAGCCTTAGAAATAGGAGTGCTTTGGTAAAGCAAACTGTATCAGTTCAGATAAAGAGTCTTCTATATTCAAATGATACTAATCCACAGTCCAGCCTTTGCCTGTCTTGCCTTTAAGTCTCTGTGGAGAGGATCAGTTTATTCAGTGCTCAGCTAAATGACACATGATCTTTTTTGGAACTTATAATCTTAATAATAAATATCATCATAGTTGAGGACATGAAAGGTAGCCCTAACAGGCCTTGACCAAGAAAGAAATATCTTCTATTTTTCTATAAATTCACTGCAGTTTTTGCCTAGATTTGTTAAAAGCTTGGTTTCATGCAGGAATTTTGGCAATGGTAAAAAAAAAAAATAATTAAAAAAATCAAAAAGAAACACTGAAAATAACTGATGTCATCGTGGTAGTATAATAATGTTATAATGCTTGCAAAAGGATGAAAATAAAATTCTGAAACAAAACATTAAATTGAAATTAAGCAGAAAATAATTTATATAAACTACTGATCCTTGTTTATTCAACTGAAGAAAAATACCAAAACATGGGAAAGTTAATCCACACAAGATTGTAATTTTGTTAACATCACATAATAGACTTTATATATTACGAAAATGTTCCAGATTTATGTAGTCAGTATTTTTGGCACTGATTTTAAACCAAGTCCTACATTACACTAACATCTGTTTTCTGACCTTATAACACTTGCTTCATTTTATTACAATCATTTGCTTCAACTGCATCCTCCAGAATTTTGAATCAACAATGAATTAATTCACTTTGCCAGCCCTCAGGCAACTGCATCTCCCATTTCCTCAACTTTTTTCCACTGTACTATATCTTTTGAAGATAGGGGAAAAGGTCAAATAACATCTTAATTTGACCTAACAGAATAAACACTTCTATCAAATTCTTCAAAAGGATCATATGAAATGGAACAGAGAAAAAACTGTACCAACATATTAACCAACTGAAAGGGTAAGTTCCCAAAACACTTTACAGACTTAAAAGTGTCATGCAAACTAGAAGTAAAAATGTCGTTTTCTTTACTGGTAAAAAACCCCTCACTAATGACAAACAGCAGCTCCATATAACCAAATCTCCATTTCCAGGTGAAAATTTGGCCAAACCGCTACATTGAAGAGGATCAACATTTTTCCCGAGTATTAGGAAGTGTCCTGCTCCAGCTGGCCAGCCCCAGGGACTATGCCTACATTCCAAGCTGAGTGTATCTATGATTCACAGACAATTTTTTCAGCTTTAAATTGATGACTTTGGCCAATAATGGCAGTGTGCTAAAGTTTCAGTAGTCTAATATTTGCCCTGAGCTTTACAGATGTCCATGTCTACCAGTAGTATAAGGATCCTTCTCCCCTCCCTTTTTAGTGACTAGAGCAATCACTGTGGCATAGGAAAATGAGAAACTACCCATTAAAATGACAAGGTGTTGGAGTGAGGTCCAGGAGTAGCCCAGATGATGTCATCCTCATAACAAGTGACGCAACAGAGGGCAGAAGGACAAGCTTCACACAGTTTCTCTGGAGAACACAGATCTGGGACCTATCCTTCACTCCCAACAATACTTACCTAGCTTCTCACTCTCCCCTTCTCCTTCATGCACACACACTTTGCCTCCCAAAACAAGGTGTAGTTGAGAGGCGCACAACAAGGGTTTCTACGTCAGTCTAAAAGGCCTAGTTCAAACCCAGGGTGGTTTTACTCAGATGTTGATTTCGACATACCCATCAACATACTGTAAACCAAAGGCACAGCCACACAGTCAAATTACACTGAGTAACAAGTGTTCCTGCATGAGCTGCTATGCAGTACCCAATGTCTGCGTTTACTATGAGATACATGAAAGAGAAATGAGAGTTAGCTTCTCCCTGTGTCCTTGAGCCTCAGAAGACAACGTGGGTCAAAGTGAGCAGCTTGCTAACATTTAGTGAGTTTGGGGAAAATCAAGGTGTCTCTTTAATATCATCACCAGGCTGTACCCCAACTGGCTCTTCAACTGAAATTTCTCACTCTGTCCACCCCCTCCAGAAGGCGCATAGGAAGGTGCATTTGCAGGTTGCAGCTGATGCCTGAAACCTTCATCTCATTCAAGTACGGCAGCCTAATGCTCAACCTCCATGTGCCCAGACGAATGTATTGACAGAACATTTGTTAGGGAGAATCATTAATAGCTGCTGTGACTATGGGGACAAGACAGTTATTTATGAACGTGGCCTTCAACTAGTTAAAGATGTTGTTGGCAATAAAGAGTCTTTTGCAGGTGTGATGTCTTGCTTTGAGTTGTGCCTGTAATTCAAACCCATTGCTATACCGTAAATAGAACTCAAAGATCACAAAATTATCACAACATGCTAATGAAAACATGATGGAGGACAGGAAATTCACAACCAACAAGCCCTGATGAAGGTTTTCAGGGTGGCCTCATAGAAAGTATACCACTTCTTTGGGTTTGCCTTCTGTTTTCAGTGTGTTTAATAAAAGGTGGAACAGATCATTAGTGCATATTAGCTTTTGTTGTCTCAAATTCAGATAACCATATCCTCATGGAATAAATCAATTATTCTAAACCTTACCTGGCTTTATGCATTCTACAATCTGCTTTCAATGTGGATTAAGATAGTTATGACTAAATTAGTGCAGAATGACTTCTGTGTCAATGGATCCTAACTCTGTACTAGCCTGGTCATTTTGTAACTCGTAGTACTGTGCACCACACTGCATTGCCATCCTGCTCCATCGGCCAGAGGCCTTCTTCATCCGCTGTCACCTCCACGTTTAAATGCTGACACATACTCATGACCAAACTTGCAACTTAAACATAGCATTCTTGTTACAATAGCATATTATGTCTTGGGCACCTGTCTAAAGTACTGAATTTCACAAAAGAAAAACAATTTTTTTTTTCACCCTCTTCAAATGCCAGCATACAGTTCAGCCGCAAAAAAAGAATTACTTCTCCAGCAGGCTGTTTTGTGTTTCATTAGGTGTACAGCATTCGACATACACGGAGGAGCCCTCCTGAAACATAGGCCATTGTATCGGGGTATATAATATTTGTTTTAGGAATGAACTTTAAGCTCAGATGAAAATTTGGGGTTAAACCATTCATGCTGATGTGGGCTAACACTCTTACTCAGAGTCCAGTTCCTCCTGGAAGTTTGCAAACCTTGGACAAGTTTTCTTAAGTCACAAGAGGAAGTTGCAAGAGTTCTCGAAAAAATCCGACAGTGTTGAATCCGCTGCCAGTAAATTACACTGGCAGAAATGAAGTTTTGCGCTATTTAATCTTCACAGGCATGCTAGAAGCACATTCAGCACTAACCGTCTAAGTATTCCTGTGAGAAACCACCTCATCTTGTTCTCACCGATGTAAGTAGCAGAACCTCCCTTAACTTCAAGGGTGTAAGATTGTACTCCAGGTTCTGACACTTCACAGAGGTCTGCTTAGAACTCACTTATTTTACTTAATTTTAAACTTTGTGTTAATTGTATTCCTTTGAGGGCATGAATCTACATCAGGCACGCTCCAGTCGATTGCTTGCCCAGCTTCATGAACTGTTCTAAGCAACTGTTGCAATTTGGGATACATGTGGAGGCATCAAAAGATATTGCCTGTACTAGCAGTTTGCTGCAAGTATGTTAAATAGAACTAAAAGAGCTGTATCATGAACAAATTTTGGGAGGTTTTTAGATTAAGTGCTTGAGATCAGGGGTTTTTGAATGGATATGAGTACAGTCTGCATAAGCCTACCAAACGTATCCTGAAGGACTGCAAATTGCCATTAATTCAGGTCTGAAAGCTTGGCATGTAAAGACAGAAGCACACTTTAACTGAAGTCTTGTGAACCTACGGGCTCAAGAGTGTAAAAGGAAATGTGTCACTGAATGAACAGTAACAAGCAAGAATTCACATCCGAGTTTCTAAGCCTGCTTTTCACATTTGTTGCACACATGAGCATGAATAAGAAGTTTCTCTAAAGCTAACCAATATTAAAAATATTTTACAGTCTTTCAATTTTCAGAGAGTAGTAAGAGTGGGAATCTGGAAACTTTCACATTCATACTGCAGACTGCAAGGATTTTACAGCACTCTTATTATGACGATACTGGCTGCTCATTAAAGTTCATAATCTTTGTAACTTCAAATATCAAGTATATAGCTCATAGGCAGGCCACGTGGTTACATCATACCTACAAAAACATCTTGGACTGTGCACAAGCCCCGTTGTTCATATGTGTCTTTAGCACTCACAGCCCATGCAGCTAACTTTCCAAGCAAGAAATAAGAATAAATCAGTGTTCACGATGGCTACCCAAGTTTGTTTCAGGAGAACTGTAGTATGTCCACAATTAAATTACATTTGAATTCCACAGAATCAAGCCTTTTGCAAAGAAGATGCTTTAAAAACCAGTAAGACTGCTTCACTGTTAGGCATGGACGGGAAGCTCTCTGGACAACACAAACCATATGAGAAAAGGTGTAGGAGAGAAGGCTGAAATCCCTGAGAAGTCAGAATTGGGGTTGGTGCTGAGACACAAAGAGGGAAGGCTGCAGAAGAAGACAAATAAAAGGAGAAAAACCAATTAAATCAGAATGCAAAGGATGATAACTAATGGGGTAGAGACAATTACAGTCCCTAGGAAGGCACATAATCTCAATCAGTATGACAAGGTACAGAACATATAACAAACATAATATAGTCACAACACTGATACTGTATTCTGCGCTCAAAGGAGAAATTACTTTCCTGCATCATACCATACCATGCATCTTAATATTTTTGCTTTTATTGCAGGAGCAAGGAAAAGGACTTTTCACCCACCTAAACCCAGCAGGAGAAGACTGCCATTGTACTTAGTCAAATACAGTGCACAAGAGAATAGTCTTCTGATCTCCAATTCAAATAAGCTATTCAAATGCTGAATTTTGCATTTTCTGACACTTGTATCCAATGCCCTCAGACTTGCTCAAATGCTCCATCAAGAGCAGAAACATCTCACCTGAAGCACCTTTTTCCCTCTTGTTCACTCCACCAGCCAAATCTCTTTCTGCTGAAGTTGGTTCTTCAAAACTTGCACTGCCTTCCCAAAGCTAAATTTCTGAAGTTCCACTTTCCGTGGGGACAGAGCGTATGGGGCATGTCGACACCGAGGAGCAGAGCATGAAAATCCTAGAACAAGAGCTGTTGCCTTAGCACCACACCCCCACAACACCAAGCCTTGGTTTCTTCACAGGCCAGCACACATGCCAATAAATCCATACACTGCTTCCTTGAACCAGGTGGATCTACAAGGAGGGCCAACACGGGTGAAAAACCTTTTACATGCACCACTACGCAGCACAGAAAAACCTCCTGCGTACAACAGAAATGCAACTTGACCAGAGAAGGTCAAAGCAACATCGCAGAACGGCAGACAAGGGGGTAGCAGACAATCCACACTGATGATCTTCAAGACAGATACTAAGCGGTTTCAAGTCACGTTGTAGTCACTGTTTTAAATCAGATATGGTAAACAGTGGTCGTTGGCTCTGAAGACAGATCACGCCTGCACATAATACATGCCCCAGACAGAAGACTCTTGCTGGCCATCTATAGAAGTACAAGGAAGGACAGGCTTCTTAAAACACGGTGAAGACCATGTCAGTACTGCCAGGTTGGTACTCCATTGGATTTCACACCTCTTCAAGAGGCTGAGGGTACATATTTCTGGGCACATATTCCCTGATAAGGTAGCACAAGTAGATTACAAATGATAATTAGATTATGGAAGGTGCTGAGGCTGACTTTTCAGGAAGGGGAAAAAGAAAAGTTGCTGCACAGAGATCTAAATCAAGAGATTAAATAAACAGCTTATACCACTGACAGTCCTGAAGACAAAGCTGGAGAGAAAGAAACAACCAAATGATGCTGGGGAAATAAAAGAACGATGGGAGAAGTAAAAAGGAAATGGCAGTAGGAAGGGAGTACTGCTACAGCAGGATAAAGACTAAAACATGGCTTTTTCCAGGAAACTGGGGAGAAAAAGCCCCAAAAAACCAGTGTGTTATTACTAATGAAGACACATGAAGCAGTGTGGCTCCAAGACTTTTTCAGATACCCTGGCAAGCATCATGGCAGAGGGATGGGAACTGTTACCAAGGAAATTTAGTGGAAGATTCTCAGAAGAGGCAAGCTCTCCTGGTCAGGCCTAGTGGCTGTGCTGCTGTCCACCGCCTGCCTAGCAGAAACCACCAATCAGGCCATCTACATCCCAAGAGAAACTGGCTTTGCATTCACCTCAATACGGCCCAGTGCTCTTCCACTGGTGCCAGGACAGCTGCTGCAATCTCT
Source organism: Egretta garzetta (assembly GCF_000687185.1). Taxonomy (NCBI): domain Eukaryota; kingdom Metazoa; phylum Chordata; class Aves; order Pelecaniformes; family Ardeidae; genus Egretta; species Egretta garzetta. The sequence continues at coordinate 2,800,576 of NW_009258377.1, forward strand.
CTCGCAGCCAGTGCAAGTACAGCTGGAAATCAGTGACAGAGCAAAGACCTCACAAGACAGAAAAAGGAAGACAAAGTGCCATGCCAGCAATACAGCAGGGGAGTTGCTTAAAAGGCAAGTTTTCCTACACCCCTCATGGGCCGCAACGCTTCTCTCTAGCCTTTGCATAGTTTAGCAGATCTTTTGCAATCGTAGGTCTATAGTTACAAAAATGTACTTTGAATCCCATTTGCATGCTCTGCTACGCCATAATGACACATTCAAATGACTCTTGCAATGTATTTTGAACAAGTTGAACCCAGAACATCCAACATAGGATTTCCTCTTTCTCCTGCCCATCCCCTTCCTGTGTGTTTACGAAAAAATTTCACTTCCTCTGTGGCGCTGACACCAGCTCTGGCAATCACTTAACCCTCTTCTTCAGCTCTCGTCCGCTCAACACCTGAATCACAGCTACCCGAGGGCGTTCAGCACTTACTGAAGGGTTTTAGAAATCCCAGCAAGACACACGGTAAGGCTGGGCTTGCCCTGGAGAAAACCATTTTCTCTCTGCTGGATCTACTGAATGTAAGCCCCATGATGCTGGCAAGGGATACTCGAGCAGGCAATTTCAGTAAATGCAACAGATCCACTACCATCCAGATCTTTTCCTACTCAGTCAATACTATCAGGAAATAGCTTCTTTGCCTGAATAGAGTAAAACTCATAGGTCAGACCTACCGACTTATAAACACGTTATCATTATGTAGGAATTCACTCAAATATACTCTTTACCTTTTAATACTAATTTTGTTCTAAGCCCTTAGTACAGTCGTACATGGAAAGAACAAACCTGCTTAGCAGCCAAATATACTTCTGCACTAACTCCTGTAATGCCATATTGATTCAGTTTATGCCCAAGAAAAAGCTTGAGTAAGATTTCACCAAAAAATTGATCAAACAGGCTTGTATACATCTATCTGCCCAAACTAATGAAGGAAACACGGAAAGCAAAGCAATGTATTATAGATGCCACATCAGAAAGCCCACTTAACTAGCTGGTTTTATTGATGAACTTCCTGAAATGGCTTTCTGTTAAACCAACAAAGGAGTAGTTAAGAGCACATCCCAGAGGGATTCCATTCCCTCCAAATTTTTATCATGCCCAGACTTCCAGTAGCCCTCTAAAATAGAGAAAACCTCAGAAAACGCCATTCCAGAAGAGTTGCTACAACCCATGCTTCAACCCCTGTGGTGAGCTATCACCTTTTTCCAGTTTAAGATCACACAATCTGCTATCACAGGCACTTTCCAGAAATGGCTTGGTCACAAGAACGTGCACAGTAAAAAGCAGGCCTTTGCAGATTAAAGTAGCAAACTCTACAACATGTCAACCACAGTTTAGACAGGAAGAAGTAGCCTCGTGCTACACGCAGCAGAGACCATAGAGGAAGACGACCACATTGTTCAGACTGTTTATCATTAGAGTCCTTTGAACTGAAGAAGTAAGATAGTACGCTGCGCAAACACAGGAACCAATTGTAGATACTTAAGATGCCAGCAGTTTGAAAAAGATAAGGGATAGCAAACACTGGCCTGAAGGGTGCTAGTCTACCCTTGTTCCCCCAGAGAAATGAGATTGACCCATTCCCCCCCTTCACCTCGCCCTGGTCTCCTCCTCCTCCTTCTCTCCCCCACGAGGTGTGACTGTCAAAATACCGTCTCTCTTCTGATGTTTGCCTGACAAAAATAACTGATCTATCTAACTCTATGAGAAGTTCTTTAGGGCACACAACAAATACAAGTATTTCATAGGTATCTGGAGGAAATGCTTCCAACACAAGACGAATTCTGCCTTGGCATTTTGTTCCATGAACCCACATTTTCAGGAAAGATGCCGAACACGACCGTGAATGATTCAGCCTCGGAAATTACAGCATTTAATGACAATGTCAACAGGAAACGTATTTGAATCAGGCAAAAATAAATATGAAAGCACAGACCTTTCCATCCTTCCCTGTAGGACAATTAAGTTTAAACTAGGAACAGTCGCACTAAGGACAGTTACAATCTATTTGCCTTTTATTAGGAGAAGCTGATTTCTTGGAGAAGGTACCATTACAGTTTACAGTAGGGCAGTCTCCTTCTCCTTGTATGCTTCACTACAGACTGTTTTCATACGAATGTAATTTTACATTTTTTATCTACAGAGTTTCCTGTGGCATGGCTCGGCAAGCCTGGAAGCCTTTCTCTCTATACCATCCCTAGCACTCCTATGCTCCCATGAAAGAGGGGACACAAATAAATGGGAGAAATAGGAAGTAGAAATATGATCATTAGGAGAAAAATCCTAATTCTCAGCTGGGCAACTGGTTCTTCTACAGAATGAAGCTGTTCTTCTTAGAGATAGAAATCCTACGGGGGTAAAATAACAATAAACACTACTTAAAGAGAGTCACGTGGTTTGGTGTAATTGTTTACACACTCGGCTCCATAGCTTCAGAAGGAAGTATCACCTACTGCACACAAAGCTCGCACAGCCCTCAGGATCCCCGGCCAACGGGTTCTCTTCCCGTCCCTTGCATTAGCACCTGACAGCTCACATCCTTCAGGGATCACTGGTGCTGCAGAAAGGCACCTCTGTGTACAGCCATGCTGCCAGAGGAGAGTGCTTTAAATCCTACTCTACACCTAATGTCCACCCCATGCCTTTATTTATTTATTCATCATCTGCTTGTTTTCTGTGTTTGTTCAGTTTGGTAAAACTGGCTCTACCATTCCCTGGACGCAAGAAATAAAGTCACTCAGTCACTCAGAATATGCACATATGAGAAGGAGGAGAGACCTCACCCCCTCCCCAGATCACCTAGCCCTTTGAGAAAAACAAAAATTGGTTCACGGTCAACATGTTTCCATCCCAAAACCTCAAACATGCCCATTAGGATTCCAAATAACATGTGAAGTACAGATGGGAAAACATCTCCTTTCTGTGACAGAAATGGAATCATATCTGATATTAAATAGTGCAGTTGTTAAACTTTCCTGAATAGCTACAGAGAGGTCAAATGCTGCTCTCTGATGTGCAGCACTAGAAGGGCCAGATGGAGCGTCTCTGGTCTTGGGAGCCACCCCATGGAAGATCAGCTATTAAGCTGAGCCAGGAGAACCTTGGACCCTTTTCACTGCCCCTTTTAGGAATTGCTTCCCACAATACTTGCTGTTCTGCGATGCCATTTATCTTAGAAGAGCCAACAAGGCCGTAGGAAAATAGATCACTTCAATTACATAGACGAAATGGGAGGGGTGGGGAAGAAAGAGTTACTTACACATTCATAAATACTTAGGTATTCATAAATACACGCAAGAAAGCATTTCACATTTATGGAAACTCTCTTGAAAGGAAAACATTAAAAACCAGAATCCGGAATATTAAACATCTTAAAGGCAACGGGGTTTAACTTCGTATGTGAAAGTTTCATAATTTGTTGCATTGTCAGAAAAAGTCATTGCACAACTCCACCGGTCAAGGGACTTACAAGGAAAGGCCTAAGTCTTGCCTTGTGCTCTGTATATTTACATAGGAGAAAAAACCTTATTTACTCAAAAAAACTACAGGAGAAAAGCAGAATAACTTCAAGTCAACCAGCTACTGTACAAAGATGATTGTTCTACACCATTACAGTTAAAAAAAAAAAAATCTCCACAGCACACAGTTAAAATACATCTTTATGTTATTAAATCAAGAATTCCTTTTCTAACTAGTCTGTAGCTCACAAGGATGAACTGGAGAAAGAAAAAAGCTATAAATCTCAGAAGAGATCCATAGAATGAGACATCTGTTGATCTGAGAGTTCATTAATTTTAATCCTTGCCCAAGATTTCATAATGTCCTATTAACAGCATCTAGCTGATTTCCAGCCTGCCGCTACTTTTTCAGAGAAAACTATTTGATTCTTTTCTCATCCATACTTTCAGTGCTGTTGATGGTACCTCCTATAGAGATACAAAGTCCCAACACATAAAAGATAAGTAACACATACTTTGCATTCAACACTGGGTTGGACACAATTCGCACAAACATATTTTGACTAAACCTTCAGCAAAACTGAGCTACCTTTTCCCAAGCTAGCTTTGCAATTTCCCAACAAAAATCTTACTTTTTTTTTTTTTAATAACTCTTTAGTGATACTACGATGAGTGCAGACTTCTCTGTCTGGCACTTGTACTTTACAGCTACTTGCAACTAACATTAAGATCTCTAAATTACAAAAGTCTTCCAGGTACTTTATGGGATCGAGCTAAAAAATGTAATTTCCACTTTGTATTACAATGAGCGAAAATATGTTGGGATTGGTCAGGCTGTTTCTTTTCTTCAAAGGTGGGAATGGAAGGCAAGAGATGGGATATTGATGAAACGACAGAAGAAGAACCCAACCTTTGTGCTCCCTATGTATATCCACAGCGATACGATCTGGCTAACCAAGTTTAAGTGTTAATCTCTTTGGTCTTTAGTGCCAACAGAGGGGAGCGAAGCTGCAAGACGAGTTCCCGCAAACCCATTCACTGCAAACACATAAAAGATGCCGTTTCGACAGAAACTCTTAACTGCTTTACCGAAGCTAGGGCATCAGCTAGGGAGATCTAGCTTGACTTTCAGATCCTAAATTAAAATTGGAAGGAGAAGCCCCCTCAAGACCATTCCTTAGGCATAGGGTACCATTACAACAGCAAGCAGTAAGAAACACCGTGCGCCAAGCAGCACAATACCATTTTCTCACCTTTCTTTTAAGCTACAGCACATTCGAACATACAGCGAAGAGGAAGGAGCTCTAACTTGGGAAGACGCTCCAGGGATCACTCGCCTAGAAAAAAGCAGCGTAAGAAGGAACACCCAGGGGCCACATTATCTCTCCCAAGTCAAGGCTATCACCCTGGCTTGAAACACCGGCTGCAGGCTTTGCTCAGCTAATTTCACACGCTTTCCAGCACGAAACGGCCAGAAGGCACCCGAGCCCTCCGGACCATCGCAGAAGCCGGGCAAGGCGGCAAGAGGTAAATCAGGCTTTGGAGAATGATTTTTTTTTCTCCCTTTTCCTCC
>NW_009258377.1:2806418-2811711 GCF_000687185.1 Egretta garzetta
GAGCTGCGGCTCGGCAGAAGCGTGCTGGTCTGAGAGGCAAAAGGGCCGTCTGGTCCCGCCAACAGCCTCAAAAACCATCACGAACCTCTCCAGAGCTCAACTAGAGCAACTCCTAAGGTCCGCTGGAGGCTGGGTTGGAAGAAAACAAAGAGCAAGTAAGGTTTTTTTCTTTTTTTTTCTTTTTCTTTTTTTTTTTTTTTTTTTACCAGCCTGTTGCACAGCGCAATTAGATCTCATAGGTCAGCAAAACAGGAAACACGAGTGTGTGGACAGAACACCCACAGGATGCAGCTGAAAAGCTCTACACAAACCGGAGTCAAGGTGTCCTATGTGTACTGCCAGACCACCTGGATGAGTTCTGGTGATGGAGAATTCAAAGGCAGAATTTTTTTTTAAAAAAAAAAAAAAAAACATTTAAGCTTTCCACAAAGAGTGTTGAAGGCAGTGGAACAAGTTGGGGGAACAGAGTGGTACAGGATGCTCAAAGGTATGCCTGTTACCCATTCTTGAAGCCCACCAACAAGGCCTAACAAACTATGCGTTGGAGCAGACTAAGGAGCTGGCGAGGATTTCCAGCAAGACTATCCAAACAGCTGGGAATGGCTCAATGCAGCTCACACCCTGTGGATTTAAGAGAAGAACCCAACTCGTGTCAGTAGGACTTGCAGATCCTGGGCAGTGATGTAAAGGCCTGCCACACACGGTCACATGCAACTGGCACAGTCGCTTCAGTCGGAGCTGCAGTCCCGTCTCAAGGCTGTGACTCCAGCACACCCACTGCTACCCTGATCCCTCGGAAGCCTCAGTCCGTAGGAACAGTCAGACCATAATCCACCACATTTCTAAATCAGTCTCGATTGTCCCTGGGCATCTGCAGAGGTCTGAAAAGCAGAGGGCAATAGTTGCTTGTCTTAATTGAATTATATCATCAGTGCTTCAAATAATGTCATGTAGATGCTCAGTGTAAGACCAGCCTCTAAAAACATTGTAGGCTGAGGCAGTAAGGAAATCCTTCAAGTTCTATTAATAAAAAGTTGGTAAATGTTTTCTCCCCTCCCCCAACTTATTTAAAGGTGTTTAGAAATAAAGAAAAAGCCCCCCCAAAACAACCTTTTCCCCTGTGAAAAGTTTATACAAAAAGGAAACATCTAATTTAATTTACATTGCCTTGGGGTTTGGGGATTTTTTAGTTGTTGTTGGAAATTTGGATTCCAAAAGTTTGTGCAGAACGAGCTATTTCCATTCAGAAGTGCTGTCACAGAGAGTCAAGAGAAGGTACTGGTAATGCCTCCTGTTTCCACTTTCCTCTACAGTATAAGTACCTCCATCTTGTATCTTTCTTCTTGGAGAGGAGAAATGGTGCACAGATCCATCTTGGCCTCCATCCTTTCCTCCCTATTTCTTCTTTCCATTCTCAAGTATTTCTGATGGTTTAAAATTCATCCTCTCCTATCAAAGCATTAGTGTAAATAAAACAAAATTTAACTTTATAAATGCATAATAGTGTCTAGCAGTCTAGTAACCTATAATGTAAAGAATTCGGAAAAATAAAGTGCTGAATTACCCTTAGTAGGCTGCTATGCAATATTAGCTTGAGGAGGCATAGCACAAGCTCATCAGTTCTGCCCCGAAAGAACTAATACGAAGAACGGTTGGAGTAGAATAAATACACTGTGTTTTAGAAGAAGAAAAAACAAAGACAGGTCATTGGTATTATTTGAATTAAATCACCATTTTGTGCATCCTCCTTCCCACTGATAAGAGGAATATGCACAAAATCAACCTTAGAAAGCGTAAGCAGGAAAGGAACGCGCTCCTCATATATTCATTCAGAGGGAAAAAAGAAAAGCTGGTTCCAGACTCCATGTGTCTCTAGATCTACTGTTCGTCACATGTTTTAACTGTTTTGTGTATAGATCAAGAAAGAAACTTCAAGCCTGTCACTGAAGTGAAAGTCCTTGTACGAAGGACCGTTAGCCACATCAGCCGGCTGGCGTTCATGCTCAGCAATTGATTTTCCGCTTCAGGCCGACTTCACTCCAGACTATATCTCTACTGCTGAATTAAGCATGGCTGCAAGACCATGCTCCAGTACTGAGGCCAGCTGGCGCTGTAAGAGGCCATGTCTGCTCTGTTAAATTCTCTTGGCATCCAGAACACGGGGGCTTACACCGAACTGGTGTTTGAGGAGTCCCTGGCCCAGGTGAACTTCCAGATCAGCTCTGGAAACTTTTTGAGAGTGGTAAGTGGCCTGGGCCAGGGATCAACCCAGCAATTTGTTAGTAGACTCAGAGGAATGTCCAGGAAAGTTTCCTTGGGCACCATTAATTACTGGCCTATACGTAGCCCTATAGACTCCAGACCAGTCCAGCTAGGCACCCATGCGGGTAGCTGCTGATCATTGGATTGCATCCGGGAGTAAGAAGTGGCACAGACTGTAGGGGACAGGGGCTCTGGGCTGTAAATCAAACTTTGTCACGGACAAGGAAGACAGGCAGCAGATGTTTTTATATGTTCTTTAATCTCAGCATCGCTGAACACTTCCTACAGTACGCTTAAACCCCAAAGCAGAGCAGTAATAGGAGACTACTAGTTAGTTGTGAAAGCGTAAGTGGTACAGCCAGAGCAGCAATTTGACAGAGATCCCAAGGCACACTTGGGTTCATTCAGTAAAACAAAACAAAAAAAAAAGCAGGGAAAAGATCACTTTGTTCAAAAAGAGGTTTACAAGGATGTAAAGTCTCTATAGAAGAACAGGGAAAAAAAAAAGGAAAGAGAGAGCAAAGATACACGTAAAACTAAAACATGAAGACATCTGGCTTTTTTGAACGAGCCAGTGTTTTGGAAACTCGTTCTTCATTTGTTGACACAGTAAAATGTCTTTTCTCTAGAAACTCCAGCATTTACATGGTCACCGCTTGCATTGTTTTTCTGTATTTTTTTTCTTCCTCAAGGGATTATCTTTAAGTAGTTGAAGTCCAAATTGTTAACCTGCTTTGTAATAATGTAGCAATTTTTAAACCAGTAGTGAAGGGTGGATTATAAAAAATGAGATCCAAATCACATGCTCGTTCTTCATGCAACGTTGTCAGAGAAAAAAACCCCAAACCCCTAAGAAAATAAAAGCATTATGTTTGGCATTCATTTTGCATTGCTTCCTTTCTTATTGTAACCAACGATTTTAGAGAAAGCCATATTGACCTATGTAAGAAGAATATTTACAAATTTTATTCTAAGAAATGTCCTTTTCGTGTGATAAAAGACGGTTTGCTTTTGTTTGTCTGTTCAAACAGAAAGAATACAGGAAAGAAATATTACTTTCAAGTAAGAAGCAACAAGTTAATATGCTCTGACATGGGTATTCATCAGTTCCTGTTCTTGTTTCCAGTTTGGAGCCTGGGAAAATAAGGTTTGCGACACTGAAGAGAAATGAAAAAAAAAAAAAAGTCTTAATTTTTAACTGTAATTCCTTTGGGATTATTTTAAATGTATCACACATCACACATTAATTTACAATCTTGACTAATGTTATGGCTAAAATTTTGGAAATTATTTAAAAACGCTTTGGGGAATAATGCACAGATTCCTATAGTGACTCCACTTGCATTTGATCTGTTGTTCAGACTAGCACTACACATACATACTCAGGAGGTTAAATGAGGGAAAGCTGGCATCTTTCCTGTAGGCAGTGGTCTGCCCCATGCACAGCCACTTACACTTTATTACACTGGTATTTTCTGGCCATAAATCCTAAATTCACCCTTTTTTATTTCATCTTGTTAATTCTAATTCCCATGAATGAGCCATAATAATACTGCGCATAGAAAAAGCGTTTGCTGCTGCTTCTGTGTCTTTGCTGATTTTAAATACTTTATTCACCTGCCATTACCCATTTTTATACACAGGAATCCTTCCCATTTCGTTTCCACTTGTTTCATGACTGTGAGCAGAAAAATTGTTAGTAGGCAAATCAAAACATGTCCAACACTGGGAGGCGGTTTGAGAACCTGTTGCAATGAGCTGGGTTGTGTTGGTGGCATGGCACCGGTGCACATCCCAATGGAGACTGAAAATGGCCTGCGTGCATCCTACAGAATATCCTGACTGCCTTTCTGTAGAAATGACAGCTCAAATAAAGGCTCATCTTGGTTCTCATCAGTATCATCTTACTCACAGAGCCAAGAAAAGCAGCCGAACCGAGGGGTTCTTCACAGCTCATTCAGGCAGGCAATAGTAAGGGTGAGCTGGCAAACAAGTGGTTCCAGGAGCCCTTTGCTTTCAAAGATTTGTGGCCATTTGCAGATATTCTTATTGGTCTGCCAATAATGCCCACGCTATTAAAGAATGTTTTTAATTCATGCTTAATTTAGTACACATTTCTGTCGTCACTAATATTTAATTACCTGAAAGAACAGATTTGAGCTAATTCAGGAGCAGGTGTATGATCATTTCATATTAGCAAGATTACACAGTGGTAATATATTTGTTTGTTTGCCACTTTGTACTCCAGGGATTATGCCTGGTATCGCCAGCCTGGATCTTGCCTGTCCTGCACCCCATGCCTTGCTAGTTCAGAAGCAACCTGGTGTTTCTGGAGGCAGCTTCCAACGTGGGCTGCCATTGAAGTGTAGCTTTCCCTTTCCAAGATCAGCCAGTTCCTACAGGACATTACCTCACAGAGAAGCACTGGACCATCATGAGCATCTCCACCGTGCATGAGCAACGCAGTGTTCGAGCTGCTCTTGAACAGCTGCAGTAGCAGTATGGAAGGCAGCCCTGTGCCTGGTCGGAGGCATACAGCAGTGCGAGGCATCCCTGCAGCAAGTGCAGCTTTTGTTTTCCTCTGGGATGGCGCAGAGCGTCAGGCAATGTATGTGGACATTGAGTTAATGAAGTCAGAGCTGGTGGCATCGATGAAAACATTTGGTACCAATTAAAGTTATCGACCCCCTCCCCTTGTTGCACAGCGGTTGTGAGAAGTAGCTCTTATCTGAGACAGAAGATAGTTGTCACTGGAGCGCCAGTGAGCATCAAGAAGAAGGTTGCCTTGGTTATATGAAACCTGGGTGCACCTAACTTTTGCAGGTTCATTACCCCTCAGCCTGGGCTTAGGAAGGTGACAGCTACCTATGTGAGTTAGGAGGTGACACCTGCCACCCATAAAGTTCTCAGCCCGCACCCTCTGTGGACATGGAGAATATGCTGGAAGGCTGTGCCACCTGTAACAGCAATGTGGTAGGGTGATGTGTTTATTCCCTGTCTCCTGTCCTGACACAATTTTCCATCAGCAGGA
>NW_009258377.1:2812302-2830576 GCF_000687185.1 Egretta garzetta
AGGAATCCCAAGAGGAGCCATCGTGGATCATTACAGATACTTTACTGCTGTCAGCTCAGGCTGGCTGGTCTGGCAAGGCGTATGGCACTCACACCTTTCATATCTCCTGCCCATCTGATGCTGTGCAGCCATGCCAAGTGCTTGCTGAGCCCATTTGGAGCGATGGAGTTGCTGAATCACCTTAATACTGGATGAGCCTGCTTACCTCACCTCGCGTTTAGCAGCAAGCTAGCTGTGGCATTGCCACCTCAGGTAGGGCTTCAAAATGGCTGTGCAACGTGTCTAAAAGGGTGCTGGAGGGCTACTTAAACTGCCCTCCAAACCAGACTGCTGTTTGCGTGCTGCGTCCTTCACAAAAACCTGGAGAGCCAAAAGAGCAGATGGCGGCAGGGTAGGAGTATAACAAGTGGAACTACAGCCAGTCCCTCCGCCAGCTGCAGCTCACTCGTTTCCTGTGAAAACTGGGAGGGTCACATTGTCAGGGACAACCTGACTAATTGTTTTCTGCTGAGTGGTTGACAGCTGTTTGCTGTAACTTGAAATCATGCATGTGTCGGACATGAGCAGTAAATCAGCTTTTCTCTGACTTTCCTGTTCCCAGTTGTTGTTTCCCCCTGAAGCCCTTTGTATCCCATTCTTGGAGCCAGCCCCTACTGGCTTTGAAATCCCAGCTGTGCTGTCCCATCCGTTGCAGCTCTGCAGCTCTTTGCCCCAGGCTTTGAAATGTTTGAAATTTCAATCCTTAACATCTCTGATGCCATCCAGCCCTGCTGTGGAAGCCCCCAAGCTAAGGCTCTCAGCTGGAAACAAATGAAAAGTAGGAAGTGATTGAAAAACAAAGGCAAAAAGGAAATCACATCTTGAACAAAACTGGGCACAGCAGCTATTTCCAGACATACTCAAATTGAAGCGGAGAAGATGGTCACTGCCCAAGCTCTTCTCTGGGATCAGTTGTAGCAAGAATCTCATACACTGTCTCCTGCTGGCAATGCCTACTCGGAGTTGTTTGTTAGTGGCTGCTGAGCCTTGGGTACGTTTTCTGGTGTGGAAGTGTTTGGGGTAGGGTATGTAGGGGTCAGGAACACCAAGTCTGAGGTAGCAGGAGCTTCTGAGTGAGTAGGAATTACTGATGTTCAGTATGGCCACTACCAGCCTCCTCTGAGCCTATACTAGTGCTTGTGATCTCAACAGCAGCTGTGTTTGTCACCTGGCTCCTCTTTTTGGATGTCCTAGGACACTTTATTTAGTCTGGGACAGAGCCTGTTCTTTCTTATCACCACAATCACCTCTTTCCTGCATCTACACATTTGCTGCCACAGAACTGCCCAGCCTCTTGGCTGTCATGCACACCCTCTACTTGCTGTTCTGTTTTCTGCCACAGTCAGCAGAATTGGTTTAGTAAGAGATTAGAAGTAATCCTTGTTCCTTCCTTAGCTAGACAGGTTGTTAACATTTCCAATGGTCATCTGAAGGCCTACACCAGCAACTTCTGCCCTGCCTGGATCGTGCGTATTCTTTGGATTGGTTGCTCCTAAGCCATGAAGGGCTGTGGGGATTGGAGTCAGTGAGGGATGGCAAACCTACGTTAATGTTAGACTTGGAAGAAAAGAGATCTCCTAGGATGAGTGGAAGTGTATACATTTCTGAAGGATGCATGGCATGATCTACTGCCTTTGAGACAGAAAATAAGTGGAGTTGCAACAAGGTGGAGGGCAGTGAAGGTAGGTTTCTCCACTGGTGAAACCTCTTCTTCTTTACAGACAAGCCTATCTCTTGATAGTGTGGCAAGTGGCTCTTTCCAAGGGAGGAGACTGCTGGGGGTGAGAGAGCAATACTGGGACAAACTGGGGTCACAGACCTGGAAGTCTTGCAGGAGTATGACATGCAATTTAACCTGACATAAAGTATAGTGGTGCAGGGGTCAGAGGGACACTCTAGGTGGTAACGGGGAGGTACACTGCAGCACAGGCCTGGGACAAACCAAGGCAGAAGCCTCTGGCACAAAGTCAGGGGTATGCAAGAGTTAGGGAGCAGAGTTCCTCACGTACTAGTTAGTAAAGCACTTGGGACCAGAATGAATGCCTAAAAAATGCTAAGATAACTCAGGAAAAGAAAAAAAACCCACCTTCTTGGAGCATTTGGGGTAGATGGTGATTTTGCTACCAAGAGCATTTAATTTCTCCTTGGCTGTCTTTTCCATGTGGGCACGTTTTTGTGCTCAAACTTGTCATCTACCTTAAAGGGAGTCACCTCAAGTACAACAAAAGGCAACCCTAGATTCTTTGCTATGGAGTCCCTTTTGTTCTCTGAATGTATGTGTATGTCCCTGCTCAGGGTATGGTCCACCACCGTAATGACACTAAACCTGTCAGCACCATCTCACCTGTCCTTTCCACTCCTGCCCCTAACCACCTAACCACCTTGCAGAACTTTTCAGAGACACATCTTTTGCTCTTAACTTTCCCAAATGCCGTTGATGTCCTCACTGGAGCATCTGTGGGAAATGGTGAACTGTATCTTGATATGTATTACCCACAAAAGTCTGCAGCGTGGTGCAACGTCAGGGGTGGTTTCTGAGAAACATCAGCCATATTTGTGGCTTGCATAGATTTACGGCTTGACTTCAGTTAGTTTGGCTGTGAATCAATGACAGTGCTGTACCAGCAGACTGGCTGTGCGAACACTGAGGCAAAGGCGAGGGTTGAAGAAAAGACCTGATGCAAGACAGGAATCTAGGATAAGATCTGTGACAGAGAAGCCTGACTGGTGAGTGTCCACTGGAGATGGCCAAAACATGTCAGATCGCAAACTTGCAGGTCACATCCAAGAATAGAATGAGCAGGGCAGAGGCAAGAGGGCATTGGGGCAGACTCTTGGGATGGTGCTAGCTGTGGGAGAACCACTGAATTTATATTACGGCAAAGCCAGTTTAAAATTCATTGATATGAATTTAATCCATCAAAACTTTCCAGTATATGTATCAGGGCAGTGCTTTGTATTAGATTGCCACTGCAATTTTGGTCCAGTAGAGTTAAAATGAGGTTTACTGTTGTGTTGGACCACAGCCTTAGAGCCAAGGGTGGCACTATAAATACAACTCAAATGTCAAAAGCAATTTAAGACTGAACTCCGGGGGCGATTAGGCTAATCTTGGAGATGGCATGCATGTTAAGAGATGTCTGATTAACTAAGTTAATTTTCATCCATATGAAGTAAAATGACAAGCATATGAACATTTTTTTTTCTGTGGTCCGTGACAGAAAACTTTATTAAACATCTTCCATGAACAAGTCAAACAGTTCACACTGCTAACACAAGGTTATTAGTGCAACCTGCAACTAGGGTCCACACATGTGCAGGCATTGCTGTCACTAAGGCAACCCTCTTGCTCATAAAGGGTTAAATTTAAGTGAGCTGGTACTCAGAATTAAACCTATTTTCCTCACAAAAAGAAACACAGAAGTATACTGTGTAGTCCCCCAATGCATAGAAATGCATACATTACATTAGGCATGCAAATTGCCTAATGATAAGTGTGGCTAATTTGCTATTTGTGTATATATATCAGCATTTCTTCAGGTGCAGCTGTGAGGATGCTTGTGAAATGTGCAAGCTCAGAGATAAACTGAATGAACCCAATCTTTAACGTTCTTAACTAAAATATGTGATATGCGGTAGATTCCAATCTAACTCTAATCTACTACCTAAATTGCTGCAGAGACAGTTTTTCCAACCTTATGATCTGTGCTAAATAAAGCTGGCAGAAGTAGGTAGAAAAAAATATTATTTGGGACCTGTTAAATGCTGAGAAATTGAAAGGATGATGCATCTTTTCCAAATCTTTCACTTCCCAGGCAGGCCACCAAAGAGAGAGCTACAAGAAGAGTGGAGGGTATCTGAACCATCCACAAGAAGGTAAGGGACTCCCAGCACCTTGCGTATCATTGCCAAAAGAGCTCAACAGGATTCCATCTCTTTCAGGCTCTTAAATGGACTCAAATGGGACTCAGCTGACCATATCTGACTCTGCATGTTCTCCTACTTCTCTGACTTCTGATTTCATATTCACCTTGGTGTTTAGACTTTAATAAGAGTATACAGAGCTATGAAGATTTTCGCTCTTTTTAATGCTTTTTATCCATGACACTATAATTTCAGCATTCACAGTTTTGGATAACAGTTCACATTTATTTAGATGATTAAACAGATTGATTAGTCATAAAAAGATTTTAAAAGTGGAAGAAACCCCACCTACAGCAGAAATAGGTATATGCTTCCTAATTTGCAGGTATAGCTGAAAATGTAAAATATCTACCTGACCAAGTAACACACTAAATGAGAAGAATCTATCAGATGACCCCTAAAACTATATAGAATTGTAGATAATTACACAAATGTTTTCTCTAAAAAGGCAAATGTGCTTTTTTAGAATGAATGATATGCACACATTTCAAAACATGGGAGCTGTTGTCCCATTGCTCGGCAGCATTACTCAAAATGTCACTCTGCTTTGTCACCACGTCTGTACAAATGTAGTGCATTGTCAGGGACTGACATTACCCGGCCTCCGAAGTAGCTGCCTGCCCTGATGTGTCAAATCAATGTCTGCCAAGTACGATGCTGGGGTCACTGGGCAACAGCCAGTTCATCTGTCAAGCTCATGATCAGAGGAACGGTTCACAGCAGTCCCAAAGCAGTAGAAGAAATTTCTACCAATGACAGCTACAGCTCTGACGACCATTTTGAGCAAAAACTGCTGAGTGACTATTATGCCACCAAGCTAGAGAGCAGCTTCCAGAAAATGAGGACGCTTCAAAACAAATGGGAAAGTGGCTGCACAGCAAGCCCATGGCCATGCCTGCTGCAATAAAGGGAGTCAAGGAATTGGAGCTTGAATATCACTATCTGCCACCCCCACACCTCTGTCTCAGATTTGTCTTACTTAGACATCCATGTTTGTGGGACAATAAGCCTAATGCAAAACCAGTATCACTCACTTTTCTGGGTAACTCTCGTACATGAATAACGTCCCGTTCCATACTCTCCAAAATTCATGCACACTACTGCAAAATTAGTTAGATTTTTAGTGAGATGTTTCTGAAAGAAATCCTCATCAACACAAACCTTTAAAACAAATCAGTGGAACAACAGCTTGCTCAGATAAAAGCTTTTTGGGCCAAATTCTTGAGATGCTTTAGTAACAGAGCTACTACTACGGGGCACAGACAGAACTATGTGGCCACTTTCCTCATGCTACTTTTTTGCCTTCCCATCTGCCATTTTTTTTTTTTTTTTTGCATAGTGTCCTAATTGCTCTGGGCTTTGCTTTTTGAACGTTTTCCTCCACATTCTCTTTTGTCTCCTACTTTTTCTCCTAATCTGTTATCTTTTACCTCTTCCTCATCAGGGATCAATTTGCAAATTGGAGCAGGTTCAGTAGGGGGCCACAAAGATGAGAACTGGATCGCATGATGTATGAAGAGAAGCTGAGCCCTGTGTTCATCATGGAGAAGACATGGCTCGATGGAGGTCTAATTATAGTCTTCAGCTACTTGAAGATATGTAATAGAGATGAAGGTGCCAGATTCTTGCAGGTGTGGAGCGAAATGATGAGAGGTAGTGGCCAAAGTTACAGCAACAAAAATTCCAGATGTATCTAAGGAAAAATATTTTAACCATGAGAGTGGTTAAACCTGCAACAGCAGCCTAGAGAACCCATAGGGTCTCCATCCTTGGAGATACTCAGAACTACTAGACAGGGCCCTCAGCAACCACTTCCAATCTAAATTATTCTGTGATTCCATCTTCAAGCCTCTTTGGTGTCTGCTGATCTCCATTTTCTTAAGGCCGCCTTCTCAAATAAGCTTCCCTTTAATCCACCCTACTCAAGCCTTCTGTCCTACCTGGTCAGCTGTCAGCAACACTGGCCCCAAAGTGAGACCATGCTTTTGATTTGTGTGCAGCCTTTCCCCTCTGTATTTTTTCATCATGCTCTCCCATACCCGGTTGTCTCTGAACTGGAAGAAGTTTCTTTAGTTCTCAGCGGCTCTGCAGGTAGCAGCTGGAAGAAATCTACTGAACAATAAGAAAACTGCTGAGAGAGTCACACCCCGCTTGTTGCATATGAGGTTGAGCCCAGCCATCCAGGTTGCATCCAGAGGCTGTGCAGCTATTTCACTGCTTGATTTTTGAAAGCCAGATTTAGAAATACGACTCTTATCATCCAATTTAGTATAATGACAAGAATAGCAGAATCCTGATTTAAAAAAACAAACATAAACATGTAACAAGGATATTAAGACACATTTGCTCTCATCCAAGTATATCACTAAGGCAAAGTATACAAACAAAAGGCTACTAATAGGTTAAACCTTGCCTGCCAGAGCAAAACTTCCATGCTCCATTTAAAGACTGAATGGCATTTAAAAATCAAGGTAGCAAATATCCAACAACTGCATGGTAGCTACAGTCAGTAGCATATTGTTTCCTGAAAGGTGAGTTATGAATAGCAGTTTTGGCAAGAGTCTGGTTTCGACTAACAATGACGATATTAACTTGCTATTATGGCATGCAGGGCAAAGCTAAGGCTATTTGCTAATGGCAACTCACAGAGAAACCTAACAAGCTGATGCTTCCTGAAAGAGTTGGGCCAGAACAGAAACTGCTTAGAATGATAACAGTATTAAATTATAGCACTTAGAAATGCTGTTGGCCAGACAGATCCCTCAGGTGTGGCAGATAAAGTCTTCAAGGACAAAGTAGGCCATTTACTTTTGACTTCATGTCTTCCCCCTCATCTATGCAGTGCAGAATACGAATGAAGATAAACAGGAACCAGCATGGGTTGCTTCTTTAAAAAGAGAAACACCAAAAATCTCTGTGAAGGAATCCCATGGGACTCCGACTGCTCAAAGAAACTTTCAGGTTGAATGAGACGGCCAGGGGAAAGAGGGACTCAGCAGTGTAAAGGACTTCTCCACTGAGCAGCCACACTTCGATGGCATGTGCCAGGAGGGACCTGACAAGGATCTCTCAAGACTTTGTGGACCCTCAGATGGGGAACCTGTGAATGTGATGGGGAGAAGCCAGAGCCCCCAGCTCTGGGGGGAAGCTTCAGCCAGGTTCCCAGGACAGCTTTCCTGGGTGTCACACTCATGAGGAGGAACACGTCTGCCACACTGTACCCTGTCAGGACGTGAAAGCAAAGGCAGGCGGAGGCAGGTGTTCGTCAGGCACAAAGACGTCTGTGGGACAGTCTGATGATTATCGTTCAGCTGGCTGTGCGGGCGAAGGGAAGGCTGTGCAGAGGAGGGGTGTTCGACCCAGCCTTGCCTCCAAGGCAGTCAGGAAGCACCTGCACAGGACCGCCGCACTGTGCACCTACCCCTGCCAGCAGCTGCCTGCAGCCTTCCGAGGCTGGGCGCATCAGCCGGGATCAAACTCCTGTGCAGAGGAGTCATGCACTGTCCGCCAGGGCCTCATGCAACCTCAGGCACAGGCCGTGGCTGCAGGGAGGCAACACCACGTCACCTCCCTAAATGCTGCCTCTCGGCAGCTCCAGGCTCCCTCACCAGGACTGTCCGACCCCAGGAGACTGGGGCAAAGCCAAGCCATGCAAGGCACCGTCCTTTGTTTCCTTATCATTCTCCTACTTAACCTGTAAACAACATGAACCCTGAGAATGGTTTGTGCCTGATTTAAGGAAGGGGACAGTGGTGACCTCCATATAAGCCATCCATGAGTTCTCTGACGGTGATGCATTTTGTCTAGACTGAAGCAGGCTAGATATGGACAGCTGGTGGAGAATTACGTACTCTCTCATGCAAAAACCAATTTGCTTCTTCTGAACCCGCTGCGGTGTAGGCCTTATGAGTGTCACACTCCTTGACGCTTCTTGACATTATCCCGTACGTGGGTTCCATTGAAACAGGCTTTACAAAAATAAATAAATACAATGATGAATGTAAAACCTAACAGCAGCATAACAGAAAATCTCTTTCATTCACTATTTGTTTCCCGTGTCAATGTAAAAAACCTTTTCAATTAACTACTTAGAAAATACAATTTTTGTGAACCGGTTCAACTGTGTCAGTCATCAAAGATAAAGGAAACAAGCACAGCCCTACACTAATGTATTAGGTGTTCTCTGATGTACAAAGAGAAGTAAAGGTTGACAGTGATTACACCAGACTGGGTGATGAGAACATAGCAGAAAATTGATACCATGATCACCACCAACAAACACTTGAAAGAAGGTTAGTAGGTAAACTGAAGAGAGCTTTCAGCTATTACAGAAATAAAAATACTATCTGGAACAAAGCAACAATTTCCTGTGGCATTATTCATAGCATGTTTTACTACGCCAGCTAAATCAAAGGTTTACAAAACAATTGTGTGAGAACAATTAGGAGAGGGAGATAAGGTTCAGGTAATATTTGAAGAAAAGCCGGGGAAAAACCAAGTTATTCAGGAAGGCTATCTCAATTAAAAGGGAGAAAAAGAGAAGGCTCTACGCTACCGGTCTCGAACAGCCTCAAGAGAGGCTGCAGAGCCTGAAGCTGGATGAAAGAAGAGCTCAGGGGTTAGGATGGCTATGAAGGAATTGATAGTAACCTCTACCTTTTGGCCAAGGCTAGAAAGTAGTGTTTCGAGTCGTTCCTGGAATTAATACATTAAAGTTTTTTCACCCACACCAGCATTAGTTACTGTAACAGGACTTTGAGGTTTGGAGCTGGGGCTTTTTAAGGATAAGTAAGCATACATACATGTCAATCCAGAGACAGTCTCTGCGCCAGAGACTTCCCAGTCTAGACGTAAGGCATGAATCCCGATGCAGAAAGCAGATAGGGAGTGGAAGATGTTTTGTTGACAAAAGCAGTTATGAAATAGATAGCACTGGGAGAGGGCAGGAGAACTGGTGATTGAAAAGTGGGGGAAAAAAAGCTTACCAATATAAAGAACAAAATGCCTGCTGCCAGTATACCTGTGACCAGATCAGGAAAAGAATGAGGGAGTGGGAGAAGTGTGTATGAGAGGTGTGTAAAAGGACTATGGGGAGATTTGGTTCCTGGTAATTATCAATGGGGTTTACTGAAACCACCACCACCACAACTGCAGACCACTGTGCTACATACGGTGTAAACACAGAAAGGCATTTCCTGACACTAAGTGAAGGGCAATAAATTAATAAATATAGTAAGTGGCAATGAAAAATGAAATAAAATCCTCTGTACCTCAGTAACACATGACCATTTAAGTTTCATCAGCTAACTGCTTCTGTGTGTCACTCTAGGGACAAGTCTTGAAAAGGGGTTTTGAGGAGGAAGATGAATTTCAGGGGATTCCAGTTATTTAATGTGAAGTCATGCCTCCAAAATTCTGTCAGGAATTATTACTGAATGTTAGGCTTTATTCATTTGTTATCTCTCCTCTAACTCACTTGATCTGTCATCATAAATCTGTCTGTTTAATTTCTGGTGATTATGTCTGTATACACACACACACACACATGCAAACTGTCTCCCAGGCTTACTCTAAGATTTCTGACTAGATGTTTACCTATCAGATTATTTTTTTTCCCAAGGCCTTTGGATAAGATCAGATCGACTTTTGATAGATCTAAGGTTCAAAGCTCTGTTTGTACTTGCAGACAGAGTAGAAAGAGGAAAGCTTTTTTTTTTTTTTTTTGCTAGTTTTTCAACATTTCCTTCTTCCTCTGCTACCTTTAAATATGCCAAGTCTATGAACAGAATTATCACGTTCTTATTTATTGTTTTCTTTTGTTGGGAGCAGGATTTGTTTGACTTCAGTTATGCCACTCTCACTGGTATTCTGGTCAGCTGTATCCCTTTATCATCATCCAAAAGAAAGAGAACAAATCTCTTAGAAATTCTTCTACTGGCTTGTAAGAGCTAAAAAAAAAATGGTTGGGGGACATTACTCTCAAAACTGGGTGAGAGAAAGAACTCTCCAAATCTTTTCCAAGAAAGCTCCGGTGAAGACTCATAGCTACACTCTCCCTCTGATGCTAGTAACTCCTGCAACTCTTTGATGAAGCAAAAGGCTCAGGAAAATAACAACAGCTTCTCTAACCTCCCTCAGGAGGCTTTGTCTCTGAATTCCCCGCCACTGGCCAGGAGGAGACCACAATCTCCCTGTATATCTCCGTACCAAGGTGGGTAGTCGCCCCAAGAGGTGACTTGTGACTTCCCTCTCCTGACGCAGGGGAGGATCTAAGCATTGAGGACTCGCCTGGACAGGACTCCACTTGCCACTTTCTTCCCTACTTCACTATTTAAGTCGTAGGGAAAAAAAAAAAGTAGAAGTTAAAGAAACTGCACAACGGTTACAGGATGTCCTGTTGCATTTATCTAGCGATGCAGGCGAATGACTCACCCAAAATATTTGATGATCGGAAACTATTATGTTTTTCTTTCTTTCTCACATTTCTTCCTGAAAATATCAAGCATTCAAACTCTGAAACATGGCTAAAGGCAACTTCTTAATGCCATATGAACTCAAGGAAAGAATAAGGAAACTAAGGCTGTCTTTGAAAGCTTATCACAGTCCAGAAAAAAATCACGTGACAAAAACGTGCCTCCCCATCTCTGAAAGCTGCATTACAAGAAAGCAAACAGTAGCATCCAGATCACCGGAAAAAGTCCTGCCTGGAGCATGTTCTTTGACATGGATTATATACTGAGTTTATTATCCTGATCTTTTTTTTTTTTAATAAAAACATGCCCATGAATGGTTAGCCATGCCAGGCACAATTCACACCAGCATTAACAACCTTAAACAGTTCCCAGTTTGTGTTTTATGGAACCCAGTGCAAGGTTCTGGTGTCTGCTTCTTCCCTTGTCACATCTCCTCTGGACCAGCCTGGGAGGGGGGAAACCTGAATCCCAGTCCCTGCTCCAAGGGACATGTAAAGTAAATAGGTTATAAATCCTGGTTGTGCATGGCCCCGTACGTACCTGTCCAAAAGAGTCAGCAGTCCAACACAGGCCAGGAGAGGAAATACAATTATCATCATTTTGTACAGAAAAAATGGAGGAACTGTTACGGTGACTTTCCCAAAGCCCTGTGGGAAGTCTGTGAGAATGAAGCCTATTTCCATTGAGTACCAGTGTAATAGCCTGAGCCTGAGCCTCAGCATTTAAGGAAGAAAAAGAGCCTATAAGCCCTTTATTAAAGGTATAGAGAGAATAAGCCATGTGTAAGTTGTGAGAATATCCAACACACGTTGCTGTAGGCTTACTGTTAGCACACACTTTTGGACCCGTAAAGGGAAAAAAAATCAGAAATGTGGCTGATCAGGGATGAGAGCAAAGACTGTTAGAGGATATTTCATTAGGAACCAATTTTTTGTGTGGTCTTGTCTAAGAAGCAGCCAAGAAAAATTAGGCATGTTGACCCAAGAGCAGTGAATAAAGGGTCAGAATGACCATCAGATGATTTTATTTACCTTCAGGATTTAAGACTCTCTTGCTCGATATTTTCCCAGCAAACACAAAACTAGAAATTTACATGTGATTTTTTCATTGTGTTAATGAAGTCAAGATCATCATGCGGTTCCTCGATTACCATCAGCCGGAGAATTAAGAAAACATCAGATCCCATGACATTCACGAGATTGTGAGAGCTGATAGGACTGGCTCTGAGCACACAGAATTATCTCTACATGCTAAACTTATTTTTGGTAGTGAGCAGTCAGCTATTTCTGGGTAAACTTTCTACCTCTCTCTTTTGCTCATAAGAAGGAATTTTTCAGTGCTATGCAGTAGAGAAACAGATAGGAAATGGCAATTCCTGTCCCAGGGACAAGGCAGAAAAAAGGGTGGGAGGCAGAAGAAGAACAATTTAAGCAGCTCAGCAGCTTGGCCAGACACCGAGCTCTGTTGTGACTTTCAATTCAGAGCTCTGGGCCCCAGCACCATTACACAGAAGATACTGTTTTATAAAAGTCCACTGGGTTATGCAAAGCAAGGCATAACTAAAGGCAGTCTAAGAATATCATACTTAAAACTCACAAGACTCCCTCACAAAGTGTCTTAAAAAGTCCTTTTATGGGCCTTTTCCAAAATAATAGCTCCCTCAGGCTCAAATGCCTCATACCCAAGTAAAGATTTTGTTTAATTCATAAAGAAGTTGATTTGTCTGCTAGATTGTTTCCCATGGATCAGCCTGTTCGCAAACACAAAACATACCGGCATCCAGCTGGGTGTTACTGCTGCCAATTTCAAGACAATAAATGGTTCAGTACAGAGCAAAATGCAAAACTTCTATTCCGCAGAGCAATAAAAGCAGTAGACATTGCCTACTGACACACTGCCAGGGTAAATATTACCTACTGGATAAGTTTCCATTCAGAGCTTTCATCAGGTCAAAGTACAACCACAGACATTGTCGAGCTTTACACTGCATTAAAAGAGTTTTCATGAATGATTGAAAAACATTTTAATTGCATTTTCAAACATATTACTCATTGCATCTTAACGAGCTACCATCTCCTTCAACAGCAGTGTGTAACGGGTTGGCGCTGTTCTCAAGATAAGGGGTTTGGAGGGGATCAAGCCTTCAGGGAAGAGTTAAATGGCTTCCATGGCATTTCTGGCACCCCAACACAGGTGTCCGCAGCACATAAAAAAAGCCAAGGGGAAGTGTCTGTTCAGCACGTCTACAACATGGTCCCTGGCAGCAGCCAAGCCAGGAGCAGGGTTTTGTGGTTGCTGCTATTATTCAGTGGTTGTTTGCTTTATTGATACACCCAGCTACCACAGAAAGGAGGATGTGTTGGTTGTACGCAGTAAGTGGACCATTGGTAGGTTAGGTTAGGGAGCTGTCTCCTAGTGTTGGTGGAAACACTTGCTACAAATAGACCTGCTAGAAATCAAATAAATGTATTAGAAATAGGAGCATTTGTATATTTTTTCCTTAAAAATAAACCCAATATGTTTTAACCTTGTTATGTTGAACAAAAAGTCTGTTTGGCTCTTTCTGCACCTTCAGTGAAGCCACGTACCAGCTCAACAGCTTCATCTTGCAGTCGGAGGGAGATGTCCTGTGTGCAAATACACTCAGGCAGTGATCAGCAGACCTGGCTCTGTCCTGAGCTCCGGTTTGGCCCTTTCATCTCTCCCCACGTTAGCAGTTCATAGGAGGATGCGTTTGCTATTTGAGCTAACGCACACATAGAAAACTGTATCAGCTGTGAGAAAAACCCAGGCTTTGTAGTGGGTCTGAAAGATGAAGGACTTGGTTGGTGGCAAACCCAAGGTGTGATGTGAGTTTCAAACCTGATGACTTGTCATAATGAACATCTGCCAGCAGCTCCTTTACTTTGATTCTGTAAGAAAACCAGCCGAGATGCTTTGTCTGGCAATAGGAGAGCATCAAACTCCTGGGTAGATAACAAGGCCAACAGGCTTTAGCTTCTGAAAGATATGCATGTGTAGCCTGCTGAGGAGGACAACAGCTTACCTTGTGAAATACAGTTGACTGTACCACTGTTTGAGGGCCCTAGGTATCTCCGAATCATTACAAAGGCAGATGTTGATTCTCTCTGACAAAATTATATGCCCCAGCCAGGAGATGGACCATAGAATGCATATGGAGCCTCCTAACAAGGCTTTAAAGAGATTAATTTGGTCACTTCCATTCGATAATCCAGTCTCTTTTCCTTGGTTCAATGCAAGTCCTTGTGGTCCATCTACCAAGATTTCAGCTGGTCTGGATGCGGTTTTTTTCTTTCTTTGGTTTGTTCTTCCTTTGAAATGCCCCTTTAGAGTTGTTCCCAGTGAAATACCATAAACTTTTCAGGAAAACATTTTTCTGTCTTAATAACATACCTTAAGCTGTTGTTGTATCCAGCAGTGCCACACTATCGAATCCTCCCCTCTTCACTTTTATTGAATTACTCTGCTACTTTGTTACTTTTTAGGTCAGACTCAGATTTTTTTTTTAAGGCAGTTTTTAAAAGCAACGCTTTTCTCTGCTCTACCCACTGCTCACCAGCTTTGTTTTCAGCTGGATGGGCACGTACGGCGTTTTCAAGCTGCTCCATGCCGTAGCCTGGCAATGATCTAAAGTGTCCCCTCCCGGGGCTGGGGAATGCGTGCACAATTGGTAGGAAATGTAAGAGCAGCCCAGAAGGGGCTAATACAGAAGCTGTTCATTAGGGCCGCTTCAAGTAAATATGCTCTACAGCAACATGCCAAGGGATGGGAATTTCTTAGGGACTGTGTTTTTATTTTAGTCAAAAAGAGGCACTTCTTTGCAAGACATATCATTTGGTGGGAGAGAAACTCTGAAGAAATGTCAGGACTGAGCCACGGAAGAGACAGAGATGGGAAAGATGGTCTTTGGGACATCAACAGTTAAAACTAGGAGGTTGTAATCTATTTCTGGAAAAGAGCTAAGAGCTTTGTGTATGTGGTAACGAGTCCCAGCTCTTGGAGCCATCGAGGTGGCAGAATCAAACTCAGGATGCTAATTACTGTAACTGAAGAACGAGTATACTTATTATCTGATATAAAGCAATTTTAGAAACACCCACAGTTTTAAAATAATAGTAATAACAGTAATTGAAAACATGAACTGACAAGTCACTAACAACCCATTATATCACCGCAGTGCGGAAGAGCCTCGTGCCTTTGCAAAGCACCCTTCTGTCAGTCATTGACAAATATGCACACCCCAATGTGGTTTAAAGAGCTGCTGCACAGAAGATGTTAAAATACGCCACAGCCCCAACACCCAAACTGTGGTGTTTCTGCTAGGTCTTTTTGTTACTGGAGGAAGGTGGAACTAAAAAAATCGTATCAGTATCGGGCTTCAGAAAGACATACCGGTTTGTCCAAACAGATTTGTCCCTCGGTGTAAACCAGATTAACTTTTCTGAGCTACCTGTTTTCACTTGATCCCAGGTAGGGGTCTCAGACTTCTCCTATCTGGGCTCACATGGGATAAGAATAAAACTTAAGGACACCAGAAGCTAAAAGACTGGCCTTATTTATCACGCAGAGGAGCCATTCAGAAAGTGCGGTGCACAGGGACTCCTCACTTGAGCCAGAGGTCTCAGGTAAGCACCCTCTCCCCGGGATGCTGCAGCTTGTCCCTGCCTGCCTGTCTCCTGAGTCGAGGCAGGCGAGGAGAGGCAGGAGGACGCAAGTCCCATGTTGCTCTCTGTTTCCTCAGCCTGCCTTGAAAGGGAAAAAAGACAAAAAGTTTTGCAAAGAAGCAAGAAACTTAGTCAAACACAGACTGGATGCGGAAGGAGAAAAACAAAAACAAAACCAAGCTTTCTTTTCTTCCAGCCATTCTTGTCTTCATTTCATGGAATTCAGTTTTTGGAAGTAGTAGCATAACACAACTGAGAAAACAGCTACGTAAAAATGCTTCATCCCTGTACCACACTGGCATTCCGCAGCTCTAGGATACCTTGTCCTGTGCCTGCCCATGGAGAGTGACAAGCAAAGGAAGTGGGAGAGAGAAGAGGGAACATATTTGCATTCCTTGTACTGTCTGATTTTGGAATTTTGATCTGATACCATCTACAGGACATTCCAGTCTTCAATTAGCCCCAGAGCTAATGAGCTGCAGGAGCACCGTAAGTCATCTTGTCTTCCTCCAGCCCTCCTGTGCGCCCTACACCAAGAGCAGCTCAGCCACATCCAGGCTTGCCATTTCCTCCAGATTTCTGCAACCTTAGAAGAGGAGATCGACCCGGACTCTCAACTTGATTTTTCAGTTACGCAGAGGAGACTGGGGTAACTGGGGTCTGACCTTGTCAGCGTTTTCCCGTGAGCTCGCTTTTCCCGGGCTGTGATTTGCAAGCTTCCGTCTGTGGACAGGCCCAGCCCGCTTACTGCCATGCACAATGCGGTTACGCTTTGCTCTCTCCTTGTGTCTTTCCGGATGTCTGCCATCTGGCAGACCCCGCTCATATTTACAGTGCTCTCCAAGGAGGGTGGCGGGTTTGCTTGCCACCAGCCGCACAAGCGCACACATTGTATGGGGCTGGCGGCGTGCCTGGCTTCTCCCAGCTATGGCGGAGCCCACCCATTCTGTACACCTCAACCCGGATGCATAATCAGCTTAGTATACAATAATAATTCATTCTTATTTCAAAACAATCTTGCCCTACTTGCTACCACTTTATTAATTTCTTAGACTGAGTTGCATCACTTCTTTTTGGAGTTACACCCAGCAGCTCCATTTTGGCATCGCGGCTCCAGAGCTGCACTGTCCCGAGCACCCACGGGCGTGAGGACGGACAGCATCCGCGTGGCTCACAAGATCGAGACGAATAGGAAAGAGGTGGAGGTAGTGTGTGAGATAACCTATCTAGATAACTGTGGTGTTTACACAGCAGCATCTGATATTTTAGGAAAACCCATGGTAGATATATAATTAACAGAATAATGTTTATCATTAATCTCTGAGCCAACACCTGTAAGGGTAGCGCATATCTGCAGCTCTCGCATGTGGTGACATAGAGTTTTAGTCCATCGAAAATGCCATGGAATGGAAGGAATGATCATTTTGGAGAGGCAGCCAGGACTGGGGTGTTCCCTGTCCCATCCTGCCAGTGATGCTCCAGTTCCCCGCTGCCTTTCGCTGCTTCGATCCAGCCTTCACGGCTGGGAGCAGGAACAGCCCTGTGTGCCCCATGTTCCGAGGGACCCTGCCTGCAGCTGGTGGGCCCTGCTTGCACAGTCCCATCTGGGACCGCTGCTCCCTAGAGAATGAGATACTGGTAGTTTGCCAGCCAGCCTGAAATCACTCCGCTCAAACTGAAATGAATTTTAAGTGAAGACAAAGTGAAATTATATTGACATGCAAAGTAGAAGTGTTCGGTTGCTGTCTGCAGAGACAGACAGACATAGAAATAAGGAGAAGAAGCACAGGTGGCTAGCAGTGATTTGTATTTTTTTTAGCTCTATTTGGCCCTCCAGTTCTTCCAGCTAGAGAGCATCTGGATGCTGAGCTGGAGTTCAGTCCCTGGGTAAGGCACCCTAGGTACCTCTAGACTGGTAGCTTAATTTGGATCAACAGCACATTTTTTAAATTAATTTTGTGGTTGCCCCCCTTTCTGTGGCTCACATTCAGCATAGCCTTGGAGTGTGCAAGCTGGATTCCTGCCAGGGGAACGGTAGCCAGAACATCCCTTTGACCACCAACGCGCACTCAGCCCACAGGACCGGATTAGAGCTGCTCTGTGATAAAACCCCAGCGACGTGCGCTGCATGGGGCCTCTGCACTGGCTGTTTTCCCTTCCAAGGGTGCTCCATCACCCATGTGGACCTAGCTGTAGGAACCTCTCCTGCATGGCTGGGCATTGATTTTTGGGATTGGAAACTGGGTTGCCCTGGTAGGACAGAAAGAAACCTGAGAATCTCTTTTTGGCTACAAGGAAGGGATGTGGGGCTCATGCCACCCATGGTACCAAGTCAGCGTTCAGCTAGAGTAACCAGGCATCAGCGAGAAGTCATGACTTCAAAACATCTACTGGATACTCTTACATATACTCTTTAATTCAAAGCTCTTTGTATTAACCCCCAATGGTCTCAGCAAATATATTTTATAGTGCAAGCAGCAAACTGCAGCATTGCTATTTTCTCATATGACCAGAAAGCTAACAGCTATCACACCTCAGCAGCTAAGTGTCACTGCCTCAGGCCACTGACTCATTTTGACCTGTTTTTCATGAAAAACTGACCAGTAAAGGACAGGGCAAGTGCTAGCCTGCATAGATGGGCGCTGGCCGTCGGTTGCACTGCTTCCTTCCCCCGCCTTTCTTCAGAGACCCATGGGGAGCCTGAAGCATTTCAGATGCTGTGAAGGTGGGAACTGGTACCACCCTGCTGCCTCTTTGGGTCACATGGGCCAGTTTTTCTCTACCCCCAGCACAAGAGGGCTGGCTCCCAGGCCTACCAGCTGAAGCATCTTTGGTATTTTTCTCTAAAACGCAGTTTGCCTGGTGCGCTGCAGCGCTTGAGAGTCCTGCTGTGGCCAGCATGGAGCATTCACTGCCTCTGCAATAAGCGGTGGAAAATGATACTGCTGGTGGGGATCCTAGCAGTGCCACTCGGCGTGTAGTCTCAAAACCATGACTTGACACTTGTCACCAAGGTCATCTGAGCACTCTTCTCGTATAAATGAAGAATAAAGTTCCCTGCATTGCCTGCAAGGCAATACAAAACTCATATTGCAGACAAAGAGAGAAAAGGAAGAGGTGGTGTTTGCGTAACACAACCTGGGCTCCAGCAGG
>NW_009258377.1:2830614-2838070 GCF_000687185.1 Egretta garzetta
GGAATTTGATCTTTTCTTAACATTCCTTTATCTAAATTACTGTGAATTGCCATGGATTTTGCCATTCGTTTTTGCTCACAATGGTCCTGCTGTGCAAGGCAGCAGCATCTTTAGCATCAGCAAACCTGTGCAGTAATCCAGGTCAGCTCCCAGGCATCCCCTCAAACACCTGCACCAGCCTGGGCACTACAACCCGCTTTTTTTTTTTTCTTTCTTAAAACTCATGAACTTTCTGCAAGACTGGAAACCTGTGAACTGTGATCGATAAATTCTGGCTCTTTTTATGTCTCACCCAAGCAGTTGACTTCCAAGCTGGGACCCACTTCTCCTTGGAATCTCTTCTCCTGGCAGTTCTCCCAGGTCCCTAATCCCTGCCACTTATCATGTCTGTCCACATGCTCTGAGCTGGCCTAATACTCAGGTTCACTTCTCTCACAGTTCATAGCTGCCAAACAGCTGCTCATCACTGGTTCCTCCTTTGGGCTGAGTTGAAATCATGAATCTTCTAGGGTTTTCTGAGTCTTTTGTGCTGGCAGAGCTCATTTTCTTTTAGCTAACTGGGCAGTGTTAATTTTGCCAGATCAGCCAAATTGGATATCTTCTTGGCAGACCTTGATTCTGCAGCCACCACACCCATTTGTGAACTGGTTTTCTACTTGCAAAGAGATTAAATGGTTTCTCCACTTTGAGTTTTTTATAACAAGTGACAATAATTTTGGATTAGGTCATTCTTCTCATTGACAGAGAAAATAAGCGTGCAAGAAGTCAGACTGTTTCCTACTTCAACTTATTTATAATAAATGCCTGCAGTTCTTTAAACAAAGCTGATAAATCGGAGCAGCAGCAGAGACAAGCAGCATGGTCAATCCCAACTACTGAAAAATCAGCTCAGCCTCTCTTCATCTCTTGTGCCTCAGGCCAAAACATGAGGTGGATCTGCCTACGAAGCAATTGCAAAATAATTACATTTCGGACATTCTTATCTGATCTCTGAACTATTATAATGCATCCAGGTCTTGTTTTTGTGTCAGCTGTTTTGTTGGGTTTTTTTTTAACTGCAAGGACTACAGATTTATTTTTAGATGAAAGCTCTCCTCTTTTTTTTCAGACAATGCTCTTTACAAACTGCATAATCAAAAGACTGCCAGTAAAGTCACAAAACTTGGCAGCAAGAAGCAAAAGTGGACACAAGCAGTGCCTCCTGCAGCAGCTGCAGTCCGGGCACCATGGCATTCAGCTCTGCAGCCCAAACACAGCCCCGCCGGCCCTGCGCTCTGTCCTGCTCCCAGTACTCGGCTTGTTCCTGAGCCACCAGGAGCACTCGCTTGCAGAAGACGTCCCGCTCTACGTTACATGGCCACAAAGGTTGTTCTCAAACCTGACTCTTAACAGCACCTCTTGTAGACAGGGTTAATGAATACCTCGGCTGGTAATTTCTGTATTAGGTGAAGAACTTGCACCAGGCTCATTTTTCTTGGGAGAACTGGGCTTCTCGGTGTCAAACGCCAGCACTAAAGCACTTCCCGGAGCGTGGTTTCTCACGCAGCAGGAGCTGCAGCCTGGGGTTCCCCACACAGCTGCTTCCTGGGGAACTCCAGCTTCCCGTTTGGGGACAGTCGCTTTTCAGAAGTACAGGTCTGAGCCTGAGCTGCAGATAGCATTGCATCTGCTGGGAACATCCAAATGCTCTGAGGTCCAAGGGAACCCTTAGAATAAGCCCAGCTGCAAGTTGCATCCACTGGAAATCATTCCCGCACCTGCACGGACCTTTGGCACAGGCATACCCCCAGGAGCGACCCTCCAGGGTGATGGGCTCTGCCAGTTTGGAGTTTTCTTGGGCAAAGCTGTCTGTGTTTAACCTTCTTAGGCAGACTTTCAGATTAAGCCGGCGTATAGCGGGAAAGCAGAACATACAATTTGCCCCCCTGTTTGACATAATCATAGGCTGTCCCGATGCCTGGAACAATTTAATGAATACCTTAGGAAGGGTTTTGCTGTCAGATCACAATACCGCCTTCCACAAAAGCTCTTGCCACTGTCACCAGCGTGGTGTCTGGCGCTGCGACAATGTGATGAACCCCCAGAGCTCTAGGTAGCAGTGCGCTCAGAAGATAAATGTATTTATTCAACCTGCAATAACTATGCAGAGGAAGATCCTCTCTGATGCCCATTCTTTGGCCACATTTTTAGGATTAAAAAATTGGGGAAAAGGTATTTCATTACTCCCAGCACAACAAAGGCACACTGTGAGACTCTCTACTCATGTTTATGCAGGGCTAAAGCTCTGGTGATGCCATGGCACTCCCTCGATAAATCACAGGGGTTTCACAAGAAGGTTGCAGCGCGGCCTTGAGAAAAAGGAAGAAAATTTGTTGAGCCACAG
Organism: Egretta garzetta; assembly: GCF_000687185.1. Taxonomy (NCBI): domain Eukaryota; kingdom Metazoa; phylum Chordata; class Aves; order Pelecaniformes; family Ardeidae; genus Egretta; species Egretta garzetta. The sequence continues at coordinate 2,832,998 of NW_009258377.1, forward strand.
AGAGAGACAGGAAGGATCGCGCTGTCATCAAACCCAGACTGCCTCCCACAGCACTTTTTTTTTCCTCAGCAGTCTGTGAGCCCAGAAACCTGGAGCGGTGTTTTGGGTTTCCAGTGAAGCCCCATGCTGCTGGGAAGTGCTTTCAAACTCGCTTCAGTTTTGGAACATCGCGAGGTGATGGGCCAGGACCTCAAGAGACGTGCCGAAAGGAAGAGCTCAGAAAACGCATTTGCATGAGATTTGAAGAAGAGTGCAGAAAGGGCTGATGGCAGAACCACGCTCCCTGACACCTGGAGATAGCCCTGTTGTGACACATGCTAAAAAGACACCGATCCTTGGGCCTTTATGTGGAGAAATGCAGGGCCGACTCAGGTTGGTAGGATAAGGTGAATGGTGAGACCCTGCTGCACGTTGCAGGGGTTGTTTCGCAGAGCTGTGTGTGCAGCCCAGCTGGGGAATCCCCCGGCACAGGGAAACCCTTGAGCCAGAGCCCAGCGGCTGGCAGGGCTCCCAGGCGGGCTCCTGCCCTCCCACCTCTGCCCCTGGGCAACAGCCCTGCTCACAGCATGGCTCAGGCACTGCCAAAGCCTCAAGCATCTTTAAGAGACACCACAGGACCATGCCGAGTAGAGGTGAAACCCAAACTCTGGGGAGGATAAGCCCTGTTTGCAGACTCGGCCTTTTTTTCTGCCTCCCTCCCTTGATGGTTGCAGCTAGGATTTTCACTGCTCGGGCAAATCTCCAGCCTCACTAGATTAAATCACTCCAGCTGGCTTTAGCCGTCCCTGTTGCTTCCTTTCAGCCAGTGATCCCTTCTGCATCCTCACGAGTAACAAGCTGCTTTTTTTTTTTTTTTTTTTGTATTAATTACTTTGGGCATTTGGGGGACTTCACTTAACTGAATCAACACAGCATCACCAACCCAAGTACTTCCCTGGAGTGTGTGAATGGGCAATACGCTGGCAGAGCAGGCTGGACCACTTGACAGCTTCACCATCTGACAGCTGAAAGAGGAGAGGGTCTGAATAGATTTCAAGTCTGGTTTGGGAGCATTTATTCCTTCACCACTGCACCACACACTTGCAAAAATATCTCTGTTCCGTTTTCAGACAGAAATCTAAAACTTCCTTGCCACTGATAATGAACTTTTTTTTTTTTTTTTACGTACTCTGGACCACACCAAGATATTCCAGTGGCAGGAATACCAAGATTTTTTTGTGTTGGAAAGGCTAAACTAGCAATGCTAAATGAGTTCATGCCATGTGTTAGGGCTACCCTCCTTCCTTGGTATTTGGAAGGTGGGAAAATTTGTGGCAGGGGGGAAGGACAGTTAAAGCAGAGAGTAAACCAAGTGAAAATGACCCAATTTTCTACTGATTTGTTCAATGAGTTACTGCGAGTAATTTTTTCCTTGTGCTATTTATGGGGCTTCCCTCTTCTAAATGTTACCGTGGTCACTGTGGTGTAACATTAATTTGTTTATATAACCCCTGAGTTGCACAGACAGACCCAGATGTTACTTCAGAACCACTGCGCTTGGGGGAGATTTTCTAAAACCTGCACATTAAAACTTCATGGAATAGTGATTTCTTTACCATAACACTAACAGGGCCTCCCTCAGAGGAGGGCACGGCGCTAACTGTCCTGCCACGAAGGGACGGCTGCTCAGCCCCGCTGATGCTCGTCCTCCCCTTGAACCTGCAATTAGGCTTCAGCCTCGTAATGTGCTTGTTTCAACTCTTATGTTCCATCGCTTCTCTTCATCCCATGCAGCAGAAAAAGAAGCGGATGGATTTGGTTTAACATTGGATTTAATTAAGATAAACCTAAGAGAGTAGGAGCTCAAGAGCACAGTGGAAAGTATAAAACAGTATGTATTTGTTGCATTTAGTACAAATACTAGTTAACTTCCAAAAAAAAAAATTAATTTTTCCTACAGCTTATTTTGTGGCTTAAAACTGGTAAAAGACCAAACCTCTGGAGGCTGTAGCAAGGTGGGGTAACGGGTCTCCCTGGTAATGGGTGAGAGGACAAGGGGAAATGGTCTGAAGTTGCTCCAGGGCAGGTTTAGGTTAGACATTAGGAAAAATTTCTTCACAGAAAGGGTTGTCAGGTTCTGGAATGGGCTGCCCAGGGAGGTGGATAATACCTGGAGGTATTTAAAAGCCAGGTAGATGAGGTGCTTAGGGACATGGTTTAGTGGTGGGATGGCAGGGTTAGGTTAATGGTTGGACTTGATGATCTTAAAGGTCTTTTCCAACCTAAACGATTCTATGATTTTTGACTATTTACTTTACAGTAGCAACATAACTTCTTTGTAGCCTAATGTATTGTATGCAAAATACTACTCGAATCCCAAAAGGGTATTAAAACTCTGGGCGCGAGATGTCCAGAAATTTAACCATGTCACAGCCTATGCTAACTTTATTTCTACAATATAAAGCAGAATAATGTTTTACAGAAACTCCTATCATGAATGAAGCTGTCCACCATGAAGTGTTTGTTGGTTGAAATTACTAACAATGAAGCAAAAATACTCATATTTTAGGCTTCACAGGTTCACTGATTCACAGCCTTGGGGAACTTCACCTGTTCTGTCCGAGTTGGAAGCCAAGGGCAAACATTTATCACAACGCAGCAGAGTGTATTCTGACTTCAAGTTGTATTTAAACAAAAAAATAAAAAAATAAAAAAAGGACTTTTATACCTGCTGGTTACAGAGAGGAACAGCCATGAACAAGGATATTCTTCTGCTTTTGGTGCTTCATGTCCTTGCAAAGCTCAGCAGAAACCTTTGATAAATTGTTCCTTTTAACTAGGAAGTTCAGTATACTGGAAATAGCCATTAAAACAGTAAATGTCGTACCTTTTACGTCATATTTCAGCTTCCACATTTTGCACACTGGGCACTGGGCAAAATCTGACTACACTCTTGAAGGTAAAAGTAAATTCACCAGTATTTCCCCCCCAGAGCTTCCTTTTACAGGAGTAGCATCAGCAAGATCTCAAAATGCTTCTAAAGCTACTTCTTAAATTCAGGGAGGAAAAAAGAGGACCAAAGAATAAGACAACGGTGTTTCTGTAAGCAGCAGTAACCCAAATATAGTCAAATTTTAGGGTACTGTGACATACACAGTATAAATTAATTTATTCTTCATTTGGCCTCATGAATCTTTCTCCGATTTTTTTTTTGTAGCTTGTGGTGAAAATTTAAGAGCATCATTACATTCGCCTACCACTGCTACAGTAGGTTTGGACCTCCTGTAATACTAGCACTCTTGCCAACCTCCCCTGCCTCCTAGTAGCAAGATTCTAAGGAATATTGAAGAGCTTGTTTTGTTTGTCAGCACTAATGCATAGTTTAGTGCTTAGTCTCTGCTGCCTTCAGTGTCCTGCTGCACTCCAAACAGAGAAGCAGCACTAATTTATTGTCTTAGAAACTATATTCCTACACTCTCACCTCAAAAACAGGCTCAAAATTGATCTTGGGTACTTACTGTTAAGCACATTTCAGTGAGAGTGCCATATCCATGCCCTAGATGCTTCTCACCTGCCTCCTTTTCTGCTTGAAGTGTCCAAAAGCCACTCTTCTCCCCCAAAACCATGAGTGGGAGCAGAGAGCCCTCACAAGGGAGAACTGGGCTCCCTCTGCCCTCCCTGAAGCCTGTGCAAGGATCCAAAAGGCCTCAAAAAGAGGGGGGACACATACCCCTCTGGTTACTGAGACAAACCTCCAGTCAGAAGGTTTCTTCGAAATATCTTTGTAACAAAGAGGACTGGCAAGGAGGAAAAAAATAAAACAAAACAGAGGGCAGAACCCTGCCACCAGCCACAAACACGCCACGCTCTCTCCCTATGCTGCTACAAGCCGGAGTACTCACTGTAAGAAATATGTGGACCTTCATCCTACAAAGAAAAGCTGAAAAGATTTCCCAGTGAGCATGGAGGTGAACTATGGTTAGCCTCTGGTGGTGCACCTGACCTTCTAGTTCCACCTGATCTTAGGATGCTTTTGTTCCTCAAGCACAGACAGCAGTTCTTGATGCACGGCGGCTTTCAGGCTATTCTTGTTGACCCTCTGAGTGCTCAAAACCAGAGCAAGTACAGAAGTAGCACACGTGAGAGTTGCAAAGAAATCCTTAACTTCCCTTCATCTGGTTGGACCTGAGCCTTGCAAGACTGCATTTTATAAAAGATCTTTTCCCCTACATTGATAGCTAGTCTATGTTTAGAATTCTGCCCAAATTATTATAAAACATTTATTGACAGTTGCAATAAACAAAACAGTTTTTCTGTAAACAGAAATTAAAGCAGAAAATGGCTTCAAGTCATTTTTGACCAGCCAGCTGTACAAAAGCTTAAGCAAAAGCAGCATTCAGGGAGGCTGGGTTTGGAAGAATCCACACCGAGTTCAGGAGATGTCATGCCTTATTAGATCACCAAAATAAGCTGTTATTGTCTTCAGTTTGTTGTTCAGAAAATTTTGTTCTATTTCAACTTTCCCTCCTGGGCCTGCTAAGGAAGCCACCTGAAAAAGACAGAACAAAAAGCAAATCAATCAATGCACAGGAAAGAGGCAAAACCCCAAACCTTTTATTCATGTGAAATATCATGAAAACCACATCTTTGGCTCTGTTAATAGTGGTGACAATATTCCTTGTCACCTAATGCCTCTGGTCCTGTTTCAGGGTCTCCTCTTCCTCACAGAAGTGGTTTGTGGCTTTCTGGTGACTGAAAAATCCCCCTCACCCCAAGCCATGGAAACAAGAGAACTTCAGAACTAGAGATACGTAGTCGTCATTTCACAGGCTGTGCTGAGGCAAGAGATGCTAGACTGGTTTGCAGGGTACCCGGCCTTTGAGACACCCAGTTGTAGCAAAAAGCAAGCTGTAAACCGTCCTTTGAAGGTGTCAAAATCCCAAGTTTTGGGGGAAGAGGAAAACCAAACCCTGGAATTAGGAAGCATAAAGGTTGCACCGAAGAGTGAGTGTGGGAACAACCTAGAAAGCAACTCCAAAACCCTGAACAGGCAGAGAAGCTCACAAAAAACAGTTACAGTTTTTTGCCATTGCT
>NW_009258378.1:0-6287 GCF_000687185.1 Egretta garzetta
AAAAAAAAAAAGGGTGTGAGGGCAAGGAAAGGCCAAGATAGAACTTTGTTGTATTGCATTACCATAAGATATAAGTAAACAGAATAAAATGCACTCATGATTCCAATTCAGAATTTGAGGAATTCCTTAATTATGGCCCTGCCACAGGTGGATTGTCAAGAACACTGCCCTTCTGATTGCCAGCAACATTTTAAATCTATTTGACATATGCTTAGGTGCTTGTGAATCCACAGGGGAGGAACAAGAAGGGAGAATGTAATGGCATTAAGTAGATTTACCCAATGCAGAAAATACTTACCTACATTAATCCATCTCCTTTTTGGTTCTGCTGTCTTGTGCATCAGATGGGATGTCAAGTTAAATATGGCAATGCTAGAAAAAGAGGTTTTGCTGCTGTTATTGGCACAGTTTTAACAAAAGCGGAGGGCTAGTTTCCTGTGCCACCACAAAACCAGCCCTACAAATGTATTTTAAGAACAACCAAAGTACATACAGTTGGATTCTAGTTGAAAGATGCTTCCACTCATATGCTATTTTGTTGGCAAGACCTAGACTGCGCTTTTAGTATTATCAACATTTGTTCCAGTTTTTCTCTTCCAAATCAGTGTATCTGCTTCTTTCTTCCTTCTTCTCCATCCCTTCTAATTCTTCTGCTCCCACTGCGACAGTGCTCTGGAGGCTCCTATCAGTCCCATCCTGTAGGTATGAAACGTGCACGAGACTTTCATGCTACAGCTCCTCGGATCCTGGCCTGAGGATCTGAGCCCTGCTCGCTCGCTGGGGCTGCCTGGGGAGCGCCCGTGTGCTGCCTGTACAATGCTCAGCCACCCCCTTTCTGACTGGCAAGAGGCTGCTTTGATGGTTCAGCTGGGCACACCAGGAGCTCGGCTCAGCTCGGCTAGCACTGCCAAGGTAGGCATCACCCCCACTAACCCCGACAGGCTGACAATACAGGTTTAATACCAATAAGCGCAATTTCTTCTTCCAACACCTCATTAATATTTGCTTGATTAGTCTCATGCCTTCCTCCTTTGCTTCCCCACTTCCAGTCGCTCATCCAGATTCAATCCTCTTGTGATACACTCCCATCCATTCTCCATTTTCTCTTTGTTTTCTCCTCAAACACACCTCTAATTGTCTTGCCCAAAGCAACAGTGGCCAAGTGCACCGAGCAGTTAAAGCACAGATAAGTGGTTACTGAGCTTCCGAGCCCTCGCTAACACAGCCTTGTACAGAATTAAACGAGAAAGAAGGGGGTGAATGTGCTCGGGAGAGAGGTCAGAGTGCTAGCTACAGCTGAGGCATACTTTCTAAGGAAGACCATCAAAGACGAGGCTGATCAGATGTGTCTAGCATGCAGCGGGCCAGGGGAGGAAGGAAACGGGTCCAGCCCCCTGTGGTCAGCCTTCCCCGAAGCCCCTCAGCAGGAGACTGAGGGGACGTAAAGAAAGACAGAAAGCGCAAGGCGCTGAATGCCCCAAGTGACACAGGGCAGATTTGGCTCTCAGCTGAATTACTGACAGGCGTGTGACATTTGAGATGCGAGGTTTGACTGTCCCACAGCCCTACTCACATTTGCATTCTCCCTCCTCTTTGACTTACTCTTACCTTTTGCCATACAGGAAAAGGGGAACCTTAACACTTTATTAAAAGCGCACAGCTTTCAGAAAGCCATTACAGCAGCACAACCTCCTCCTCTTTGTCGGGGACAGAAGCAGAGCTTCTGGCAGAGCTGGGACAAGCTATGCTTTCTCTGGAACCACTTTTTGGAAAAATGAAACATACAAAAAAGTCCCCCCATATTAACTCAGTGGGAATTCAGTTTCTAGATGGTGGCAGATGAGAACTGGATGGCTGATTCTATTAATCAACGCTGATGCCTGTTGATCAATGTGATAGCTGATGTACTCCAGGGGCTGCTTTCTGACCTCTTCAGAGATGGACAGGCACCTGGAGGCAAATGTCTAATTTTTATTTGGACCCCTACATGAGACAAACCCCTTGTTTAAGCCTTTTGTCTCTCAAACACTGATACTTACTTATGGTGCTTCCTTAGAGCCGCACAATGCATAGCAAAAGCTGATCTTATTGCAGAAAACCCAAAATTCTCTTTTTCTCACTGACCTGATCGCATACTGTTGCCATTTACTGGGAAGAAGAGACATTTAACTGGTCAGTATAGCTCTCCTTGATCCTCCTTTAGGTTCCATTATCAACAACGCTTTCAATTTCAGCAGACACCTAAACTTCATGAGCTGCTAGCACAGCTTAGCACAACTGCAATGATTTAAATCTATCCTATCCAAATACATTTTACCCGTCAGTATCTTACGACCCAGGAAGACATAAAACTCAATTTACTCATTAACCTTAGCTTCCTGAAACTGCAATTACTGCCCTGTGGACAGCCAGTAATTGAATTGAATAAGGGTAGCATGCAAATGCCAGCCGGTGCTAGCGACTGCTAAAAAGAGAATCTCGCACGCTTGCAAAAATTGCATGTGGCACACAGACAGCAGGTAGCAAAGCAGAGTATTAGAAAGGAAAATGCATAAAGTAGCATATGCAGGGATTAAGGAGACGCAAAAGATCAGACTCACAGGAACCCACTCAGTGGGAGTAAACACAGTTTTATACGAGCTTAGGTTCACAGTAAGTCAATAGCATGCAGTTATTACTTTTGCATTTGATATTTTGCATCTTCTGAGTGGATGATTTCATTGCAGAATCAGATCTTGTTTTTCTCCCTGGCTTTTGTAATTCAAGATGTTAGCTGGCATCATACAGAACCTAGTATCCCTTGCTCCAGCTGCAGGGAAAGAGATCAAGCCATTACAAACAAGGACTGGAGTTAGCAGGATGACATTCCGTTTGAAGTGCACTTGTCCTTCAACATTGTTACTTTGCATTTTCTTTTCCTCCCATTGAACCATAAGTGCATGCTTTTCCAGGCTTGTGGATGGAGCTTTTGCATTTTTCAGCTCGATCTAATTAAAGCATAGGTGACCCTGGTCTCTTACAGCTACATTTCATATCTCATCATGGCACTTGCAGAAATGTCTCACTGGTTGGTTGAGTGCATTTACTATGCAACCTCATATTCCTCTCGCATTTAACTTGTTTTGTTTAGTTTCCTGGTTCCAGTCCTAATTTCTTACTTTCCTCTTTCACAACTGGAAGACGCTCCAGTAAATAAAGAATGCTACATAAAAGCTTTAATCACCATGGTTCTGATCCCGTGCAAGACACACCTACATTAGTATTTTAATTCAGATCAGGATCATCCCTTCTTCCTGCACTTCATTTCACATTGCAGAACTGTGTTGTAAGGAATGAAGTAGGTTTCTCCTAGAGGAAACTAAACCAGATGATCTTCAGGACCACAGGTAACAAATTCCAACTGCTCTTGGTGGTCAGTGGCTGGGACTAGACCACAGCAAGCCCAAAGCAATCCCTTCCCTAGCAACGCCCATGCAATTCCCAGCCCCAATTCAGTTTGGAGGATCTGCTCATTTTGGACTACACTACTTGTTAAGATTGACACAGCATCTACAGCATATGTAAGTATACACAACTTTCTCCTGTTTTAATTTGGTGATGCCTTGCAAGAACCTACAGAGGATTGACAGCTATCTATAGAAAACAATATAGTTTTTTGCTAGTATTTTTGTTGTAAGTGATGTCTCTTTAATCTGATGTTTGACTTACTAGAGTACTTGTCTGGTTCTCTGCTGGCTGAACTTGTCTCGGCCTGACTGGAAACCTTGGTTTAGTTTGCTTAGCTCTAACAAGATTATTTTTTTTCTACTGATCAGACAGCTACTATCCATTCTATGTACTTTTGCTTATTTTAATCATGTGATATAATAATTTTTATAGAGATAGTAGTGGCAGTTGGTTATTCTATGTAGAAAGATGTATTTAGGACTCAAACATGCAGTGGCCGGTGTAATTGTGTAGGAATAGAGGTAAGGTATGACAGCAAAGGCCTCCAAAGCGGGGACACTGGAGGCAATTTAGATAAATACAGGCCTAGGCTGATAAGAAGGGGCTCAGGATAACACCAAGGATGCAAGTACTCACCCATGGTCAATTAAAGATATGCACAATTTGGAGCTGGGCAAAAGCAGTGATAGGAGTAAAAGAGAACAAAACCCAAGTATCCAACACATGTAAAATGCACTGTATATTGTAAATGTGGATGTAATGTACTTGGAGACCAGTGAAGAAAGAGTGAGGTGTACGAGTGTGTCAGCAAACATGAAAATAGCCCCAAGTGGATGGAGCCTAGAGTGATGAAGAAGCTGGCAACATCATGCTCCTCCTGACATAGGGGAAACCCAACCATCAACATCACACTCCACCCAGTGTGTGTGCATGTGCTCCTGAGTGTTTCTCTGCACCAATTTAAATTGTTTTTTTTTTAACAGTGAGAAGTATTTATTTAATTATATAATTCAGACGGTGAGATTTAGTAACTGGAATAATCATAGTAACAGTTCATTACATTTTATTTAAGTCTGCCAAGATTTCAGTTAGACCAACAATAAATTCTTGGCTTTGTATATAAGGTATGTCCCCATTTTTGCCCACAACAAGATTTGGGAATAACAAAGTGATTTAAATTAAGATTTATTCTGTTGCCATTTTGAATAATCCTTGTCTGGATGCACAGAGTTCACAAGAACCTGTGAAGGCAAGTTATTCTGGTACAGATTTGTATCCAGAACAATGCCAGTGGTGCAAGTTAAACATAACCAATTCTAAACTTCTAAATGTGTCAATATGGAGATTTTCGCTTCTGTTAAACTGCTTTCAATCTGCTCTTAAGCTGACAGCAATAGTGCAACCTGCCAGTGCTTTCCTTAGAGTGGTGACTACACACGTCCAGTGCAAAAACTGCCCATCTCGTCTGTCCTCCCCACACATTCCACTGAAGAGAGCTCTCTAAGGGACACCAGACTGACATCGACATGGGATCGTTGGTAGATACTGTAATCAAAGAGTAGAAGACATGTAGAAAAATGACACTAGGGATCTAATAATATCTGTGATATCCAGCCTTTATAGACCACATGAAAAGAGAGATCCACTTGATCTAATTTACCTGGATTTACAAAAGCCATTCAACCATGTCCCTCACCAAAGGCTCTTAGAGATACTAAGATGCCATGGGATAAAAGAAAATGTCCTCTTCTGGACAAATTAACTGATTAAATGATAAAAAGCTGTTGTGTAAATCTGTGCTGGAACCACATTTTTGAATGCAGCGCTGGCCTTCTTGAAAAAATATCGTAATAGAAAAAACATATAGAGGAGGGCTGTAAGGACATTCAAAGGCATGAAATGGCTTCGATAACAGGAACAATTGAAGATATTAGGACTTGTCAGGCCAGCAAAGGATATGACTGATGGAAACATGCGATAAAGGATCTTAAAATTATGGGTGGCATAGAAAAGGTAAAAAGGAAACAATTGTTCCCTGTTTCTTCTGGTAAGAGAATGCTGGGGGATGAAATGAATTAGCAGATTATAGGTTCAAAATAAAGGGAAGCACTTTTTCCCATAGTGTATAGTTATGCTGTAGAACTTACTACTACAATATATTGCAGATATCAATAATCCACATGGGTCTAAAAAAATGCAAGCCAATCAGACCAATTCTTGGAAGGAAAATCCATTGTGCCATTATGATTCATTGGCTCAGGGACACCATTAGTTCACCACCAAGATTTCCTACCCAGCAGGGGAAAAACTTTATGTTCTTTTAATCCTTGCCTATTATAGGATGGCAGTGGGTAAAAAAGCCTTTATTTTATGTTTGCCTATAATTATGGGGGATTAAGTTTAAGAGGCCTGAGCAGTCCCTTCCACTTCTCTGTTCCCAAAAATCAAAACTGCACTGGAGCAAAGCCATGCCCTTCTCTGGAGGCCATCACTGGCTGCAGATGGATGTTTCGGTCTCCTCTTTCTCACAGTGGTTATCAGAGCTCTTTGGATTTTGTCCCCCTCCTGACATGCCACTACAAACCCCATTAGGGGCAGCTGCAGTTTCCTCCAAGGAGAATCGACTATAGTCAGAAAACTGTAGCATAAAGTAAATAATAATTTCCTAATTTGGCAGGTAACACATTTTGGTTGCCCTACCGCCTTCCCTCCTGATTTTCGCACAAACTTGGACAATTCCATAAAGCCTGTGTTTACACAGCTACTGTGGATTTGCATCACTGTAGCCGAGAAAGAAAACTGACTGCTTTCTTCAGCACCAGCCAGCTTTTAGGGACCCA
>NW_009258378.1:6326-13504 GCF_000687185.1 Egretta garzetta
TTAACACACTGAGATACACATGGTAGATTTTATAACCCTTACACATGACATCAGAGGGCTTTAGAGAACATGATAAGGAACTCTGGGTTAGAAGAAAACGTAATGATTTTAATCTAAAAAAGCATCTTAATTTCCTCATCACAACAAAAAAATCATAGCCAACACCAAACAAGATTCCTCCTTTCTAAGAGACCAAAATAATCTGCAGAAAATAAAAACTTAAGATTCTAAATAAGAAAATCTGAAATGTTTCACAACTATGTATCACGATCTACAGAAAGCTGTATTCATTTGCAAGGCTGGCACTTACCCAGACTGGCAAAAAAATGTGTTTTAATAGCATTGACCCTGTAAATCCTCTGTGATACAACAGCAACCTTGAAAAATAACGTATAGAATTGGACCTCTGAAGTACTTAGAATTAAAATGAAAATCTGACCTTTAAAATTTTAAGGAAAAGCACCCTTCATCAGAGAGTTTATGTATATTTTGGCCAGAGTTGGAAGGAAAAATAATTTCACTCAAGACCACCTAAATCAAGTAATAATACAAAGAACAGATTTTCAGGAGCATTTCTAAGAATATGAAAAGATATTATAAGTCCTGATAGAAACATAAGTAATAAATCACGCTGAGGTTTTTTTAAGTTTTGATTCGTTTATTATGAAATGAAGAAGGCCCATCTGGATACTTAATGATTTTTGAGTAAGTCATTGAAGGGGATCCTCAGGCAGTACAACTAAACAAATTGCATCTATCGTACAGATGACTGGAAGTTAGCTAAACATGTTCCTTCTGTCAGAAAAGATACTTAAGCAAACACAGCTTCGCAGACAGAAGGAGAAGAGCCTGTTTTTAATCCTTCAGTACCTCCTTCCTTGCATCAACACAACACACTCAGTGCATTTCTCTGGCTGCCTTTTCAGTGCCCACAGCTATTCACCACTATTATACTTTAAGTTGCTGCTTTGGAAAAACAGCAGGAGTTCTGGCAAAAGAGAGCCATTTGCTCAGTAGGAAGCAGCAAGAAGCAGTTGCTAATCCCAACAGGAAGGTGACAGACTCCTTCACTGGCAGAGCTTCAGTGACCCCTAATGGACAACCTCCACCAGTGCGCCTGCCCTTCCAGGAGATCCAAGCCATGCCATACCAACTGGCAGGACTCAAACCAGCTCGTTTCAGCCTAATATGAACTCTGGCACTTCGGCTTTTCCTCATTTAGGGTGAATGTAATTACAGTTCACGTTCAAGACGACTGTACCTACTAGGATGCCACCTTCGTATTCTGACCATTTGAAACCTTCTAGGCCAGAAGGAAGAGAAAGGTGAACAAACCCGGCGCTCAACGCAGCTGTTCTGAAAACTACTTAGGGCAAAGCAAATTCAATTTCCTAAAAACTAGAGCCAACTGGTTTTACATCTTTCAACACGAAATAAAAAATGTTAAGGACTAACATCGCAAATTGACCCATTTAAACAATTTTAAAAGGAAGATCTGCACTCAGCACAACCCAGAGTCTGTATAAATGACAGCAGTAATTTGAAAGACACAGCCCAAGTGTTTCTGCCTCTCCTCCCCAAAGTGAGACTATACCTGCCATTAGCAGGGCAATGAGCCGTTTTCATTACAGGGAAAGGATTCTTTGCTTCAGCAAAACTACTGCCGTTTCCACTGAATGAAAAACTGCCAACAAAAAATGCTGGTGGGTGCAGTTTCTTTTTGTCTTTCACAAACCGCAGAGATGAACTCGTGTGAATGAACTCTCAGCACAGGAAAGAGACCCAGCTGAAAACAGGCTGCACTACCCATTCCCCTTCTCGAAAAGGTTTTTGTTCCGTGTTCTTTCTTTACTAGCTTGGTTGCTCTGTTCCCCTTTTCTTACCTACCTTCCTTCCCTTCCCACCTCAGAAATGTACCCGCTATAAATCTTCCTGTCTCAGCAAGATTTTGACACACAGAAGGGCAAAGGCACTGAACAGAAGGGTCACAGAGCTGATGCTAGCACTGACACCTAGCAGAGCAGCCCCATTTAGACAACCGATAGCACTAGTCTGTAAGACATCTATTGGCTTCCAAGGCTAACTGGATTAACTAGAAATCTTTGCCCAAGTCAGAAAGACCCACCAAATGCCCAATCCTGCTTAAATCTAGTGCTCTAAGTAATGATCAGTTTATGGCATCACTTTCCTGAATAGTAATGATAAAAAGGTAAACCAATTACAGCAAACCCTTGGCTGTCAGAAATTCCTGCCCCTTAAGTGCTGTGATTTAAATAACAGATTAAATGAAATGAGAGAATGCTGAAACCTCCAGAAAGGGCACAAACATGCAGCCCTAAATTTGCTTTAGCAAGTCACCGTATTCTGGCTTTTAACTTCCAGTCCTTTTCCTCACCTTCTCATCCTCCTTCCTCAGAAGTACCAAATGTTGACATGAGTTGTGTATCTCTGCTCTGAAGAAGCAGAACATCCGGTGAAAGGAAGATGTGACTGTCACTATTCCTCTAGCGCACGCAGCACAACAGCGCGTAATTCAAGACGTCCTGGTAAGCCAGAGGTTTTCAGCTTTTTCCCTATCATGACTCATGATTACACAAGAGAAATTCCCGGTCTTCCTAATTCCCTTCTGTTCACCTATGAAGAAATGATCTGTTAACTCGACCCACTGGTTGAATGTCCATTTTAGGCAGATCTAAAACTTTACTGACACAATCGAATATTGTAGCAGTCTCTTGATAGAGATGAACTTTGGGTTTGGTACAAGATGCAGTGCTAACTGGACGTACCACTGAAATTGTGCCATTTCAGGAATTTACTGGATTAAATCATAACCACACTGAAATTGGTGGCAAATCACCATTCAATGGCCATGATCTATCTACCATTATTTCATGAGTCAAGAAACCACCGCCACTTTGGAGCCGATGTTACTATTTCTGACACTCCTGTGATTTCTGCTTGCCATGGATGCTTATCAAAGGACACTCCGGTGTATTTTCTTCAGCATGAAGAAACTGCCAGGGACCAGAGGACCTCACAGCATCTGATGAGTTTAGTGGTAAAGTATGTTGGGCTTGATATTAGGAAGAAACAATCCCCTCATGCACCCTGAAGAGTGGGAATGGGCTACCCTTAACCAGGGCTCCTAAAGAACAGTGATCTGCTAACACAAGTTAGAAGAGACTTACAGCTGCAGCTAGTGCTCATCTTCCCTTTTTCTCATCCTGTGATCTCTCAATGGTTGTGCAGACCATTTAAACAGTCCATCATTAGATATCAGCAAGGGTTGGGCTGACTGCTGAACTTCCATATGAGGCAACAGAGCAGCAAGAATAACTTTTTGTCCCCCCCATCTTTCCACACCACACTGCACATGCCTGTTAGGTGGAACAAGGACATAAATGAACCTTTTTTGACTCATAAAAGCTGCAGAGAGAAAATTAGGAGACAAAACCCTCTTCAGTCTCATAGTATAACGGATGCAAAGCAAACAGATTTCCTGAACTTTTTATGATTTCCAATGAATAGTCAGATACATTCAAGCATTCTTACATAAATATGTCTTTCTTATATGCAATAACTTTTAATTTTTGGTACAAGAGACTGGGATTCCAATCTACCTATATACAAACAGCACAGAATTACAAGAAAGTGTATCTAAGACAAATTTCTTAATTTTTATTAAATTCAAAAACTCCAGGAAAAAAAAATCACAAGTTTCTAAGTACAAATAAAACCAAATCAGCTAAAATAAAATGGTTGTCAAGTTAAAACTCATTTTCCATAATTTTCCCTTCCTTGCTATTGCCCACAGTACCATCAGAACTCCTACAAGTGCTTTAGAAATAGATTTTATCTCACCAATATGATAGTAAACTGTAAGTTTACTATGTAAAAAAGCAAATCGTTTAGGCACAAGGTGGCAGAAGACATAAGCACAAATATCAACCATGCTTCCTTAATTTGTCCGTTCAAATCCAGGTGTGCTAAAGACCTGCATGGTATTGTATTCAGAATGCCAGAGCTTACTCTGTGAAACAAGGGCTCAATTTTTTTTTCTTTTTTTAATGTTAACATTTTGTTGTGTCTTTTTTCCTTCCTGAAAACAGAAAGAAGCTGCTTAAGTCAGTGGTATACCTTACTGGCCAGGGCCAGCGTTCTGGCTACAAGAGTGGCAAAAGTGACAAAATGGGTTCCAGCACCAGAGAATGAGAAGTAGAGAAGCTGTAGTGTGAAAAAAGACTGGTTCATGCTTGTGTTGCCAGTGTAATTAATAGTTTGGCAACCACCTGCTAAGATAGCATGACAAGCAGTCACATACTATTTGAAGAAATCAGCTGGGCTGGGTCATCAGCTGCTCTCCCAACAGAGCAGTGATCAAGGTGAACAACTAACGTCTGCTACTCTTCTGACTACACCTAAAGGAACTGTCAAACTGAAAATTAAATCAGAACAAAACTAAAACAAGTGTTGTTCCATATTCCAGATTCTACCTTTTACCCATCATTTGATACTTGCCATTCTAATAACAGGTGCAGTTCCATTCTCATTCATAAATACAAAATTTTATTTGCACTTCATTAGTTTAGAAAGACCACAATGTTTTTCAATACCACAACATTCAGGACACACCAAGTTATTCAAATATGTAACTACTGATTTACCACAGCTAAACTAAACAGTGCATTTTAATAAAAGATATACCAAAGATATAATTCACAAATTCATTATCAGACAAAAACCTAACACAGTATTTGCTTGATGGGAATAATTTCCATCATTAGGAAAGAAAATAATTTTACCTTAGGTTCCCTTCCCCCCAACCCTACAGATGTCCAGACAAATACACATATATATTCCTTAACATAGGAAAATGTATCATCTTAATTTTTTTTTTTTTTTAAGAGTTTGTCTAGGACAGCAGCATTACTTTTTATACCTTCTTTTAGAGCTCAAATATATCTCCATTCTTTTATTGAAACTTAATGATTCTCGCAACCAAGTTTATGCTTACGCAGAAAATTATATATGCTATTTCAGAGTGCAATCTTAGATCTGCACCAGATGTGATGTCTTGGTACACAAAGAAAGGGTGCAGCATTAAACAAAATAAATAGAAGACTGCCAAAAATTAAACTTAGCTTTTCAATAAATCCAGTCAGCAGAGGATGCTACAGCCAAAAATGGTTTCACTACATTAAAAGGAAACATAATGCTGATTATGGAAGCTTTGTACATAAAGTCCTCTGTTTTTAAAAAATTTGTCTTTAAAATAGTTAGCAAAGCACCATATACTTATCTTCATACCAGAAGAGCTTCTGCCTGCCTGTTTATAATAACAAGAACTATTACAACATTTATGTCAAGAATAGGTATAGATTTAATTTCTCCTCCTCCTCGACTGGAAGTGTGGTAAACCCCCACTGACTGTACAGTATTTATAACACTGGGGCAATGAATGAAACATCATTGTGAGGGAGAGGGGTAATAATTAAATGTTATAGCTGAATCCTACACAGGATTGCATATTTGCATATTTACAAGTTAGTGTGTAGCTCTGACTCGAATAACAAAGTGCAACAAGAAACTGCCAAATGATTGTAGTGCAGAGTAGTACAGATACTTCCTTTACCCTCCCACTCCTATTTTTCACTCTGTATGGAATAACAAGTCAACAGCAACGGACATGTGGCCTTGGAGGAGGCAGTTCTGGTGGGATTTCTGGCTCTGGTTGCAGGGACAGGATACTGTTGGACAACTCATTTCTTATAACATCCAGTGGCATCTTAAAAAAAAGAAAAATCATCTGTAAACAGTCATCTGTGTAGAACTCAGCATAAAGAGCTCGTTTCAAGAGTTCACTCTCAGCCAAAACCACAATTTAAGGATCTTTTGGTTCTTATTAGTAAACTACATTTGATTAAGTTTTGTTAAGAATTTCTTTCAGAAAAACGTTACAAGACATTGTCAAAATAAAGATGCTACCTGAACAAATTACAACAGAACTGCTCGCAAACAAAAGCAGGCAAACGTACAGTCAGCTGCTGATATAGAGTGAAGTTATAGGAAAGAGGAAGTATAGCAAAGAGGAGCAGATGTTTACCAAATTCAACAGCAGTATTTAAAAACTGTGGTGTTCAGCAGAGTCTGCGAACTACACCATGCCCACTACCCATTAACCAAAAATTTCACCTGACCGTGTGCACTCACCCGCTATATCCTCCCAAGAAGTACCTGCAGTCATTATTTAAACACTGACCATTTATGTGGTCAGAGGAACTACCACCTGAGTATTTTACCTTTTTCAGAATGTCATCAACAAGTTTTAGAAATATTTCATCCACATTAAAATTATCCTTGGCACTTGCTTCACAGAACCGCATCCCAGTTATTTGCTGTGCAAACTGATGGACGAGAAAATAAAATTACTACATGAATATATGCACAAGTAGCAACAAACAACAAATATACACTCCTCATAAAACCTTTAAAAAACCCCCACAACTTTCCCCAAATCTGTGACTCAAGTCTAGTTCAATTAATAATCCTGAATCTCCAAGGTACAGCAAATATTGGCATGAACAGCTAAATTTCACTTAAAAATGGTTTACTGGAAAAGTGTGCTGTATTTTTCCAGACTTAAATCTGAGAAATTCATGTCTTCAGTTGATGTGGATCGCTGCAGATTGCCAAAAAGTATGAACTTTTCAGAAGAGTTAATTTCAACCTTAGTATTAAAATGCAGAAAAGGGAAGTTCAGATGTTAGAACAAGCCTCAACTCTCTAACAGAAAATGCTTTCTTTCCAAATGCATGATGGGCAGCTGAAGGAAAATAGTTGTTATACGTCCATACCGATAGTGTCCTGACCAAGATGGTCCTATGTGTGCTATGCTAAAACATACTCTCTTGTCAGGTTCCTTACCACTTCTGGAGTTGGAAGAGAACACAAGAAACATGAAAACAAAGGTGAGGTAAGTAATCAAGCAGGGCTGTTGCCTGTCCTAAAATACTACTGAAAAGCAAACTTCTGGAAGAAGGCTCACAAAGATGTCCTGAGTAGAGATATGTCCATTTGTGATTCAAGCCTTCGCTATATCTTCTTTCAGAGCCCAAAAAGGATTATCCCCTGCACTACTGTCTAGTGTAAGCCAACTTGTGGTTTACTTTCTTTAGGTC
>NW_009258378.1:13526-27044 GCF_000687185.1 Egretta garzetta
TATAGATTTTGACAGAACCCCACTGCTCTCAATGTGCTCCTTAGGTGTAACAGTCTGAACAAGAGTAGCCAGACGGTCAGCAGCAACGCCGCAGCAGTTATGCTTCTAACAGTAACTAAGAATTTGGTTAGACCTGTTGCTCACCTTTTCTCCCTGCTGTCGAGTAATCTCTCGATCAACTTCACAGTCCAGTTTATTTCCAACTAATAGAAGCTCTGCATCTTCTGAAGCATACTGCAATTAAAACATTTTTAATTAACTAAACCGAGGAACGTAAGATTTTGTAACCCAAACACAATATTAAAAAAGGACAATTCCTCTACTAAGCAAGGAACCACAACTACATGGTTTATAAGTAAGCGTTCTTCCCAAACATTATTTCAAAAATTTAAACTTCAATTTTTAAATTCCATTTTAAAACCATTACTTGAGAACCAGCTGTTCTAGTATATCTCAGAATGAACATAATGACCTTATTTCACAGACAGGAAATAAAACTTTTTTCTCCCCTCTGTGCACAGGTAATGTTACAGATTTCCACCGACACTTCTAACTGGGACAATTCTAGTTCAAGGATGCCTGAATGGACAACCATTGTGCAACAAAAACACATTAATGTTAAATCCTGGCTAAAAGAATCCAGTGAAAATTAGTTAGCATTAGTTTAATAATCCTATATCAATGCTATTATAAGTCTTAGAGTACCTTTGAGGAAAAAAAAATGCTTCTTAAAAAAACACATAAAAAGAAAACACTTAAGGCCTACCTTATCGATCATTTTCATCCATTTTGGTAAATCGTCAAATGTTTCCTTCTTGGTGATATCATACACCAAAATAATTCCCTTGGCACTTCTGTAATAAGCTGAGGTAATGCTGTTGAATCTCTCCTGACCTGCTGTGTCCCTAAGAAGCAGCAGCAAACATTGGCACAAATATTTCACCAACTTGCACAGCACAGAATAACTTTGTTTACATTTTAACAAAACCACCCCCACACTCATTAGACACTCTATATCGAACATTTCCTTTTATGTGTGTGAATTTCAGGCAAAAAAAAAATAAATAGAGCAGTACTTTCAATCATAAAAAGTTTTCGTATCAGGATTACATATCCTGTCCTAGCTTCACCAAGAAAGGCCACCAAACACGTGTCTACATGGGTCTGAGAATGAAGCTGTCCAATGAAAACGTCCCAGCAGATGAAGCTGGTTCTGTGTCGTTGGGGTTTGGTTGTTGGTTTGGTTTTTTTTTTAAAGAGCCCTAAAAAAATGAAAAAAAGAAATGGATACGTGCTTATCAAACACAGCTGGACACCCAGCTATAAAATGAGTAATGCACTGATCATTATGATTCGAGCTTTGGGAGCCTTTCTGGATCAACCACAGCAATTCAGCCACGGTTCTAAAACTAATGCAGAAGCTAGTGGCAGAAGTGAATGAGAAGAGTGAGCAATCACTATGTGGTATGGCTTTTGAAAGTAGATACCTGGCTCTCATGCTTGCATCTACTAATCTGAGGTGTCCAAATAACATTTCCATTCTCACTTTCAGCATTGTATGTATTTCAGACAGGGTGCATTTACACTGGAGACTATCTTCCAGCAATGACACCTTGTCACCCATACTAGCTATGGCTTATATTCCAAAGTAGATGGGACAGAAGGGTTATTTTTTACAGCACCATGAAAACCTGTGAACTGCTTTTAAATAGATCTTCAAGCCTTCTTATGGAAGATTTTTGGCAGTTATACTAAAAAAATAGCTGGTGCATACCCTAAGTCTTAAAATGTGACTGGTATCGCAAGTGGAAAGTTATACGGTGCTCCAAAGCGACCAAGCATTTGCTGCTTGAGTTCAGCCCCCAGAGCCAATGGATTATTTTGAAATTTTACTGTTAGAGCAAGTCAAAAGCTGGACCAAAATCAAGAGTGGATGAAGGAAAATGTGTGCATGTGTGTTGGGAATCAGAAGTTCAAAAGGAACTCTCTTCAACAGTCACATTTTAGACAAGAGGAGGAGGATGATGAATTTGGGAATGAGATTAACGATGGAGACCCGAAACACTTGTTACCAAAAAAAAAAGTCATGTTCACAAAATGCCACATTGATTGTCCTGATGAATTAATTCTTTTAAAGTCTATGCACAACAAGCAGTAGAATAAACTACCACAAACAGATCTTGCCCTTCACAAAATCTTTAAGAATTTCAACTGAGCAGGTTTAAAAGTGAAGTACTTCACTTTGTCCTGAAATTGCCACAAGTGTACTTGGTAGCAACAAATCTTTGCTAGTGATTTCACAAAGTAAAGTAGTGTGCACTATAAAAAGATTTGAAACCTCTGCTTTGTAGCCGTGGGAAAATATTGACTGATACTTCACTGCAAGCCAAAGGCATTGCAATAAGGGGCAGAAAAGAACAAATTCCTATCGCATCCATTTTTATTTTATCTTTATTCAAATCCCATTCTCAGAACTTCAGAACTCAGAACTTCAGAATCACATTCATACAAACCTGTGGGACCCTACAGAAGGTGAAAACAGGTAGCCTGTTTCAATAAGGTCAAGCTCTAGTAGTATTTCAGACCAGTTTTAGATGGTCAATTGGTTGCTTTCTTATCACTAATGCGGCATTTTTATTAAAGCAATACAAGTTCTGGCAGCTGAAATTACGTAAGTATCACTCAGAGCAAGTAACTCTACTTTCTCTTCCATTACTTCTTTGCTATGGTCAGATTTATTTTTTGAAAGGTCCTTTGGACGTTCACTTCATGAAAAATTTAAAAAATCTGGTATGAACCGTTGATTTTCCACATATGGATAACATTGCTTTAGTGCTTATGAACAGACTTCTCAGAATTATGACCTTGTAGAGCAGCCCCTGCCATCTGCTGCTCATCTAGCCTACTGATCAAGCCTATTAAGGATGGGATCCCTTCAGTTCCATCATTCTGAGCAGACATAATTAGATGGCAGGTGGAAGGGCATACCTGATGTGGAAGAATGCATCAATTCTAGCTTTGGCCAGAATAATGGGAAAAGTTGCCTTTTTTTTTTTATTTTTTTTTTTTTTGCTGGCTGGTCTTCCCCCCCATCCCTGTGCCCCTACCAGAACACAGAAATAAAGGGGCTATTTCAGAGTCACCTGGCTGTGCCTTCAGGTCAGTACCAAGGACCTTTAGCAAACTCCATCTCAGAGGGGCTACGGGGGTACCAGATGACTCAGTTCATACACTAGAAAAACAGAGGGGAAATAAACACACTAATGTTCAACTACCTTCCCTGAAGACAGTCATCAACTCACTGGATAAGCCTAGGGGTAGGTGATGGAGGCAACTACGCAACACTTTGCCACCCCAGCTATCTCCAACTCCCCATTTCTCCCAGCCTGCTGAGTGCTGTATCTCCAAGTCTACCTGGTACTACCAGCCTCCCCTTGCCCCGCAACACCCTCAGGCTCTTTAAAAGTTTCTAATATTTCCAGGCTGCTGCTCCTCTCTGCTGCTGTATCGTCAGGCTCATGCCCTCCCCTTTCTGTAGCTCAGTCACCCAAATACCACACAGCTTGTAGTCTGGCTTGCTGGCTCTTCAAGAGACACCTTGTGCTGTGGCCAGTTGAAAACACCCATGGACAGCCTGGCTGCCCACTACATGTTAAATGGCCAGATGGCCACTGACTGGCACCTGCCAGTCACGCTAATTACAGTGGATTCTGGCTGACTTTCTTTGCTTTGCTTTAAGTCATCGACTTCCCTACGCTTCACAAAACCAACGCCTCTCCTGCTGCAGCGAGTTTAAGTGAAACCAATCAACAGGTTTCTGACTGTAAGCATGATACTCTAATCCTTGTTTCCTTTGAAAAGCAGAAGAAAGTAAGCTGAATTTGCAGTCTCTAACACTGCATTGCATTGTACTAGCCTTCAAATAGTAAGGTGAAAATTGGAAAACTACTTCTGCAGTAAGTGTTTAGAATGCAACCCCAAGCTACCTAAACAAGCTGCAGTTTGAAGAGTATCAAGCTGATCTTTCACATGGAAAATCTCATCTTTTACCAAGTGCTAACTTATTTTTTATTAAGATGTGCAGTAAATTCTTCCAATATTGAGGAAAAAGTGACAACCCCTAATGCAGAGCTAATATTAAAAGCATATCCAACGTAAAATGCCTTCCTTTCATGTGCGGTGCTGGAGTGATTAAGTTTGTTATCCTGCTTTCATCGATGCATTACACTCCTGCAGCTGGAGTATTTTAGCAAGGATAATTACTGAAGTGGAAAGCTGGAAGAAGAGATGAGCCTTATTTAACTGGGCTAACAGTATGCAACTTCATGAATTTCATAAGCGATACTCAGTGCTGCTAGTTCTTCATTTGCTCTGGTTAGAATCAACATAACAGAATAAGTCAGTTCAATTTAAGTCAAACTCCAGAAGTCCAAATAATAATAAATTACTACAACTTGATCAATGATTTGGCATCACTGAAAAAAATACAACAGATTACTCCTTTTTGAATGCTAAAAGCAGTTTGCTTTTATTGATTTTTTTTCAAGAAATTGTTCTAATGGTAAAACACTGGTATTTCTAAATTGTGAACTAGACGTCACTCCAAAAATACCAACAAACATTACACCAAACAATAGCAAATAAAAAACCCCCCACAAAGCCCATTTTCAAGTGTTGACTTGTCATATTCTCACTATTCCAGACTGCATAGAATACAATACAAATACAGTTGATCTTAATTAAAATAGGTTTGGATAGTTTTTGTTTTGCATAAATGTTCTCTGTCTATCTAAAACAGTTGCTTGAAACAAACACATAGACAGACTTAAAACTGCCTTTGGCTCGGAAGTTAAATTAATTTTTTTATGAGTGGTGATGTGAAGTGGCAATAAGAAGGAAAATATTTTTAAACATAAGTAAAAATTTAACACTAATTTAAATTTTCACATGCTATGTGCTTTTATGGAACCTACAGGCGATATTTTTTAAAATGTTTTTAAGTAGTTTTAAGAGATTAATTCTACTTGTCAAGCTGAGCTTTTTCTTCCCATAAAACCCAAAAATATATTTAAAATCTTTTGTTATATGAAATAATTCATTTCAGAGGTACCGAACAGAAGGAACTACGTTCAGTTATATTCCAGGACAGGTAACCTTTTCCTCAGACTACTCCTCACCCCAGAGATTTTCCAAGACAACAACTGGCCGTTAGAAAACGCTGAGCTGGCAGAATGTGAACTTTTTATAAGAAAGCACCAATTTAAACAACCTTCAGAAGCCAATTGGACTGTTTTCTTGCCAGGGCACTGGCTTCCTTGGGCATCAAGATACCAGAGAGCCCCTTTGGCTGGCCAGCAGGGAACTGGGCACAGTGGCAGGGCCCTACAGCTGCCAGTGACCAGCTCCTTTCGGAGAGGAAAGCCAGAAGTGACCACTGCCTGTGCCAGCCGGGTGCCCGCAACACTCGGGCGAGAGGGCACACTCAGACGCCCCGCTGTCCTACTGAGCAACTCCCAGCACACCCACGCTTCAAAGCATGAAAGTGGGGTTCCTCTTATTTGGTTTTGTTTTCAAGCTTTGAAAAAGCACTGACTCACAGGCGCTCGGATTCACTTGGACCCTTACGCTACCCAGTAGTTGCGGTTACTTCACCCCTCGGCCCGAGCTGCACGCATGCATGGCTTCTCACAGAACATACGAGCTTGCTTCAGCCAAGAACTGCACTGCAGCAGCAGATTCACTGTTGTCTACTACTTCTGGCAGCCCAAGGGGCACTGCTAGTGTTCCAGGTAGCACAGAGAAGATGGGCACCACTCTGCACCCTCGGTGCTGCTCTATTCATTTCATAATCTAAGGAGCAGGAGTTTTTTTTCCCTGACTGAAAACCTGGGAAATGGGGGAAGAAGTGCTGTGTGTGAGGTAGCAGGGACCAGATAGAACAGGTAAGCTAGAGGCGAGAGCAGACGCCCCTGCGATCCTTAGCACACAGTATTCCAGCGTGAAAGGAATATGGCAGACAAGTCCAATTAGTACACTACCCTACTAACACTCTACTAACAGCAGCAGGTGTGAAAGCTGCTTTCAGAAGGACATCTTGCACACCCAATTGCTTGATATATTCAATGCAGTACTACTGGTTTTTTATAAATTGAAGCAGTAGAGCTCTGCGGAGAACACTCAGCTGATAGGGTGGTCAGTGGAGAGACTGGTCAAGTGACCATAAAAATACCGAAGTTGAACAGTTTGAAAAAAACCCCCAAACAACAGGTTTTGGTTGATTTTTGAAGTAGAATCATCAAATGACTTAAAAAAAAAAAAAAAAAAAGTCAAACTTTGATGCTTCGAAACATAACTTTAGTCATCTGAAGAAAATAGATAAGCATAAACTTTAAAAATTATCTGTTTGCCAAATAAAACAGGGTTTTTTTAGTGAAGTTACTGTAATCATTGTACTTAAGACTATCATGAAGTAGAAGGCAACCTTAATTCTGTCTCTGTAGGCATGAAAGCAGACTGACTTAGGATCAGCCACACAGCTTAAGTCTGTATTTCTAAAATTCCAAGTGTTTGACTTGTTCCTCTTTTAATCTAACAACGGTACAATAAAGAGCTGAGGGAACTGGGGTTGTTTAGCCTGGAGAAAAGGAAGCTGAGGGGAGACCTTATCGCCCTCTGCAACTACTTGGAAGAAGGTTGTAGCCAGGGGGGTGTTGGTCTCTTCTGCCAAGTAACAGGCGATAGGATGAGGGAAAATGGCCTCAAATTGCACCAGGGGAGGTTTACATTGGACATTAGGAAAAATTTCTTTACCGAGAGGGTTGTCAAGCACTGGAACGGGCTGCCCAGGGAAGCGGTTGAGTCCCCATCCCTGGAGGTATTTAAAAAATGTGGTGCGTGGGGACGTGGTTTAGTGGTGGACTTGGTAGTCCTGGGTTTATGGTTGGACTTAATGATCTTTTCCAATCTAAATGATCCTATGATTCTGTGATTTTTATGATAATAAGATTTTATAAATAGGCCCAACAACATACACAACATTATTCAGGATAAATTAGCAAAAGGAGTATTTATGTAATTGCTTTTCCAGAAAAACAGAGGTATGCCAAGACAGTTTTAAGGATTAAGTGTAAGAACAGCATTTTAACAGCCACTATTGGGGAGCAAGTGACACTTAGGAGCTGGATGTTGTTGTGTTCATGGATTTTCTCATATTTTAAAATATTATCTCTTTACATTGTGTTTTCTCCATCATTTTAGCAGGGCTTCACACAGGAGTAATCGTCACATTTTAGCAACCTCTCAATTTTTAGTTTTAAAAGTTTCCTATATCCTACTAGCATATTCTCAATATGTGGAAAATAATGGTTTAAACATCTCTTTTCCAACAAAAAACCTCTTCTATAAAGTATTTATTCAACATGAAGAAATTGTTTGACAAGCTTAGCACATTCAGGAATTCATATCAGGCGGACAGTAGCATCTCCACATGAGAATTTTTTGTTACCTCTGTCAGCTCCAGCAGACCCTGGCTAACAATTGCTGGCTCAACTGCCAGCCTTGTGGTCATAGGTTTCCAAACAGGGACAGATGACGGATGAAGACATGCCACTAACATTCAAGTGTTAGGTGACTGGTGATACCAAAGATGAAGCAGCAGTTAACTCAGAGGGAAGCAAGACAGACACATGGTGTGACAAACAGAGTTGATGGTGACCTGCCAAGAGGAGTTAGTAAGCTGAAATCACTGCGTCCACGTAGTTAATCAGGAGAGACCACCAGAATACCCCAAAAGTGTAACAATGAGTATATTTAGAGCTTTTTTTCCCCCCCTCTATGGACTGTTAGCAGCTTTAACAGCTTAACTACAATGCCAGTTATGCATCACGCACTGTTAATAAACCAAAGCTAAGCTTCTACATAGTAGTATATAAGATTAATGTATAGAACATAGCTGGTTTATTCTCTCATAACAATGTTTATGTATTGCACTACTCTGCAAAACAAAGGAGCTATTAAGCACAATAATTTCTAAACAATAAAAACTGTATTAACTGTTGACATGGAGAATCATTATCAGGAAACATGTAACCTACTTCAGAAAGGAAAAGCTTAGCTCAGACTTTGATGTTTCTGGAGCAGGACATTGGTATCAGTTAAGGTATAGAGTCTTACTTGTATGGGATCGTTTTACTTCTCAGTGCTGTTTAGAGTGACTATAATTTACTTAGTCTTGAATGCCCTTCACTTTAAAGTTATTTAATATACTGCCAAAGAAACAGCACTGGCTATAACCAAGTTTTAGGAAAACAGTTTAGAAAACACTTTACAGTTGTTTTATAATTGCTGTTATAATGAAGGTCAGCTTGAAACAGTCTAGAAAAGAAAAAAAAAAGTGTACTTTCTCTAGTGTCTATTTAACTTAGTCACTGTTTGTTGTTTGCAGAACTCCTATTTCTTGTGTAGGTGATACTCTTCTACGAAAAGGGGCTTGAGACCTCCGTGATGCATTAACATTTCAGTAATTACATTCATGTCCTATTTCTAACTTTATCTTTCCTTCTCCTCCTTTATTCTCACAAAAATCTAAGAGCTATTTGGTTTTGCTTAAGTCTTGTGGGAATGGAGAAGAGGAGGAATAGGGTAAGAGCTAAACCAGCTTAAAACAGTTAATAATATTAGACAAGCATATTAATTCATGCTAGAACATAAAAATTAAAACATACTGCTGGTTGCACGTTTGTTTTACTTACCAGATTTGTAATCTAATTTTCTTTCCTCTTAGCTCTACTGTTTTGATTTTAAAATCAACACCTATAAATAAAATACAGTAAACAGAAAAGGAGGAATAAGAAGCAAAAGTAATGAGGGTGTAATTATTATTTTCTTGATTTTTTTTTTTTTAATATATATCAACTTGTAACAGTCTGAACAAGCAGAAGGGTTTGCACCACTACGGGTCACCTCTGGAACACCATGGGGATTTGACAAACCACTCTATAGTCTGTGAGCCATCCAATTTGGCAGCACGACAACATAAACCTTCCGCTTTGTGCAACACTTCCAGCAGCAGGTAAACCCGACATAACAGTAAAACAACAGGCACAGTATGTTTGCTTCTCCCCTATTCACCTTGACTGTCAAGGACAAGCCTGCTCTACTTCCAGCTGGCACAGGTGCCCTGGAGGCATGGGGTGAAACCAATCCCTCCACATCAGTTTTGCTGTCTGTGAAGCAGGAGCAATACACATCTGATTTCCAGGCTGGATGCTCACCCCGTGTAAAGCATGTTAGTAGAAGTGCTGAAATTGTGGTTGTTTATGAAGAAGTTTATCAGCACCATCATACTTAATTCCTGCAAATAGTTATTAGCAAACTGCTTAGATTTAGAGAGGGTATTTGACTTTTAAAATTTCTTTTATACCTGTGTGGTACTTTTATCCATCATCTCAAAACTCCGGCCACATTTTGAATGCATGCTATGTATCAAAGACAGAACCGTGAAGGCTTTGTTATAGAGAAAGATTTTACTTCTACAAAATAAAAAAATAAAAAAATGCTGGCAATCAACACGTAAGACATACTATGGTCAAACAATACCTAGACACAAGAGATTACCACCTCTACTACAGGAATATTTCAAGTATAAATGTCCTAGAATATCATAGCATTTGTAGATGGTGAACCTATTAATTTTAGTATACATCTGTATGAAGATTTTTGCTTCCGTTCTTCCTTCTGAACACCATCTCTCCTAACAGTACAAAATCAAAAAGGGGGAAATAAAAAGACAAGAGAACATGGTTCAGACTAGTACACTTAAACTCACACAGAAGTGTAGAAGTATAGTGTGTTGGAAACACTTTTGCTATTTCACATACAACTGTATACCAAGGATAGGGATGAAAATGAAGAGGGAAAAAAAAATTATTTTCTCTAACAAAACCTACACATCTTCCTAACACCTCCTCTTGGTAAAAGCTGAGTGTCCCTGCTGGTGCTGTTAGAGTCAAGGCTGGATTGTAAATTTGACAGAAAGGACTGAACTTGCCCTTATGCAAAGCTTTTCAAAACTCCTGAAAATTTAGGTAGGAGAAAAAAAAAAAGTGCATTTTACATCCTGAAAACCAGTTACACCTTGTTGACTTGGCATTTATTTCAAAGTGCTTTAAAAGATAATTATGTCTGTAAAGTTGTTGGCATGAGATAATAAAATGGACTGTTTTAAAAAACTAGATACACTTTATTAATTGAAATACAAAGGTTACACTCAATTCTATTTTTAGTTTGCAAAGCAGGTTGCCACTGTTCAGCTAAACTAAATAAATGGAAGGATCACTGATCTTCATTCTCCTAAACAAAAATCCCTTCAAACAGCTTGCAGTTGCACATTATGTAGTGATAAAAGTATTGGTTATCACCATGACATTTGTCCTCTTTCTCCATGTCCTTAGAAGTGTCTAGCACACTTACGCACCAATTCTCAGAGAGCTATTCCGGAGATACGATGCTTATACTTCACTTACCAAAGTGTGTCCCATTCAAACCCTAGTAGGGTTCTCAGGCAATACAGGAGCTTAAGCGTTAAACTGATTTGTACTACACAGTCTATAATTTTAATGGCAATTTTCAAGTATTCATATGCAAATTGAGAACAAATATTAGAATTATTAAAATCTCAGAGCAGTTATTAATCCTGACTTTAAGAAATGTTTTTCTACATTTTTGAAAAAACACCATCTGTGTTAGTGTGAAAGCAGAAGAAAGTGAAACGATTCAGCTATGCTCTGCTATCCAAAATGTGGGAAATATGAATTCTTGTAATAACTGCTTTTCTATTAATGAGTTGGGGTTTTTTTTAATAGAAACGCATCCATTTCTACTGCTAAAAAGACTTTTCTCTATATAAATGCACCTAAACTATAAAATGCAATTGTCTTAATGGTCACAGCTTTGTCTACAACAAGACAGCAACTTTACTTGCTAAGGAGATAATCAGTATTAACTGAAATTGCTCCAAACCTCTCCCTCCTTCAACGAAGTTTGATTATAATTGCCCACACGTGTCTCAACCCCAATTCCCTATCCTGACGTTATCTCACACACAACATACTATACAATTTGCCCTTCATCTGAGAACTCAGGTTAAAAAAAAAATTCTTGCTTTCCTCTCCCACATAACATACATAGAAAAAGAATCTCTGATGCTCATATAGGTGTGCATGCTTGTCTTCAGCTGACAATTACAGTTGTGGAGGAGCTTGATCTGAGCGTAGAGAGAATACAGCTCTGCTGGGTAAAGAGAGAGTCCTATCGTCACACAAAAAAAGAAGTCTAAACCATCTCTGAACCAAAATTATGCATTAAAAACCACCACAGGAATTTCATGTAAGTTTCGCCAACTCCACCAACAAAATATTTTTATTTTTACAGAAGCGGTTTATACACCGCTGTCTTACACAAACCAAGGAACAAAAAGGTTTTGTTGTATTTTTTAGAAGGAAAAATAAATAATGAACTATGGAGAGAAAATCTAAGTGTTCTAATAAAGTAAATTTTCAACTCAGGACTTCCTGTGACTAGTAGGCACAACATGAAATGAAATAGAAAAAAACCTATATATTAAAGAGAGGGTTTCAGAATAAATAACGTCAACAACATTCCTATTGCAAAGGCAGATCTTTCTATTAATCATCTTAGAGTCCTACCATGAAAAACTTCTCTACTGTTAAATTTTGCAACAAACAGTGCAAACCAGTAACAGTTTTGGAAAAGCAGATTCTTCTACAGAACAGTTTGAATCATTTAACACTGAAGTCAGCTAGCTTGCCAGAACTAAGCAAAGGTTGCTCAACTGCTTTTTATAATTAGCAATGCTCTGCAAGCATCAACACAATATCAAAAGCTTCATGTCTGCCAATACTGAAGGAAAAAATCTGGCAACTTTCCTTTTGCACATGAAGAAAAAAATTCCTAAGCTTGTCAGGTTTCATTACCACGTTTCATCACAGACCTGCCAAAGGTAGTGCTTTGAGTTTACATACAAATTAGCAATTTAATTAAAACACCACCACAATAATTTGTTTTCCACTTCAATTTCAAATATCATCTCAAGTTAAGAAAAAGTTCAATGAAACAAAGTATTTAGCTTGATTAACGTCAATGCAAATACCTAAATGAAAAGTTTTGCTACCCATACAATTACTCCAGCTACTGAAAACAAGAGGAAAACCTGTTAATATTCTTGGAAAGTCGATCAGGAAACTAATGCTTTCCACTCTTACAGATAACAAATACTTACTAGTCACACATAACACAGAGTTGGACAACTGCACCTTTCCATTCACGTATGCTAGGCCAGTCTTTATATTTGCAGCTGTAGAACAGATTTGGACTAACTGCTGAAAACTCCCATTCTTCAGCAAAATAACTGCAAACAGTTCTTTTAAGCATCTCTGTTCAGCACAGGATAGAGAAGGTATTAAGTCTGCTCTTAGAAAATGGTGTGTTTTTTAAAAGAAGGGCTTTGTAATACTACAGTGTTGATGCCAGCAATATTTGATAAAATTCTTTAAAATCTTTGTTTCAACAAACACTTAATTTACAGTTTCTCAAAGCACGATACATGTTTCCCAGTCTTGTTAAACCTAATGAGGGGATTGAGTGCACCCTCAGTAAGTTTGCAGATGGCACCAAACTGGGTGGGAGTGTCGATCTGCTTGAGGGGAGGAGGGCTCTGCAGAAGGACCTGGACAGGCTGGGTCAATGGGCCAAGGCCAATTGCATGAGGTTCAACAAGGTCAAGTGCCGGGTCCTGCTCTTCAGTCACAACAACCCCATGCAATGCTATAGGCTCGGGGAAGAGTGGCTGGAAAGCTGCCTGTCGGAAAAAGACCTGGGGGTACTGGTTAACAGCTGGATGAATATGAGCCAGCAGTGTGCCCAGGTGGCCAAGGAGGCCAACAGCATCCTGGCTTATATCAGGAATAGTGTGGCCAGCAGGAGTAGGGAAGTGATCGTGCCCCTGGACTCTGCACTGGTGAGGCTGCACCTCAAATACTGTGTTCAGTTTTGGGCCCCTCACTACAAGACAGACGTTGAGGTGCTGGAGCATGTCCAGAGGAGAGCAACCAAGCTGGTGAGGGGTCTGGAGCACAGGTCTGATGAGGAGCGGCTGAGGGAACTGGGGTTGTTTAGTCTGGAGAAGAGGAGGCTGAGAGGAGACCTGATCGCCCTCTACAACTACTTGAAAGGAGGCTGTAGCAAGGAAGGTGCTGGTCTCTTTTCCCAGGTAACAGGTGATAGGACAAGAAGAAATGGCCTCAAGTTGCACCAGGAGAGGTTTAGATTGGACATTAGGAACATTTTCTTTACTGAGAGGGTTATCAAGCACTGGAACGGGCTGCCCAGGGAAGTGGTCGAGTCCCCATCCCTGGAGGTATTTAAAAGACAGGCAGACAAGGTGCTTAGGGACATGGTTTAGTGGTGGGATGGCAGGGTTAGGTTAGGGGGTGGGCTTTG
>NW_009258378.1:27091-35813 GCF_000687185.1 Egretta garzetta
CAGGTAGCCCCTAAAAGGATGCCAGCAATGGCTAACACAGACGAGCCAATTAAGCACCCTGTGTCCTTAATTATGCCAACAGAACCAAGGTCACACTTTTATATATAGTTTAATAAAATAGAGATTTCAATAATTACCGTTGACAACTGCATTAAATCTGAACAACATATCTTATAAAAAGGAAGGATTTTAAAAGGCTCTTTTTAGCTGCTACAACACTAGTAAACTTATCGCTGGTTTGCATGATACCTAGTTTGCATGTTAAATACTTGCTGGCTAATTTATTGTCAACGAATAACCAAATGTACAGATGCCAGGGGAGCCAATGATTGCATGTGCTAAAGATCATATGAAGTGTGCCCTTTGCCAGGTCACAGTGATGTGAGGGGAACTAAAAGGCTTATCAGTCACCCCTCCCATTAAAAAGTCAGCCTCCTTTCCACACACCAGGCTTGCATGGACCACAGGCAATCAATGCGTTCAGTTTTTCTAAAATTATTATTACACCATAAGTCTGGACCCCCACCTCTCTTTTTATGAATTAAAGGTGTGTGTTTTGGGTGTCAGATTTTGACCCCCATTTCTCTTTGGAAAGGCCTTTTTCAGGAATCCAAACACACATCCCCATACATATATAAGAACTAATGAAAAAGGCACAAAAATACAGGCCTCCGGTTTGGGTTTCTGATTCTGTATCTATTAATCATTTCAAAGTATACTGATTCATCTTGCCATACCACTTAAAACTGCAAATGAGCTGCTGCCCTCTCCCCGCAGGCTAGATATATGTCAACTAAGGCACTAAGCACAGCAGCACTTACGCGGTGTGTGTAAGGTAAGATTATTAGTTAAGGATTTTCAAAATTTTATACAAAGCACAATGTTTTTGTTAATAGCACATGAACTTCAGATTAAAAATATGCTTCATGCAAATGAGAACATCTATTACAACATGCGCTCAACTGAAATTATGCTTTTTCCAGGGAAAATAAAGGGCTAGTAGAATAGATTTTTTTTTAAAGTATATTAAAGACACAGCTAAGCAAACTGTCTGCACTCCCTTCAAAAATAAACAGTCCTAAAAGAAACAGAACAGACACTCAAAATAGAAGTGCACTAATGAAGTTCTAGATAAGGGCAAGTCAGTGAGGATGACGTATCTTGTCACTGAACCAAACTTGAGACTGTTCCAATCTTGAGACTGAAATCCAATAAAAATGAAGTCTAGCCCAGAACAGATTACAAAGTATTCATTTCTCACCCCAAACAGGAACTGAAAGTTACCTACTAAAGCACAAACACATACAATTGGGTCTAGCCTATCTCTTTAAAGCTAAAAGAATTTGTTTAGAAATAAAACTAATAATGAAGAAACTTCTTACTATGCATTCTGCATTTAGGGTTTCAGTTTTTTTTTTCTTTTTGCCTAAGCAGCAGAAAAAGGAAGTGGAAACTGTTTTGCTTAATGCATAAAGAGTGACCTTTCGGAGGCCAAGATTTCCTGACAATGAAGTTAAAGGAGGAGCTGGGAAAACAGATGTAAACAGAGGACAAAAAACCCCCTCTAACTAAAATCAATTCCAATAGATTAATTTTTCAGAGGCCTATTTGCATCAAAGCAATTCAATCAGTGAAAAATAATCAGACCATGTTTATAGAAACACAATTAGTTTAAAAATTCAGAGGTTGCATACTAATTAACCATTAGACACATAATTCAAAGACTACAACAGTTAATTTGGACATCTGACAGCATTATACAGACAAGTTTTCTTACTTCTGCTACAAGTGATGACTGAGGTCACGTGCTTCTTGAGGTAAGAACCATCTTTGTTAGTCCTGTCTGGTCTGTAACTAAATACAATACAATACTTACACCTATCCAGAAACTACTCAAGTCAAGGAAGAGATGCTCAATAGCTTTCATACTGATTTCTACCATCTTGTTCAGGAGGAAGCAACAAAAGGTACATGGAGGGGAGGGGGGAAGGTTACAAAACCGTTTCAAGAAAAAAAAAAACTTTAAAAACCCCAACTCCATCATATCTTATTTTAATTGCAGCTGTAGGACATGCAGTTAATTTTAAAACACACTAAAGCAGAAATACCTCTTTGAAACTGCATGTAATAAATTTAAAGATTTTTAAAAAGAGATTTGGAAGTATTAAGTGTTAGTCAGATGTGAGCCAGTTTGGGGATTATTTTAGAGGCAGGTAAAGTACGTTGTCCATAAAGCTTCAGCGTGTAATTCTAGAACGATTGACATGCAGACATTTGAGACTGCTCGCCTAAAATAAAAGTCTACCCATATCTCAACTGGCAACTGCGCTACAGACCAGAATGAAACAGATACACCACCAACAGGGAAAAAAAAAAGATTTGGTAATACCCATGCAGTGACTAAATTTTGAAGGTGAAATTATGAGTTTTTAGGAAACTGTCACTGATTTTTGAATGTCCAAATATGGCTTCTAAACATCACAGGTGCTTGGTATTTGCAAACTTGATGAGAATGGAGGAAGTTATAATTTCTCTACATTTTTGTGGATAATAAAATTACAAAGCCTTTCACAAAATGTAGGCTTTTGACATGATTTACTGTACTAAGTTCAAAGCATGCACCAAAATTCTGATAAAGAGTGGAGGTGGAAGGGGAACATGGAACGAATAAGACTCTCTGTGCCTTCTTGAACAAGACTTATTTTCAAAAATTCTGATTACAGAACAGGAAAACATAGTGAGCTACTGGTCTACAATTACCTGAAAGGAAAATGGAATGTGAAGAAAAATTAAATTTATTTGATGAACAGCACTATCCAGATTTTAAAAAGGCAGAGTCTATTTCAAAATGAGACCGAATTTAGTATTTTGTTTGGGGTATCAAGTTTCCCACTCCATGGGATATCAGAAGAAGTAAGTTATAGAAGTGTTGCTATATGGTATTAAATAGTTGCAATCTTAACATCTGGGAACATTAATCCTAGTTCATGTTGGACAGCCTAATGAAGATAGTTTACAAAGACTTCAGGATTTTTGTGATGAAAGGCGCTCTAAAAAGTCTGCCTCTTCCACTTTACGGTTTAGCTAAACCCACAGTTTTTCTGCATCATGCATGCACTATTTAATCAAATGAACATTTAAGCTCACAACTCCCAGAAAGAAATAAGGAAGTCCATAACCGAGAATCATATGAACTTTTTTTTTCCTTCTGACGCGTTCAGCTGTTCACAGCCGAGACTGAGTTTGACAGCTGCATTCCACTTGCCTTGCAAACTAAACTCCGCATTCAACACCATTCAAGTGGCCTCTTCATTTTGCCTGTTGTTTTACTTGTGTATTCTCATATATGTACTGACTGGGGACTGCAAGGTACTCTGACAGCTCTGTAGTGTTGATATAACCCAGCACCTGAATATTTCTATCAGCTGCAGTTAACATCTCGTTTACAGCTGAAGGAAACAAAGTCAATTTCAAACTCACTCTTCTTTGCAACCTCCTGGAAATTAAAAACCCCACACCTCCCCAAAACCCTATTCCTGAATTCTGATAATTTATATCATCTTCCTACTACATTTTCCTGTTTTAAAACATAGTTTTGTTACCTTACAGGGACTCAAACCGATTACGCATGGAAAACAATTGCTGACTACAGACCATGCTGTAATGCATGCTTAGTTGCCACATCCGAGGCAAACACTGACTTGCCAGGTGCTTTCAGTTGCTACAGAGTCCCCAGTGCCAATCGCAAGGGACAGCGCTGCTCCTCAAGGGGAAAGGCAGCTCCCGGGGAGCACAGGATTCCATTGCAGGTTGCATTTCCTAAATGTACGGTTACAGAACCAAAGACAAACAAGGCAGGTTCATACATGCTCCCTAATGGTCTTAAGGTTTTGTGCAAGACAAAGTTGTTTTCTGTGTGCGTTTCCAGCCTCCTGCTCTCCTTTGTTTGTATTTTGCAAAGTAATTGCAGCACACCCTATTTGGGTTTTTTATTTACACTATTCTGCACTAGCCAAAAAGCCAACATGTAAGAATATTAACACCCTGGACACGAGAAGATAAGAAAGATAATTTCTCACAGAAATACCTATAACTGATCAGAACTTTCCTCCTTTTTTTCTAGAACAGCAAAAATGTCTCAGCCTGAGTACAGAGCTGATTTGGGGTATAAAGCAGGGACATCTTACTGCTACTTTGTCATGATGTGGTAAAGCAAGAGACATCTATTTCTACCCTTTCTTCCCTCTCCCCTCCCCAACTGAGTTTTCAGTGCCATCTTATATAAGGGGTAAAAAAAAAAAAAAAAGAAAAATCTTTAAAGAAAATTTAAAATGAATTATACTTGTCAGAAGGAGCCCACAGGCACATACAAGTGTAGCAAAAAGATGTGTTCTTCTAGTTGATGCAGGATGTTTTTCTGAAAATTTTCTGTAGCTTGTTCTTCTTCTCAGATTGCATCAAATTACTAAACTTGTTTTTAAAACATTATTTTCATTGTGATTTACTGAAAAGCTATTTTTCAAATGGTTAGTAAGCCACATACTGTTTTAGAGTGCTTGTGAGAATAAATACTGACTAGGTAACTAAAAAACTGAGGAGAAAATTAAAAGGCAGTTCTGAAAAATGACCAGTTCAGACTTTTACAATGAATAGACTGATACTTTTAATTTAATATGTTATATGAGAAGTTTATGGGAATGAAACTTAACATTTATTTTGTTAGTCCACATTTTTTAAGGATAAAGAGAACGAAGAAAGGGTTTGAATTGTGATGGAACCCCCAAATATATGTATACATATACAGAATTATATATGTATATATTTATATATCATATATATTAAAACCAGAAGCTGCCTTACTTAAGATTGCTCTCATAAAAGATAAACCTAAAGTTTTCACCATCATTATTGTTTATTTGATGGACCTTAGACATTTTGCACAGACATGGATATTTGAAAAAGAATGGATAGGGAAAAGACTGCTTGGAAGAAAAAGCTACAGAGCTCCATAAATCTAATGAGTTCCCAACTTCCATACCATTTCACACTAACATCAAAGTAAAGTGAAACAAGGTCAAAGAGCTTTTTCATGAAGTCAAAGGCGTCTTGCACCTCAGTGCATTTGCATGCCACTGATCTGGATCCCACAGGCTACAATTAATCCAAAACAGATCACAGGTCACAACATCCCCATCCTGATCCACAACATAACTTCCCATTACAAACTTAGCTGAGTAGCTCTACTGATGGTTTTGCGTGTAAACGGGGACTGAAGGAAGCTTTAAATGTCTACTGCAAGCGGCACTGTCGTTTTCTATGAATAGCTGCTGAAAGGAGCCAGCAACGTACGAGGCACCCAGGATGCTTTCAGACCTGGTGGAAAAAGAGCTGAAGGATAAGACCAGGCCTCAGAAACTTTACATACTAAGCCATGACGTAAAAGAAAAGCCAAGGAGCTCAACTTGATTTGAGGGAGCAGGAGAGTCAGCTGCCTGAGAGGTGAGTCAGTGCAGGGCCTCAGGTTTGGGCGAGCAGGAGGAACCTCAGGTTCAGAGATCAAAACCCAGAGAGAAGCGTAATGTCTGTGGCAAAATTTGATGGACAGGAAATACCGCTGAGTACAGGAATTTTGTAGATCTGCCATGGAAGAAAAAAAAAAAAACCAGCAGAGATTGAGAACGAGCTAAGATTTGGTGGATGCATGCAGGACAGATGACCATGAGACTGAGCAGGGCAGATGCTGCGAAGAGAACAGAGGCCTTTGTTAAATAAAGGGACTCTGATGAAAAAGAGGGTGAGATAGCACTATTTTTAAAAACTAATATATAAATTATAACACCACCACTATGGAGATCTGAATTAAGATGTATTTCTTTCGGGATAAGAACTAGCTGGGGGTGTGTGTGTGTGTGTGGGAAACTCTTTCTTCGCCACCCATCTTTACATCTTCTCACAAGTGTGGTAACAAGTATTTATCCACTACCTTTGGAAAGATCACCCTTTTTCATGCCGAATTTGGCATACTTTTTAATTGCCAAGAGTCTGAAAAACCTCCAAGCGATAGCTTTGGATTCTGTTCCTGTGTGAATAATGCAGGTGGCATGGGCATCAGGTAAGAAATCATGAATGGAGATCAAATTTTATTTTAAAAGAAAACAAATGTATGTATATTTATGTTTGTTGACAAAGCTAATATGATGCCAATACTACCCTGGCACAAGCATTATTCCATTATAGAAAAGAAGTTACCTCAACTATTCTGGATTTAACACTGGCGTGAAGAGAGTAATTTTACATCACTGCAGATACAGAGGAACATTTCTAAAAACAATTTATTTGCCCAAACAAGTAATAAAAATAAGTTATAACCTAATAGTAAGAACAAACATTCAGACCTAGCACATAAAATTGTAAACAGCAACATCTATTCCTCCTCTGACAACCACATGCAAAAATCAGTAAATATTTGAGCATATTGAGTATTGTCAGAACTATGTAAATAGCAGATTAAGCAGACACAATATTCTATGCAACTAATTTAATGCCCAAAATAAATACATCAAAAGAATTTTAGATCAACAGCACATCGTGTGCCGTTATGAATAATGCGCTGAAATCTGCCAAGCTATTTTTGAACACTTTCAAAGAACTTCAGTATTTGAGATGAGACTGAAGACATGTTGATGTGTTTTTATTATAGAATTTACTTCACCAATCTTGCAATGTAGTCTTCTTAAATTAGCATTCAAATACTGTATCTTTTTTAATGGAATCCACACCTCCCCTTTTCAGCAGAAACACTCCACTTTTCAATGACATGGCCTTATTATCCTAAACAGCACTTAGGGCCAGGAGACAGCCAAAGGTTTGGGACATTTGCAATTCTTCCACTGTCAGAGAAGACCTCCAAGTAGCCTGTACACTTTCCTACAAAAGGTTAAGGTGTTCAATGTTGTTCTGTTTCGCCTGTACTTCCCCTGGCTTAGTATAAAAACATAAACATAAGGTTGAGACCATTAATATCAAGGTAAGGGTGTAAATACGTATTCTCACACACCATTTAAAATACAGCTTCGCTAATATAAGGTAGATACAGCAAATTTTAGTTGTTCAGTTACATTGTCTTTTCAAATTTAATCTCAAGGTGTATTCAGTTTACATAACTTCCTCTGAAATTGGATCAGTCACAGGGTTTTCAACAATGATTCAAAACACTCCACTTGTAATTCTTGTAAAGCCACTGCAGTAAACAGTGACAAAGAAAGCGCTTCATGATTTCAACTGTGTATCAAAGTCTGACCTCAGGTCAGTTTGGAGTGCGAGTTATTTTCAATCTAGGTGAAATGCAAATAGCAGAGGTTACCTTTGCTTACTCTAGAGTGCAAAAAAGCAGGGTGCGAGCTGACTGTGGTAAGCGCTTTCATTTAGCAGCCGAAGGATCTGGGGGAATCTCAACAGCTCTCAAGTTTAGTCAGAGGACCTTGAAAGAATGCCGTTACTGTCAAGTCTTTTTACATGTATTTTGGCACAAGTTGACTTCCCTATGCTTGGCACACTTTGTATAACAAGCATTACTTAATCTTCTGTCTAGCAGCACACCACCGTTTATTTCCTGTTTCTTTTCTAAAATAAGGAAGCTTCTCTGCTTCAGTCGCTGTCTCTGTTATCTAGCAAATCAGTTTTGCTTACAAGGCACCAGACTGGAAGTCTGGACCGGGATCCAGAGTACCTCCTCTCACTTCTCAAGAGCCACACATCAGGAAGCTTACCCTAGTTACAGAGAGCAGCCCAGCCTGGAAGGAACCCTTAATGTAGGTCAACCCAAAGAAGATGCACGTGAGTTCAAAACAATACATAGACCTGGAGAATTTATAAAGAGTATGTTCCACTATTAGTTCTACCTCCTTAACTGTACCGTATATTTAATTAAATCTGCCCATCTACAGAAGCCATCAGCATTTCTTCATTACAACACATCACTTGAGGATTATGTCTCTGATACACTACCACTGTCTAACTTCTATGAGGTTAAGTTACCAACTTCCAGTATTGACACTAACAGTACTGATCTGCTCTACTAGATCTGGATTTTTAGAGGACCTCGGAAAGAACGAAACAACTGATAAAATACACCTTAAAACTAAAGTAAGAGTAACTGTGCATTATTTTGACATGGGAAGATAACTTTGGGTAGTACTAATTCAGTTTCTAAAAGGCAATGCAATCGCTTTCCATCAGAAGCTATGTTACTTCAAGCTACAATTAAGCTCAGCACATGTATTTGCCAATGACACAGACTTAACAACTGCCTTGCTGCAACACTCAAGAGTTCAACGCCAAGGATGGGCCTATAATAACAGTGCAGCCTAAACAGCTTGTTTTCCTCCCTTTTACACATTTGTGCATTAAAAGACAGCAGGCAGTCAATTACCTCCAAGACTCATACAGATGACTGCACCGTGAATAAGGCAGCATACTACAGAACTAGGAGGTCGCTCTCCAGTTTGCTGTGTGAGGAGCAAAACACACTGCGTGCTCCAGGGATACTCCTCGAGAAACAAGGCATTCACTTCCTCAGATCTAACATCACGTAGGGTTTCTGGATGAAGGCATGACAGCAATCTGGAGTTAATCAGACTATGGTCTGGAATAGTATTTTGAAGTCCCGTCAACTACACTGAATACAGAATATGCAACTTTTCAACTCCTGAAATAGTTGCTT
>NW_009258378.1:37077-60790 GCF_000687185.1 Egretta garzetta
GAACAGACCGCAACCGCAGGCGGGGCCCCCGCGCAGGGCAGCGCACGCCGCGCTGGTGTCGGCTGGGGGGGGATTTCGGTGTGAAATCCAAACCTGATGCCCGTGCATCGGGATGACGGGCTTGCCCCCGCGCATGGACCTTCTCATAGCAGCGTGTGCTAGCTCAGTTGTTTGGATTCCAAGGGAAGGAAAAAAAAGCATTAGAGGAAGTAGTGTCGTAAATCATGTGTAGGAAAATGATCAGGATGAGCAGCGCTCACTGTAATGTTTGAGGGAATTTCTACATCTCCAAGCACTGAGGACCTAGGGTTCATAGAATCCAGATTTTTCAGCAATGGCGGGGGGCAAAGGTGTGGGCCTGACTTCCAGAGGTAGGAAGGATTCATGGTTTTGGCTGAGATCTACAGGTAGACGCAGTGTTCCCCTAAATATCAGAGGTGAGGGCAGCCAAAGCTGGTGGATGTTTGAGAAAATTTGCTTCCATTTTCTAGATTCTCACTGCCATTTGTAAACTAAGGGAATTCCACAAGGGAATATCAAGTTGGGCTTTGCACTTTGGAAACCATTGCCATACAGGAGTGATTTTCTCAAGAGTTAATTTTCTTGAAGAAACAAAGGAAGGTTTGGCAGTAAGGCTATGTTGTCAAGAATGAAAAGAAAAAAAGAGAACCAGAACTAGTTTAACATTTTTCTGAATTGTCACTAATTTTCACCGCCGGCAATACTGGCAGTTCTTCAAACAAGTAGAATGGTCTAAGCCTTAAAGAAAAAAAAAGCTTAACAAATCAATCCCAACACTTCTCATGCGTTAGTCTCACCCCACCCTCTTCTTATTGATTATCTGTAATGCTGTAATTAGGTATTTGAAGGGGCAATCCATCACTGAAAGTGAAATAATCTAGCAAGCAGAGCATCATAACAAGATAACCTTTTTGTTGAGTTGGGTTTTTTCCCCCCTTAGGTCCTGCCTCTAGAATGATAATGTTCTCCAAAATCGGGCACTTGCTGTAACTCTGATAGATCCTCAAGATTGCTCAGCTCTTCCTAAATTGTGCAGCATCCCACTAGGGATGATGTAGTTTGTTTCCCCACAGGCATCATCAGTCATTGGAGTGACCCCAGTTCCACGTACTATTTTGTGTGCTACCAACTCGTATTCAAACAAGGTAATTCAAACGAATCTGCACATAGATATTCAGCAACATCAATATTCATTTTCAGTCCCTCATTAAATGAACTGAACTGTGAATACCAGGCTTCGGTTGCCTAGCCTTGAGTGGTTTGTATCTTTTGTGCAGCAGGAGAGCTTTTTCCTGATTAGTCAACAGCTGCAGAGAACCCACATACATCAAGTGAATTCCTTTGTGCCTCCAGTTTGCCATGTGTATTCTACCTTGGTTTTATTCCTTGCTGGCTATTCGGTGGGGCCATCTCAGCGAGCGTGCATAGATTTTTCATGTTAGCGAGTTTGTGGCATCCAGACTTTTCCTTCAGCATCTGTTTTCAGTTTTCCCACACTGACATGCATAGTCAACTCCCGAGTATCATAGAATCATAAAATATCTCAAGTTGGAAGGGACACATAAGGATCATCAAGTCCCAACTCTCTGCTCCTCACAGTACTATCTAAAACTACGCCATATGACTAAGCATCATCCAGATGCTCCTTGATCTCTGACAGGCTTGGTGCTGTCAACACTTCCCTGGGGACCCTGTTCCAGTGATCCACCACCCTCTCAGTGAAGAACCTTTTCCTAATGTCCAGTCTGAACTTCCCCAGATGCAGCTTCATTCCATTTCCTCATATTGCTGGTCAGCAGAGAGATACCAGCACTTCCTGCTCTGTGGCCCCACCCCACGCCAAGGAAACTGTAAACTGCAATGAGGTCACCCCTCAACCTTGTCTTCTCCAAGCTGAACAAACTAAGTGACCTCAGCCGCTCCTCAGAAGTTTTGCGCTTGATGCCTTTCACCATGTTGGTCACCCTTCTCTCAACATGCTCTAATAGTTTGATGTCCTTCTTATACTGAGGCGCCCAAAACTGCACACAGTACTCCAGGTGGGGCTGCACTAGTGCAGTGCAGAGCGGGACAATCACCTCCCTTGACTGGCAAGCTGTGCTGTGCTTGATGCACCACCCCAGGACATGGTTGGCCCTTTTGGCTGCCAGGGCACACTGTTGACTCATATTCGGCTTGCCATCAACCCAAACCAATAGACCCAAAGACTTGCCGTCAACCCAAACCAACCAGTAGAGCAACAGGTCCTCGTTTGTCAAGATCAAACTACAAATCTCAGGCAGAGTAAGAAGCATCTGGACAACCTGCAGTACTGCAGAAATTAGTTTGTCATACCCTCAACTATTTTACTCCAAGCAGAACAAGTATTTTATTGCAGATTTTTTTGTGGTTTTTTTTTTTTTTTCAGTAGCTGGGCTTGGATTTTCTTTAGAAAACAGACAATAATACCAGTATCTGCTGATGGAAAGTCTTTCAAACAGACTTTCAAAATGGTCTGAATTTTGCTGCTTTATATCAGACAACATCATTCATTGCTTGGAATGCAATTCCTTTTCCAAGGAACTGGATATGCCACAGTATTAGTCTGTTGGTGTTACTTGCCGTCTCTGGGTGACCTGGTTAGCATTTTAATCTCTCTGGCTGTGAGAGCTGGGGGGACCTGATGCCT
Organism: Egretta garzetta; assembly: GCF_000687185.1. Taxonomy (NCBI): domain Eukaryota; kingdom Metazoa; phylum Chordata; class Aves; order Pelecaniformes; family Ardeidae; genus Egretta; species Egretta garzetta. The sequence goes on from NW_009258378.1 coordinate 39,767, forward strand.
TCGTCCTTCGTCTAGATTTCTTCCTCTCCTACCCAGGCCAGAAAGTGATCATTAGAGGAAGAGTCATTATCAAAAACATGGAAAATTAGTTCTTTGGCTGAGCTGGAAAGAGATGGTATTTAGGAACTGGAGACGACATTAAAGAACTGTAAAGTATGGTCTGTGGCATAAACAAATTATTCTGAATTAAGATTAAATAGCATTTTAATTAGTTGCATTCATCTCAGATGAGTTTGTTTAACTTCTTTGAAGTTTTAAAAATGTATTTGATTTCAGGGGTAGAAGGGGCTGGGATCTGAGCTTTGTGGTTATGACGTGGATTCATTTGACTGAGGGCATGCTTTTTTAAAACCAAAATATTCTTGCTGTTCATAACGTGAATACTCTTTTACTGTTATAAAGGGATTTGTATTGGTATGGCTCATACACTTGCCCTAAATGGCAGCCTGTATATATGATATATTAAGTGCATGTGCGTCAGTAGAATCATACCTACACCAGGAGGATGGACCGATATTACTGTATAAATAACTTTTGGTAAAGCTGTACAACTTTTACAGATACCCTGGCTTACACCTCAACTCATTTATGTACACAAATAAAATATCAACATGGGAAAAAAAACCAAACAATCAAAAACTAGCTCAAAAAGCAGAGAAAGAGATGGGATTTTGATTCCCTAGTAATTGTTTGGTGAAAAATAATCAATGTGCTAGTAGGTGGTATAGCCTGAGATGCAATGTTTTCATTACAAATTGAATTGGTATTGGCCAGCAGAAAAAAGCTTGGGGCAAAGCTCACAGGATCGGTACAGCAGCATGGTTGAAACAGAACAACCTCTTAAAAAGCAAAGAAATTATAGCAAAAAAAAAAAAAGTCCCCAAACCTCTCGTTTTCTTAATAAGCTGACGTATGGAAAAAAAGGGCTCGTTTAATACATTTTCAAGCTGCATTCTGAGGGCAAATTGTAGTTAATATTCCCATACCTCCTCTATACCCCAGACACTCTTAGTGCAGTAGCGCATGTGTTTATGTTCAGAAATGTGAGCAAGTCTCCATCTTGCTTCAATGTGATGAGCTGTTGGGAGATGTCACTTTGTGTCTACACAGTTACTTTCCACCCTACAGCCTTTAGTATATGTCACCTCTATGTCATCTGTCATGCCCTAGGCCTAAACTCTTTTTATTTTCATGCAGTTTCTTTTGCCTACTGCTATGTCTTGTACTCTTCTAGGTTTGATCCAGGTTGAATTTATCTCAAGAGAAATATTTGAAAGAAAATACATGAAGTATTCTTTTGGAGAGAGAGGGGGGAGCAGAGTTGATTAGTTAGATCAGCCTCAATGGCTGTCAAACTCAGTCTCTCTAAACTTAAAGGATATTGATGGAATATTGACAGACCAGTCATCGTTCCAGTGGAAAGAACTCTTGCTACTCAATTGGGTACAGCACTACAGTTAATTTAAATGTCTCTTTAATCAGTTTTTCTCACAGACAGTTCTGCAATACTTAAAACATCTGAACTAAGTTACTATTACAATTAATTTCTCTTTTCAGTACACATCTGAAGGGCTACCATTATACCCATACTACAGATGGGAAGCTGAGGCCCTGATATTTTTGGCTGTGTAATGTTTTACACTGATTTGAAAGATTTTAGATGGTTATTTTACATGTTAAATCTTGAGGATTTCCTTCATAAACTGGTTGGAATTGCTGTTTTGGAAAGGGTGACAAAATAATTTTTAAGACAATGGCAGTCAAAATGAACACAAGATAGGGACTGCAAGCTGACATGGGCATACCTGCCAGAGTATAGTCCAAAAGCAGGTTTTCAAGGCTTGTGCTGTAGTACGTTGGAAAAGTTATAGCACCTCAGAAGAGTAATCCAAGAAATAGTAGTTGTTGTGGTTTATCCCCAGCTGGCAACTCAACACCACGCAGCCACTCACTCACTCCCCCCAAGTGGGATGGGGGAGAGAACTGGAAGAGTAAAAGTGAGAAAACTTGTGTGTTGAGATAAAGACAGTTTAATAGGGAAAGCAAAAGCCGCACACGCAAGCAAAGCAAAACAAGGAATTCATTCACCACTTCCCATGGGCAGGCAGGTGCTCGGCCATCCCCAGGACAGCAGGGCTCCATCACACCTACCAGTGGCTTGGGAAGACAAACGCCATCACTGTGAACATCCCCCTCTTCCTTCTTCTACCTCAGCCAAAAGCAGCACAGTAATCTGGAGCTACTCTGCAAGAAATGCTAAGCACAGGGGTATAGCTAACATCTCTCTTCCCTCCAGAGTCCAAAGTTTTATGCAGTTTCTTCAAGGTGCGTAGCCGAATGCAGGTTCTCCCTCCCTGATTAATATCCTAAGACAATCTCTTCTCAAATACTCCATGGCTTCTGTTAACTTCGTTGCTCCTTTTTCTGCTCTATAAATCTGTGAAAAGATAGCAACCTGCCTGACCTATACGCAGTTTTTTTCTTTGGTAGAAATAAAAAATTAGCCTTTTTCTGCTGTTTCCAGAAACTTCATCAACTCTAAATATTTTTCCCTCTTTTTTCAGGGTGGTCAACTGTGACTCCCATGTGAATTTTATACTTCCCAAACTGTTTTTTTTTCTGAGCAATAACCCCCCTTTTTAATATGCTTTTTCCATTCCAGACTTCAATATTTTATTTACTGTGTGAGTGATCTGAAAAAACCCTTTTTCCTAGGCCATAAGAACCCATTCTGGGGTTTGAAAGGATAAGAATTTTGAATGATGTCACACCCTGTTTTAGTTCCTTACTATAATTTTTTTCCTTGAAAAGTCAATATTTGCATTATTGCATCCATATTGTTCTCATTTTTGACAAATTCTGTACATGCATGGGATATTTATCATCCCGTATCAACATGTCAGATTGTGTATGATTAAATCAAAGAAGAAAACAAACAAAAATTAGAAAAACCCCTACTGTAAACAGCTCTGCTGATTCTTTATTGTACCATCGATTTTAAGCAGGTCTCCTCATTGATTTCAGTGGGGAGTTTGGTTAAAAATCAATAGTATGAGATGGCCTCCTGATTGTACCTTAAAATCTGTACACAGACAATGAAAAGATTTTATGTGAGGGAGGGACTTTTTACTAGTACCATTTGTATGAGAGTTAATGGGCTGCATTCTGATCACTGTCACTTCTGAATAAGTTTTCCTTTGACACATCATGCAGATCACTCACATAGAGGATAGGCTGTATGCATGTAATCCATACCTTCGCACAGGAGCGAACAGCTTTCCACATCTTCCTGGGATCAGGATTGATTTCTACATATGCAGAGACCCATGGGAGAACTGGAAGGAAATAAGCAGGACACAGTTTAGATGAGGGATAGGGGAAACAGGCACTCACTCAGCCCTCATTTTTTAACAAGTTTGGAGATGCAGAACACCTAATGCCCTTTAGCTATTGGCGTAGATTTGTGTGGTCTGCCACAGGAACTCTGGTCTGTTCTGTGAAGGCAAGCAGCTCCCCGTCCCTGATGAAAGGGTCTCTTAGAATTATATTTTGCTGAATTCCTTGGTTCACAGAGAATTGTTATCATAAAGGTGCAATGTCTTTCTCGTCATTGACTTCAGTGGAGTGGCTTCATAGTTACACAGAGGCTTCTTATTTGCCCTTAATTCTGTAGTCATGCTTTACATTCAGCTTTCCAGTTCTGTATTTGTTTCAAATGTAAGAAGAGATTAATTGTAAAAGAAGATGGCGGTTTTGAAAGCTTCAGTATTATGTCTAAGAAATACAAAACTTCATCCATCCATCCATCCATCCATCCATCCATCCATCCATCCAGGTAAAGCTGGCTTGCTCCAGATGAACTGTGGGATGTAACGAGGGAGAAGAGAGAAGTCCAGCCATGGGTAGTAAGTGGCTTGAATGGCTGCTGCAGCTTCTGGTTACCAGTGTTCGAAGCAATTCCCACTCTTCTCTTGGTCCCACCTATGTCATGGCCTTTCCTGACACCCCAAAATGGAACCAGAGACCGTATTCATTGACTTCTGTGGAATCAAACTGGATTTATACTGGTGCATACTTTTTTTTTTTTTATCAAAGTTTCCAATAATTTCAGAAGCACACTAAAAAATGCAGAGGGGTTTCGCTGATGCAAGCATATTCACCTCAGCCCCGTTTCTAGCAATGCTTCAAGTAGACTTGGATATAATACATGCTATTGAAGTGAGAAACTCAGCAGAGAGCAAAAAAGAAATCCTGCATATAAATGGATCTACAAACAAATTCTTAGAATAAAATTAAAGCTAATGATCCAATAATCTCTGACTACCATAATATGATAAAACATGAAACATACCTTCAAGGTACACAATCTTAGGGAGCTCAGGTTATTATAATAACCTCAACTGACTGAGTTTCCTCCTTGCTTTTCATTCTACGCTTTTCCTAGCAATTTCAGAGAGCTATTTGTTGGATAGTTTTCAAATTTTTGATTTATTTAAACAGAAATAAATTCTGAGGTTTGCTAATCAATATTTATAATTATTATGATTAACTTGGGAGGCCTTGAATTTCAAATTGAAGGGTTGCAGCTAGATGAAGGCATTCAAGTACTTTACTCACTATAAAGAATAGCAGAATTTTTGTAAAATATGGAGTCTATATAGGGTTGGCTCCATTTAACCAATGGCTTTTAAAAACTCAAGAGTTTGTTTTCTTCCTTGCATTTGTCTGTGAAATACTGAAGGATCAGTTCCGTCCAGATGAGGATCCAGATCTCAGAGCAAATCAGAATCTGAATATTTTCTGTCCCATGCAAACATAGGCGCGCACACATGCCTGCGCATGCGCACGCATACACGTATGAAAACCAATACTTGCTTTTAGTTCATGTAATGTTTATTTCAAGAACTTGAATGTTTATGCATTTCAAGACCACTAGGTGCTGCCTATTCACTGCAGCAAAACTTACAGTCTCTTACAGTGAGTGAGAGGAAATACGTGAATTATTCATAGTACCAAACTGAATTTGAGGCCTTTTGCTTCCCAGTGTAATCTGAACAACTGAGAATAAAGCTAAAAAAATGGTAGAGGGCTTATGTTGTGTAATTAGGAGAAGCATTTCCCTGGCCACTCAGTTTTGAGCCCTCAATTACTGACATGGTGAATAAAAGGTATTAAGAAAATCCTGCAAAAAGCCTTTCCGATGTTTTAAGAAAGGAAAACACAAAAAGCCCTCCCATATTCTGGTCTGACTGGCATAGGAGGGATTTACTGTCAGACGATTACTGAAAATTGAAAAATGTAATTAAGGTTCACTTAAAAGTTTCTAATCTCACTTTAGCTCCAATGCTCATTATCATCTTAAATGTGACTTCTATTGTTTTTTAAATAACACGTGAGGAGCTGGGTGCTTATAGTTAACACTCAGTCCTTCCTAATGTATTTCATTACCTGCTAATTCTGTACACGCAACTGCAGATTAAGGACAGGCAGGAATAGAAGAAGAAAGTTTTTCTGCATGGTTATAATAGAAAGAAATAATACAAATCTCTAGCTTTAAACAAGCCTATCCACGATAGTTGTAAATATGCTTAAGAGTGAAAAGCCTCCAGCAATCACAGCATGTGAGTCGCCTATCTGCCGACAAGTGTAAGCCCACGGCTGCATGACATGTCTTGGAAACCTTTGCGATTTTGCTGTGCTGAACAAACCTTCTTCTAGAAGATGGGCTGGTTAGAAAATAAATATGGGACAAGATGTAGAAGTAAAAGGGCATGGATAGTGTATCAATATTAGCATATTACGATAAGTGAAACACCGAAATAAAATGTACAGTATGCAGAAAGCAGGGTTATTGCTCCCATGTGTGTTTGATACCACTGTTCTCTTTTCTAATGAAGAAGAGATGACATTTCATTCTTCCTTTGACTCAAATAGACCTTTTTTTTTTTTCCAGTAGGAAGAATAACAGAGATGTGAAACTAATGTGGAGAGGCAGACCAAGCATTATTGAAAGTTTTTGCCAAGATCTAGATTAAAAATTGCAAGAGAAAATTATTCTCTCCATGTCAGTAAAATGACCCTAAGAATAAAGCTGTACCCACATTGTTTTCAAGGTCTAGAAAAAAATAATAATGCTCAAGTAAATAATAAAATATAGTAGATTAGTAAACTAGGTGAAGAGATTAATCACTTCTGTAAAATATCTGTCTGTTAATACCTTATGTAAAGATTGTCCTAAGGGAATATGTAGTCAGGTGACAGAATGCCCGAGGGAGCAGGCTAATGGTAAGAGCATGGGTAAGATTCTGAAGCAAAGTTTAGAAACCACAAACCCCTGCATGTTCAGCTTTCAGCTTCCCCTCTCTTTAATTGCAAGGTGCAAATTATATATCCCAGAATAATGTTATGATCCAGAAAAAGTGACATGAATCAAAACACACTCCATGTTACCTTTATCAGTGGGAAATCCCAGCTCAGTTTATGCTAATGGTATGGTATTCTTTTCACCTCTGATTTCAGTATAGCAAGGCCTCATCCATCACTGCTTTGGCTATTCTTTCACTTCAAGCGTTGGCTAAGAAGTGCAGGCTGCTACCAGTTGTGTGGAACAGGCACGACATTCCCATCCACGGTTCCGAAACACTTGTTTTTCACAGCTACTGCCAGGTTTGGGGCCACACAGTCGCAGCGTTCCCTGCTGCAGATGTTCTCTCCTTTTGCAGAGCAAGAGGCTTGGCATCAACTATTCACACTGGCAGCGTTGTGTGACATTTATACAAATGTGGTCAAAGGAAGAATGATATGTGCTGGAGGTGGGAACAGTCAAGCTCTCCTGGTCCATGTCACTACTGTATTGTAGCATACATTTTATTCCCCAGCAATAAAAGTGAGCATGATTTGGGAAAGACTCTAATTGTTTGCGTCGTTCCCTTCTCCAGGAGATTTGCCAGAAAACAGCTTTAAATCATGCCTCGGGTACTGAAGAGGTACTGGTGGCAGAGCCTGCCCGAGTGAACACCCAGCTGTGTGGTGTCAAAGCTTTAAATTCCAAATTGCTGAAAGCCCATCATCTATTTAACGGTGTTATTTTCAGTTACACATGCCCAGCTTGACCAAAGGACCTGCTTAGTGAATGTCACTGTTCAGAGATTAGAGCGTAAATGCCAGGCTTGTGCCTGATCACGCAGTTGCCCAAGTTACAAGGTGCAGACCTTTATTTGCAGTGAAGCCAGATTCTTTATGACAGTGATGATGAGATCACTGTAAGAAACACCTCATTTTCTGGATGGAACAGAATATTTACCTGAGGAGGGTAAAAAAAAGAATATCTGGTAGCATCTTCTAAAATGAAATATATTTATGTCACTTATTTATAATGTTGTTCTTGAATTGGTATTAAATAACACTGGTTTTCAAGTGATCTTGGAAACCTGAAGACAATCCAGTGAGGATTTCCAGCGTTGTTCTAGAGAAAGCGAAGGAAACTTGGGGATCTAGTTATTTGCTTAAATCCCATACAAAGTAACAAAGCAGTTAATTTTGTTAAAAATGAAGTTATAAACTTAAACTGCCAATCAACATAAGTTCATGGAAGGTAGAGCTTTCTTTCCAAGCAAACTCATCATGCTTATTTTATAGTGAACGGTGGATCTGATGGAACAAGGCTGTTGTATTGATACAGCAGTGTTGGATTTCTCTGGTGGGTTTGATATAATCCTGCACATTCTGAATAAAAGATGTGATTCATGTGGGACAACCAGCGTGCACAGCATATAAATTTAAAACTGGATTACTGAGAGGCCTTGGAATGCAACTGATACCAGGCTGACGGAGCTGGGTGCCTCCAGCAGGTTCCAAAGCGGTCATTAAAGTACTTCAACGCTCTTTTTAAAATCAATTGTGTAGATGATGATACAGAATCTTCGCCTGGATGGTTTAAAGATCGACCAGGAAGTAGATAATGGATACAAGTTGCTTTACAGAGAAGACTTAGTTACCTAATTAAATGCAATTACCCAGTCCAAAGAACTGTGATTAAAAGCCACATCTATAACTAGGAGTCATTACAGGGCACAGCAAAATCTGAGCCAGCGCTGAGCACTCTTCAGCCAGGCTACTTAGTCTCGGCATGTGGTTTTGGCTGTGCTGTCCTTTATATTCAAACTAACTCTTTAGGGGCCACCTCAGGTACATCTGTATTGCATTGTGTAGACTTGCTTACTCTTTGTCTTGGTAGATGAGTGACTCCAAGAAGAGTTGAAAGTTCACTGTAGGTGATCATCTCAGAATCAAGCATTAATGCTAGGTTTTGGGAAGAAGGAGCAAAGGGAAATGGTGAATTGACTTTGCCAGTGCACATATCAATAGCAACAGCATTACTAGAATACTGTCTTCATTTTTCGTAGCTATGCTGTGAAAAGAATGTGGAGATACAGTTGAATGATACAGAAGGGTACAGAGCAGTGTCACGATGAGATCTGTGGCTATCTCTGCTTCGATTATTGGCTTCTAACTTTTAGGGTGTTTGAAAGAAAGCAGAATGCCTTTCTACAAGCAACCCATGTCCATAACTTCACTTGTGGACTGTTCATTACTTGGTTAGAAAAGGTCTGAGCTAAAAGTATTCAGCATTGTTCTGAGAATCACATCTGCCTGCTCTCCAGTCCGTGTCCCAAAGCAGAGTTTCTCTTCAGGGTTCACCCCATCGTTGGTCCTCCTGTGCTTTCCCTTCCCCATTTCATTCTTAAATGGTCCTTATCTTGTGACCTTCTTTTTACGAAAGCTTATTGTGCACCTCAAACAAATATCAGGTAAAATGAGCAAAGGAGATTAACTAAGTCCTGTAGAGGCAATTGCATAATACTGTACTTTTTAAAATTTAAACCTGATTTTTTTTAGAAAAGATGTTAATCATTGTATACTATTCTAAAGACCCTCTATAATTACCTTTTCATTTTCGCTGACTTCACTGATAGCAGAGGGTGGACCAGTAATGATCTTTGGCTACACAGCGCTTTTTTCCTTTCAATGAAAGGACAATAGATAATTATAGCTTATTAATGGACAAGAGAACAGTTATCTACATACAGGGAAAAATGTCAGGGTCTTATTCAAAGCTGCAGAGGGAAAACTTTCAATGCATAGAGGCATTCTGCTTTATGGAAAAACTTGGGTTTTGGTTTTTCCTCTAAACCGTGATTCTTTGGAGGCTCAGTAACATTTTGCACACTGCATTATTTTGTTATTTAGCACTGTGTGAGGATTTACATCTCATGAAAGGGGAAATTACCAAAATTCAAGGCAGTTTCCAAACTGTTTTATTGACTCTGGTTCAGGTGGGTCTATCTTTTTCTGTTAACCACAGATTTGAAAACAGGAATTTTAACTGAGATGTAAAATATACGTGCCACTGGAATACTCTTGCAATCTGCAAGCATCCCAAATGACATTTCAATATGCACTTTTGCTATTTTCAAAGATCAGTTTTTATATAACTCCAATAACAACAGGTATCATTTGAATTTAAATGGTGCCCAGAATATTTAACCAGTCTTATGGCTGCAAAAAACTATACGTATCACACTAATAAAGGTGGACCACCTGCCTCCTGCCTCGATCCACACATCAGTTGTTAGGGAAGGGATAAATCCGTGCTGTAAATTGTGGCTATTTGTGTGCACTCCAAACCCTTTCAATTCAGTTTTTTTAAAAAGCAAAGAGAACTATGTCCTCTTCCCCAGTCCCTAACAAATATTGCTGTGACTCAGAAGTGCAATTTGAGATTAGGTTATTTCCATTTCAAAAGGAGCTTTGAGAAGAGTGGATACATGGAAGATGCGAAACCACCAGAGTCTTTGTGGACCACAATTTCTGAACTGTAATAGACTTTTTTAAATTATTATTATTTATTGTTAACAAGGTGCACCACAAGATGGCTCTCTAACAACAAAAATAGTCAAAAAACCCAGAGTTGGTTCTAAAAATAGTTGTTGAGTTCTGACTGGGAGCAAGTTCACTGGCACAGACCCATGTGCTGTGCTGCTGGAGCTGAGGAGAAACAGTTTAACCACTCTGAGAATACCAGATGCATCACTGTTTTTTTCCTGCATGGAGGTGTTTGCTTACAGGAAGCAACTAGGATATAATAGCACTCGCTTAAAGGTTCGACAGTAAATAGCCATGCCCACCTGGGACAAGTTAGCAGTGTATTTGTTATGTGGATGCTGAGTGCGACAGCACAAGAACTCAATGGCATTTTGTGGTGGGTTGACCCTGGCTGGATGCCAGGTGCCCACCAAAACTGCTCTATCGCTCCCCTCCTCAGCTGGACAGGGGAGAGAAAATACAACGAAAGGCTCGTGGGTCAGGATAAGGACAGGCAGAGATCACTCACCAATTACCATCACAGGCAAAACAGACTCAACTTGAGGAAAATCAGTTTAATCTATTACCAATCAAATCAGAGTATGGTAATGAGAAATAAAACCAAATCTTAAAACACCTTCCCCCCATCCCTTCCTTCTTCCCAGGCTCAACTTCACTCCTGATTTCTCTGCCTCCTCCCCTCCAGCGGCGCAGGGGGACGGGGCATGGGGGTTAAATGGACATCTGTCTCCTGCTTGCCATTGTGTGAGCTTCATCCAACTTCAGGAGCCTGCAGTGCAGACATCAAAATCTAACAACTTCTGTGTTAGTGAGAACCCTCAAAGACTGATTTTAGACATCCACTCCAGGTTAGAGAAGTCATGAGTCATCTCAAATGTTGGTGTTGCTGAAAGTGTCCAGACTGACTTGTTCAGGTGTTGGTTTCTAGATCTGGTCAGGCAGGTCATGAACCAGGTTTGAACTGGCTCTACCCAATGTTAAGAGTGTAAAAAAATGGAGAACAAAGACAGAAATGCTCTAAGCAGAACCACAGGTGCCTCTTGATAGTATTGTTAAAAACAGGAGAATATGGGGTAAAAATGACAGAAGGTACCTGTACATGAAGTGATTGTAAGATTGCTCATGTTAGTAGCAGTGCAGAGAAGGCAAAAAACCTGCCAGAGCTAGAGATGTCCAAAAGAGACATAGGGGGAGCTTCTAGCAGCTTCTCACAGAAGCCAACCCTGTAGCCCCTCTGCTACCAACACTTGCCATGCAAACCCAATAGACATTTTTAGCTGAAGAATAATTTCCAAATAATTTATATCCAGTTTTGAGTGAAAAAAGTGAAGCATTTGTTCTTATTTTGTACTATTTTGTTCCCTACTTTTCCTTTTGAAAGGAACATAAGCATGTTCCAAGCTTCAGTTTATTTACAAAAATTATGTACATAGCTATTACTTGACCAAGGTACATGCTTGCTTGTTGGGAACAAAGATTTGCATGTGTGCAAAAGCGTGGGGAGAGAATATGCATGTGGAAAACACAAATAAAAGTATCAACTGCAACTTGTGTGCAGTGATGGTCTTAAACAGGTACAGTCAGAAGTGACTACTCCCAAGAAGAATGTGCTGACTTTGCTAGGGATGAAGCACCAACCTTCTGTATTTTTGTCCTTCATCTCATAGGTTATTGTCAAAAAGCAGAACTTCCCTGCCTGCAGCAAAGACTAAAATAAACTTCAGTTCTTTTAAAGGCAGCGGCCGTTTTGGGGGAGACATTGGGTAGGTCTACACAGTCCCAGCACAGGACATTTCATGCCCTGGACACCCAAAAGACAAAGAGACTTGTCTAACTTGACTAGTCTGGTCCAGTTGAATTCTCCTTGGAGCTTAAGTGCAAATTTAAGAATGTGATGGGAGAAACAGGGTCAGCAGCTAAGGCTGAGTCCCCCATTCTTGCTGAGCAGGCCACAACACAGGGAACCAAGAGGGGGAAGTCAGAAACTGTCCTTAGCTGCTCCTCATCTGTTAGTCATGGCTGATAGCTGCAATTCAGTAATTGTGTGCGTGAGCACTTCTGTTACATGTGAGGACAAAATCAAAGAGATTAGTTTAAATTAACCTGTTTGAATTTTCCCCTAGATGGAGCAGAAGAGCCCTTGTAGTCAGTTAGCAGCTCTCAGCTAAGAGTTATACACTATCCAATTCAGAGCAGGGCAAAATAAGAGATTAGTTTCAACTATCTTCAGCAGCTTGTTAAGATAACATGTCCTGAAATGAAGTGCTCCCATAGTCGGGCATAGCAGAGATGCAATGCTAGAATCTCTTTTTCCTTCCCTCTCAGCTGCTACCTCAGACCCAGTACCTGACTGTGGAAAGGCTTAGAGAGTACTAATAAATCAAAGGCAGGCACAGGTTTAGTGTGTTAGTGGGTTTGCTGTGACTGAACTTGGGATAGAGAGCTTAGCTGCAACCCATTGTTATTATGGGTCTGATAGAGACCACTTCACAGAGGCTTGTGGTGCTAGTAATGAAATATAAGAGGATTACTGTTTTGGACAGAGATTTATACCTAGTCTTCCCAGCTCTAATAAGAAATGGTCCTCAGCCGCATAACGTGGGCTCTAGACTTTCCTAAAGTTTAGCGGTGTTCTGAACGGGGAGTTTGGTTTAGGGAAAGTATGTATAAACTTACAGATCCTGAGGTGTCTACTCTCTGAGACTCCCCAGTCCTCTCTACAGCCCCCTGTGGAGCAGTGCAGCAAAATTACTGTGATAAAAGGTCTGCCTTGCAGTTCTTCAGCCGTAATCCTGTCCAGGTTTCTCATAAAGGGCTCTTGTTGCTGAGCTGGCCTCTTTTTGTAACAGCCCTTTGCATAAATCAGCTTTCACAGGGGTGAGATAAGGTTAGAGACAATGCTAGCGGAGATCTCCTAATTTGTTATAATTTGACCGTTGTTTGATCGCCCATGTGAAATCATGGCATAGACTGTGTCTGTTGACTGACACCAAGTGAGGTGATGTATTAGACACTGAAATGGCTGGATTAAACTGGAAGTCATGGCTGATTCTATCCCTACTACTCTTATAACACCCTGATCACTCTCTTCACTGGAAGGGTAGCCTCCAGTTGCAATCTGTTGCAAAACTTAATCTGAGGAAAATGGGCTATTTTAGGTGGTATTGGAACAAAAAAGGATCCCTAGATCTGCAGGATGGACCAGGCAGGTTATACCCATTGTTACAGAAACACAGAACAGTTGAGGTTAGAAGGCACCATCCGGTCCAGTCTGCTCAAGCAGGGCCACCTAGAGCAGGTTGCCAAGGACCATGTCCAGTCAGGCTTTGAATAGCTCCACAGATGGAGGCTCCACAGCCTCTCTATGCAACTTTCTCCAGTGTTTGACCACCCTCACAGTAAAAAAGTGTTTTCTTGTGTTCAGACGGAATTTCATGTGTTTTAATTTGTGTCCTTTGCCTCTTGTTCTGGCACTGGACACCACTGACAGGGACCCATCTCTGTTTTCTTCACTGCTTCCCACAAGTTATTTATATAAATTGATAAGATGCCCCTGAGCCTTATCTTCTCCAGGATGAACAAACCCAGCTCTCTCAGCTTTTCCTCATTTGAGAGATGCTGCAGTCCCTTCATCATTTTAATGGCTCTTAGCTGGACTTGCTCCAGTAAGTCCATATCTGTCTTGTACTGGGGAGCCCAGAAGTGGACTCAGCACTTCAGGTGTGGTCTCACCAGTGCTGAATACAGGGGAGGGACCATCCTACCTACTGGCAACACTCCTCCTAATGCAGCCCAGGATACTGTTGGCCTGTTTAGCCACAGGGGTGCATTGCTGGCTCATGGTCAACTTCTTATCCACTAGGAACCCAAGGTCTTTCTTGGCAAAGCTGCTTTCCAGCCAGTTGCCCTGAGTATGTGGTGGCACTTGGGATTATTACTCCCCATATGTGGGACTCTGCATTTCCCCTTGTTGAACTTTATGAGATTCCCCTCTGCCCAGTGTTCCTGTCAAAGTCTCTCAATAGTGGCACAACCGTCTGGTGTATCAGCCACTCCTCCCTGTTTTGTATTATCTGATTATCTGTGAACTTGCTGAGGGTGCACTCTGTTCCATCCTCAAGGTCATTAATGAAGATGTTGAACAGTATTGGCCACAGTATTGAGCCCTGCAACTTGTGCCACTAGTGACTTGCCTCCAGCTGGACTTTGGGCCACAGATCACAACCCTCTGGAGCTGGTCATTCAGCTAGCTTTTAATCCATCTCACTGTCCACTTTTCTAACCTGTATTTTGTCAGCTTGTCTATGATGATGTTACAGGAGCTGATGTCAAAGGCTTTACTAAAGTCAAGGTAAACAGTGTCCACTGCTCTCCCCTTGTCCACCAAGCTAGCCACATCATTGTAGAAGGCTATCGGGTTGGTCAAGCATGTTCTCCCCTTTGTAAATTCTTGCTGACTACTCCCCATCACCTTGTCCTTCGTGTATTTGGAAATGCTTTCCAGGAAGCTTTTCTCCACTATTTTCCTGGTAAAGTCTGAGGCAAAGAAGGCATCAAGTACCTCAGCCTTCTTTGTATCTTTTGTCACCAGTTCCCTTGCCACATTCAGCAGCGCACCCATGTTTTCCTTGGTCTTCCTTTTGCTGTTTATGAACTTGTAGAATCCTTTCTTTTTGTCCTTCACATCCCTTGCCAGACTCAACTCCGTCAGCCTTGGCTTTTCTAACTCTATCTCTGCACAATCAGACAGACTCTATACTCCTCCTGGGACAGAGCACTGGAACAGGCTGCCCAGGGGGGTTGTGGAGTCTCCTTCTCTGGAGATATTCAAAGCCCGCCTGGACGATGTCCTGTGCAACCTGCTCTAGGTGAACCTGCTTTAGCAGGGGGGTTGGAATGGATCCTCTCCCGAGGTCCCTTCCAACCCTTGCCATTCTGTGATCCTGTGATTCTGTGTGACGCCTGCCTCTGCTTCCATCCTTTGCACGCGTATCTGTCGTAGCCATGTACCTGCTGAAAATACTTCAGCAAACATGGAGCAGAGCAACAAGATTCTTCACTCTCCACCAGCCCTTTCCAAGACAGACTGTGCTGAGTTTGTTAGCTTCTCCTTTCATTTGAACCTATAGACTTAGCATGGTTTTCACACCTGGCCACTGTCAGCAGCTTGTGCCCCAGAGGATGCAGCATCACCGGTGCATCCATGGGAAACGCTGGGGAATCGGGCTGTATTCCTGCTTACCTGGCTCAGAACTGAATTAGGCAGCACAGTGGTGAAAACACTGCCAGTCCAGCAATGCCAGCCCTCCCAGCAGTGCCAGGAGGAGTGCTGTCAGAGTGTGAACAGAAACAAGAAATTGGTGTCTCCAGTGGGGATGACACAAAAGAAGACCTAGGCTCACTTCTGCAGGAAACCCAACGAAGCACTTTGCAACCATGTGGGTCTTCTACCCAAGGTGCAGCACACGTTGCACAAGGGCTTCCAGGCCCTGGTGTCGTGGGAACAGGAGGAAGCACAGTGGCTGCAACAGCTTCTTGTGATCTGGAGCAGAGTGTTGCATTGGGCAGTGCCTTTGAGATGTTACAGTCCTCTCCCATGTATATCTTTGGTAAATCCTAACGTGGACTTTCTCATCTACTTCTATATATTTACAAGAAAAATGGATTTTTTAATATCTAAAGGATAAGGATAAAGAACATGATAAATATGTTACATATGTTGTTCCATTTATTTCTGTTTAACAATTCATTATTGAAACTTAAAATGACAGAAGTGGCTTGGCCAGTTGGAACATGCAATCATCTGCTGTATTGCTCTTTGGCAAGTGATGTTTTGGGATGCACAGGACAAATTAGCATTGCAGTTGGTGTGTCACGGAGACAACTAGAGAAATCTCATTAATTTCTTCTAGGTTAAAATTCACAATTCTTTTGCAGACTTAAATGGAGGAAAAAAGTCTTAAAATTGTTTTATGGTTAAAGTATAGAATATTAATAATGAAAACAATAGCAATGCCTTATAAATAAAAGTGTAACAGCATACTATGTGCATGCTCAAAAGTTAGCACTTTGAGTGATTTCAGTATAAATTAAAATAAAACACAATAAATTTCATCTGTGGTGTTCAAATGTATCTCTACTACATTGTGAAATTTACAGTCTGTGACTCAAGTAACGATACTTGGAAGTCTTAAGTGATAAAGCACAAAACAGTGGCTTGTACAGAACACAGAAATTGCATCAACATGGACTCAACACGTAAAACCACAATAGGGAACAACAGGAAGGAAAATTACAGAGCTGCCCTCATTGCTTGCAGAATCCCCACAATGTGGGGATGGGAGGGGCAGATACCTGTTTGAGGAAAAATGCTCACTTCTTAAAAAAAAAAGCTATTGACTTAGTCAGCAGTGAATAATATTATCAGGGTATTAAAGCACCAGCCAATGTATTTCATCTTGTGAGATCTGTACCATTAATCTATACATGCACCCAATGCGGTACTAGGTTATGTAGGAGCATGTGGTTTATCAAAGTGTGTAATATTTTCTTATATCTGGCAGTCTCTGGGAAGATGTCACACTGCTAATCAGCGTTAGAAGAGGCAATATTTTTCCTCCCCTCCACTTGGGGAGTTTATCACAGAATGATAGAATCATTTGGTTGGAAAAGACCTTTAAGATCATTGAATCCAACCATACCTGTCCACCACTAAACCATGTCTCTAAGCACCTCATCTACCTGTCTTTTAAATACCTCCAGGGATGGGGACCTGACCACTTCCCTAGGCAGCCCGTTCCTGATCAGTGCCTGATAACTCTTTCTGTGAAAAAGCTTTTCCTAATGTCCAATTTAAACCTGCCCTGGCGCAACTTGAGGTCATTTCCTCTTGTCCTTTTGCCCATCAGCTGGGAGAAGAGACCAACACCCACTTGGCTACAGCCTCCTTTCAGGCAATTGTAGAGGGCGATAAGGCCTCCTCTTAGCCTTCAGCCTTCTTTTCTGTAGGCTGAACAACCCCCGTTTCCTCAGCCGCTCCTCATAAGACTTGTGCTCCAGACCCCTCACCAGCTTCGTTGCCATTCTCTGGACATGCTCCAGTGCCTCAATGTCCTTCTTGAACTGAGGGGCTCAAAACCGAACACAGAAGATGCCCATCAGCATCAGGCTGCTCTCGGGTGAGTAGCACTGGAGTGGGCAGTGCCCTCCTGGTTTTCTCTTGCACTCATCCAGCTAGGAGAAATAAAAGATTAGCCTGGAGTGAGACTGCCAATATCACTTTGAAGAATATATATCAAAAGCCAAGAGGCTGTAGCACCAAATCCCAAAGTGCATCTCCCGAGAAAGAACAAATGTTTTCTGCTGTACACCGTAAATTCCTCATTGGTGAAAGATCTGCAGGTGTAAGAGCTGAGGATCAAGATTCCCAGGCTTTATTCTGCTTTGTCACACAATATTTTGTGTGTTGAATACAATTTTTTTCCTTTCAGTAGATATAAGGACAGGTGTATGCAGTATTTTAGACCTACCTTGAATGTCTTAAAGCTGTTCCTGACACCTGGTACTGGGTGTGTCAGGATGAGCATCTTGCCTGGTTCTCTGTTGTTGTGCCAAGATTTTCAGATGTTCCTTTAAAATCAGTGCTCTATCAAAATATATTTAGTACAATTAATGTCTTTAGGTGTTTTCTAGTGAGGGTGCATCTATTAGAGGCAGCAATAATTAGGTTAAAAAATATGAAAAATCTCTTAATCTAACAAGAATATCTTTAAGGCTTGTATGCTGCTGCAGACATTCATAGCAGGTCTTGCAGGATCAGTCCTCTAGGCACAGGGGTGCACGAGTTCCTTCATACAGATAAATAATCTGCAGCAGATCTAATCCCCTGGAAGAAGTTACTCACATGCTTAGTGCATACAGGACTTGGCAGTTCAGTATTTGCATCGTGCCGTTACAAATGCCAAGTTGAATGGTATTTAAGTGGTTAAATTTTTGCATGAAAGAGATACCATTAGATGCCCGTGCATTGGTCCAAGGCAGAGTTTTCTACAAAATTCTGTACTAAATTACAATAATAATACTTTATTTGCTTAATGTCAAGCTATCATCAATCCCATGCAAATTGTTAGCTTTGCAACAAAACACCATGTAATTGTCACTACAATCTTAAGCCTCAGCAGTCTTGATTTTCAAAATACTAGTTCATCAATAAACCATTGTAAAGGCTCCAGCAGGAACGCAGTAAGGAGGCTCTTTTCATCTGTGATGTCAATAAGCTGAGATGAGACAAGAAGCTAAATTCCTCAAAGTGACAAGTGGATATATATATTTTAACTATAATGAATAAATGACATCTCTATTAATGATTTATCTCCTTTCAACTTTAACAAACAGTTCTAGTGATAATGACTAAATTTTTTTTTTTTGCATTAGGAAAGTAAACTGACACATAGCTAACAGTCAAATTGAGCCTAGTTCGATATTCATAAATGCTAGCGTTGTGCATGGAACCCGAGTTGGTAATTACAACCAGAACTATTCATTTCCTTTTTTAAAAGTAGATACCTGGGAATGCCATTTAGTCATTACTCAGAATTACTTGTTATCTTTGATGAACTTAGTCGGTGCTTTCATCTGGTACCAGACTGCATGCTAATGCCAATCAAGAAGTGTAAATATTCAAAGAAAAAATATTTGGGATGTGAATTTTAAATACGCTCGGTGTCATTTTCATTCTGTTCCCATTGAATCAGAGACTGCGGTGGCAGCACCCTCTTCCAAAATGCTACCACTGGGGCAAGAGGGGATATCACTGTGCTTAGAGAAATCCACCTCTATTCTTGTGACAAGAAATGCACTGCAAATGGGCATTTTTCCTATCCCTCAGTCCATTCCATTTGTTCCTATTCTTATACCAATTTCGAGCCATTCACCCGTATCCTGCCCATTAGAGCTGGTTAGTACGTGCTGTTCATTTATCATACGGGAAATAGGCTGCTTCACCGGTCAGATGTTTTATGGGAAGGTATCCGTTTCAGCGAGGCTTTTTCTGGAGGCTTGAAAAGCCGGAGAGAAGAGCCCTGTGTCCCAGGGCAGCCCCGCCACCGCCAGGAGTCACGGGCGCAGGTGTCGGATACTGAAAACCGGCGCTTCGGCACAGCTCCGTTTTGTGCAGACAATGGAAACGGGTTGTTTTTATCCTTGTACAGAGTAAAAAACACAGCAGCAACAATAGATGTCACAACCTGAAGAGTTGCCACAAAGTGGAAATGTCATCCTCCGGTCAACTTCTGGAGACATATAGTTTGGAGTTCTAACTCAGCATCTAAGACAAAAAAAAAATCCCAGATGATGTAGCTGTTTTTCTGCAGTTGGCTTCTATTTTTTTCCGCATTCTTATAGTTAAAATATCTATTTTAAGCTTTTCTGTAGTGCCTGTCATCATCCCCTTTAGGTACTGCAGAGGAAATTTTGAAACACAAATACTCTATAATAATGACGACACCAACAATAACAATAAATATGAATGTTAGGGAGGCAATTACTCCTATTTTTGCCCTTGAAAAGTTCTCCCACTGAATCATTACACATCCCCAGTGTTCCCTAACCTCCATACATTTATCTGTAGGGAGATTAATGATCTTTTGAAGTTATGGGTCATTTTTCAAAATGTTGGTTTCCTCCTGTTTTCTGCTCATTTTTCTCAAGATGCCTCTACTCCATGGTGATGCTGGTTAGTACATTAGCTCTTCACCTCTGAAGAGCTGGATGAAAGATTTTAGCCTTTCACACCTGTCCCTTATATTTACTCAGTCATAAACCACAGCACAGCTGCCGGAAAAGCAGGAGGAAACATAAAGCAGAGCTGGAGCGGGAGGAACGGTGCAAGCCTGGAGAAGGGTTATGTTAGTACAGCTGTGAGGGAAGCCCTTTTTAAGGCAGCGTACCTAGTTAAACCCGAGTTAGGCTGTCAGCACCGAGGTTGATGCATTGCATCTGCTACATCGAGGTGAAATCAGGACTTAACCCCCCCTTTTCTGCTGGTTGCAGGTTTGGTGTCTCGCTCTAGCAAGACTGCAAGAGCTCTCTCCCCACCTTTGGAGCCCAGACAGTAACCTTGAAGGATGGCTATTTGCATAAAATATGTTGCAAATACAGGATTTCTGAACACAGGCTTCTGTTAACATCTTTCTTCTATTTCAGTAAAAGCACATTAAAAAAAAAGATGGTTATTTGGAATTGTCACGCATTGCAGTGAATACAAATACACTCTTATAAATTAATAAAATGCTAAAGCTTCTTATGTTAGGATCTGTCACTCAGTCTCAGTGGAACTTTATCCTCTTCATAAAGGCTTAAATTTTCTACTGAAATAAATATAAATCAGCACCTCATTCCAAGTCATTGAAATGGTGGTTTGCTTTGTTTTTTGTGATGAAAATCAGATGGGATCCAGTTGGCAAGCTTGTGGTAAATGCCTTAGTGGTCAGACTAATCACCTTTAATCATTTCAAGCCCTGAGCCATCCTGACATAAAAAGGGAAAATCCAGGCATTGCTGTCTGTACCTTCCTGAGAAAAACTCCGTCTTTGGGCGCGAAGCCCGGTAGAGGCCATGGCCTAGAAAAGAGGGGCCAAGAGGGAACAATAAAATACTTCAGCCTATCCTGGAAATGTTCTTTGTCCCTGTGGGGACCTGTGGAAGGCTCAGGAGGATGCGCCTGTTGCCCTTCAGACATGCTTTGCCCTAACTGGGGAGGTGCTGGGGGAGCAGACAGCTAAACGAGAGGTAGAGCCCCCGTCGTGGTGTGCGACGGGCCGTGCCGTTCAGCAGAGTGGTGCTATTCAGGAGCTTCAGAAAGCAGGTTTTGGGAAGCTGGCTGGCAGAAAGAAGCGAGTGTGGTGTTTGTGATGGCTGGCTCCCAAGAAGAGGGCTCTCAAGCTCTTTCCCAATGGGGATCTTTTACAGAAAGTCGTAGCCAAACATCAGGCCAGGCATCAGCCAGTTCTGTGGTCTCGCTGTCCTCAGATTTCAGAAATAGTGTGTATAGGCCATTTTGTTATTTAGACTGAAAATCACAGCTTCCTACCAGAGACTGGGGGGGTTAAATGAGATTTGTTAACATCTCTGAAATTCCTG
>NW_009258378.1:60897-63603 GCF_000687185.1 Egretta garzetta
GGCTGAGGTGCATGGGCTGCTTGCAGGTGTTGATAGTGTTTCTGTATGACAAGGAGACAGCATATAGAAATCAAAATGGTTGTTCAGTGTGAATGTGATTTGAGACCACAGGCGCTGCAGTACATACGAGCCATCTCTGGTCTTGTCATAATAAGATGTAGAGGAAAATTTCCTTTGGAAAAAAAAAATGTTAACAGAGCTTTTCAAGTGACATTTCTACCCTTTTTCTCAGCTTCTTTCAGTTATTATAAGGCTTGAGAAATACATGTATTTTCTTCTCACCCTCCCTCCATCTTTCAGCTCTCCCTTTCCCTGCTCCTCAAGCTCTGCCAGGCCCTAGCTGCTGTGCCTGAGGTGCTCTTGGAGCTGACTGGTTCCCAACAACATCTAGGAAAAAAACTTCTGGACTGGGACCAGAAAACAGCAAATGGAAAGGAGGGGATAAGGTATGTGTCACAGACGATTTCTTTTCAACCTTTTCTGTCCCCCACGGCATCATGCAATCACGTCTTGATTATCTACATTAATAGAGACTTAAGATGGCTCATGTAAAGCAAAAATGTAGCTAATGCAAACCATATGGCAATTAGACTATCAGAACATTCAGTGGGGAATATAATGGGGAAGGGAAACAAGGCCAGTAAAACTCCCAAGACTGGAGCATAGCAGACCCCCAGCCAACGCTGATTTGAGCTGCTAAGTCCACAGAGGTGGATCAACCTGGTACCAAGTTGTTCTAGTCTTGTTATTGATAAAACTAAAGAAAACCTCACAGACTCTCTTGGTTTGCTAATCCCTTACTCAGCAGAGTTCAGAGCAAGATCCAAGCCCCAGGTTTATGTTTTTCCGCACAGGCAAAGGTTGTGGTCAACTCCTTTAATGCCAGTGTAAACCACAACCCTCACCTTTCAACAATTGTGTTTCAAACCTCCCACTTGAATAACTGAGCTTGAAGATTATTAATCTTACTGTGGCTTCTCTGTGGGCTCCCAGAAGAAAAGAACCCTTTGTCCATGCTCAGCAACCATCCGCTGCGGGTTAAGTTGCCCAGTGGTCAGCAATGGGAGAGAGTACATGCGATCACAGCAGGCGAACACCAGTTAAAGCTCGAATGTGAGACATCCCAGCTGCTTAATGCCCTGGCTGAAAAAATGAAGGGCCCAGGATCAGAAAAGGTTCCCGCCTGATGAACTGAGAACGGCAGCCCATGAGCAGTTCATTGTTTGGTTGCGCCATCAGGCTTTACTCACCTAGAAGATAAAGCTGAAGAAGTTGCTTGACCAACCCGTGTAAGAATATCTGATTTGTTTGCAAGTTTACCATGTTTATCATGTCCTGGTACACTCCAGTTCTCAGTGGAAGGAAACAAGAAATAGTTCCTCTTAATGTTTCTCTTAAAAACTTCTCTCTGCTGATAGTTTGATTGAGATACAAAAAGGCTTTGCTGTTTGGGAACGCTGAGTGTTACCCTATGGGATTAAAAGCGAAGGCTCTGTAGTGCATTGTGAAATGGATTCTGGGATTTCAGGAGATGGTGAAAACGTTCAGGGGGACTTAGATATAAAACTGTTGGGAGGGAAAGCAGTAATCAGGATTCTTAGAATGATAGGCCTGAAACCACCAGATTTCCCATGTGCTATAGGATGTCACTTGTCTTGAAATCTAGTCTTCTGATTCCCGTCATACTGCAGTAAAATGACTGGAAGGATCCTGCAGCCTCTTCCTACCTGCCACGGCTGCCAGAGTGTGCCTTCTGGTGAGTCCAACACCAGTCTGTCCTTCAGCAATGAATACTAATAAAATACTAACGGGAAAAGAGCTCCGTACATGTCTGGGAGATAGAAAAACCCCGGAAAAAAAAATAAAAATCTGTGCAGGTTTACAAAGAACAGATCGTACCACCCAAGCTAGGCTATTTTTTTGATAGAATTACTAAATTAATGGATGATGGGAATGAAATCGATTAAGCAGTTCTGAGCTTTCAGTAAGGTATTTGATGTAGTGTGTCACAAAATCTGGTGTGAAAAATGAGTAGCCATCTGAGCTGCAAAGAAGCGGTTGTGAGCGATGAGGATTGAATCAAGGACTTAAGGGGAGGGAAAGAAAGTTCAAAAAATAAATGTCTGACAAACCAGAAGGAGGCATTCGCTCTGGGCTCTCCAAAATCCGGTGTTAATTTCACTGGTATTTCATGCCCTATTAGGGAGCTGTTATGAGAGGTGGAGGTGACAGTAAATTAGGAGATTCCACTGAGTTAGAAATATGAGCAGGAATTAGTAGGAAGATGAATTTCCCCCTCAGCCTCAGATTCAGGCAGCGACAAGACACCTCACCCCACCCCACGCCCCCAGCCCTGGACATCCTGTAAAAACCCAAACCAAACCTTAATACACTGGGAGAAGGGCAAGAAAACACATCAGGACTGAAACGTGTGCCTGGAAGGAGTGGCACGGTGAGGCTGGCATGGACCTTGGTGCAGAGGATGAGAGGAGACCTCTTGACGGGCTGGCTTCAACCCATGGTTCAACCCATCTTACCAACCAGCTGGGGACCCTCTGGGCTGTGGGTTTTGGTTCCCTCTCACAGCTTGCTTTGCCCGACAGCCATGCTCTGCTTGGAAGGCTGAGAAACCAGCAGAGAACTGTAGAAATGGGAACTGAAGAGAAGGAAAATTGGCAATCTGGCTCACATAGCACAGAAAAAGCG
>NW_009258378.1:63613-64541 GCF_000687185.1 Egretta garzetta
CAGGAATGTTTCATATCATGTCACAGGAAGGTCCTGCCTGCAGAGTGCTGATGAAACTAGGCTTCAAATACAGCTTTGCCATACTGATTTTTGCTCCCATTTCTATGTCTCTTCAATAATTAATAACACCTTCCCACCTGTTAGGTAAGCTGCACCTTTTGGAAAGATCACTCCTTGAAAATAAGCAGAGAGGTAACCCACATCCTCAGATAAGCCAGGCG
The DNA here is from genome assembly GCF_000687185.1 of Egretta garzetta. Classification (NCBI taxonomy): domain Eukaryota; kingdom Metazoa; phylum Chordata; class Aves; order Pelecaniformes; family Ardeidae; genus Egretta; species Egretta garzetta. Next base: position 63,835 of record NW_009258378.1, read on the forward strand.
GGGTGGCAGTGCCCTGCCCTGCATCAAAGGTTGCTTTGCTTTGCCCTCTCCCGTATTCACTGCTGCTGAATTAAAGATGTCTCATGGCTGTCCACATGACATCTGTACTACCAGCTTCCAAGGAATAACTAAATAATAGGGTAGATGTGATCTTTTTATTCTTTGTGTCCTACACCTGGAGAAATGAGAGGTGACGCAACCAAGCTAAAGGACCCACGTGGGTCTGTGGTGTAGCCCAGGACAGACCCCTGAGCCCTTGATGCCTTACACTGAGTGCCAACACCATTTTTTTCTAACTTCTTATAAACACTTAATTCCCTTCTTCCTCCATAATATTAACATTTAATCCCAAATGTGGTTGACTAAAGCCACTTGTAGACCTGGAAAGTGCCTTTTATTCCTCTACACTCATTGTAGCCATTTTCCTATTCTGAAGGTCTTGGGGCTTCCGCAACCTATTTTTTCAGGTGTTTTTAGATTTTTGAGCAAGTTTAGTAGCAGCCGTGAGTCACAGCAAAACCTTGCCACACAGAGAGGCTCATTTTCTTCTGTTGCAGAGATTAATGTTATTCTTTCTGGATGCAAAAGAAATCTCCTGGCTGATGAACTTTGCTACGGCACTGGGCGGGAATGGCTCCAGACTGTTATTCTCTCTCTTTCTCCAGAATCGCTTTGCTCAGCAGCTATTTGTAGGATACTGAATAAAA
>NW_009258378.1:64595-82104 GCF_000687185.1 Egretta garzetta
GGAGCTGAGCCCTTCTGAGCGAAAGCTGCCTTGTTAAATACCTGTCAGCTGCTGCCAAACCCAACAAGGCGAAGAGCCCTCATGGGCAGCTGTGAACCCGTGGGGTTGGGAGGTCTCTGCTGGTGGCACAGTCCGCTGGGTGAAAACACCCGGGGTCTGAAGGAGACAGCGGTCCTTTCTGATTAACAGCCTCCTGCAAAACACATTTTCATCTAATTTACCTCTTTCGGCTTTCAAATAAGCAAGTAATGTCACACCTGCTAAGCAGCTAGAATTATGCAGCGCCATAAATTAAACTTTTTAATTTGCCAAAATTCCTGGCTTATACTGTTTATCATTCAGAGCCATCCTTCAGAGAGGCAGAAGTGTTTCCTGCACGGCTGCGTACGAGAGCGGAATCTTTTCCCTGTGCCCCGCGGCGCGGGATGAGGCACGGATGATGGTGGGCAGCGGGTGCCAGCACCAGAAGCTCTCCAGGAGGACGCATCATGAGTGAAGTCATTAACCAGCCCCAGGACACTCGTGTGGCAGTGCTGCGTTTTGCACCACGTACCCACTGCAGCTGCTTTCGGGCTGGGTGACTGATGAGGTCCTGCTGTTTGGGTCCCCAGGGTACGAACAGAAGCCTTCTGAAGTGCAGGCACCTTGGGGCAGGGGGGGCAGCGCTGAAGAGCCACCTGCTTTGCTGCTGTCAGATACTCAGAAGTTCTTGCAAACGGGAGCATGATGCTCACATTAGTGATGCTGTTCCATCTGAGTAGGCTGGCATCAACTACAAACACCCTGCCATACAGGGAGGGAAAGTATCCTTACGAAGTTGGGGAGTTTTGACCTCCCTCTTCCTCGACTCAAGGCTCAAAGGCACTTAACCCATGAGACAGAGAATCAGAGAAGAGGCTGTTTCTGTAAATGCATTTCACTGATGAAAGCTGGGCTTTGAAGACTGACGTCTCTTGCTCTTTAATACAGTGAATATCTGTTGGAAAAATATTGATGAGACTGGGTTTTACATACAAGAGCAAGGTGGTGCTGCTGCTTAGCACAAGCTTCCTGGAAGTGAAATCAGAAATGTGAGCTTGGCCCAGGTCTGGTAATTGCAGACAAAATGGGGTGCCCATAATGTCTCTTCCTGTGAAAATTTTCAGTGGGTTTCCCCCCACTGCCTTTCCTTTCACGCCAAATGCTGAAGCCATCTCATTGCTTGGAGAGTAGTGGTGGTGGTGGGTTCTCCTTCCAAATGAGAACTAAAACTTGCATATGAACTAGAATAGTTTGGGGTTGGGGATGTGGAGTGGAAACACTACAGTGAAAAACTAATTTCCTTTTAAAGAAATCTCTGAAGTCTCCACAATTTGGTTTTTGAACAAATCTATGAAGAGTTGTGTAGGCAGCAAATAATACAAATGAGTTAAATGACCCATAGGCAGTTGCCCTTTTCCATAAGCAAAAAATTAAACCAAGTATAGATATATGTGGATGTGCTTAGGGTAAAAGAACTGCATTTAAAGAACTTAACCCCAAAATGGTAGCACCACATTGTTTAATGTAAACAAGAAGATGCGGGCCATTTGTGGTACCTTGCAGAGAGTTTAATTTGGATGCTACCCCTTCTTTCTGTAAAACATCCGCATAGCTGCCGGGAAAATAAGTTGGGAGGGAGCCAACAAGAACAGCAGTGAATGGCATGAACTCTGCAAAGGGAAAACAAAGCCCACCCCCCACGTGCAGCGCAGCTCGGCTGTCCCTCTCCGCTGTCTGCTGTCCTGGGGCCCCGAAGCGCAGCCCAGGCTCAGCAGGCAGAAGTTGGGCTTCACCTGCTGGCCTGGCTGCTGGGAGCCCCCTCCCGTTCATTACCAACAGCCTTCAGAGGGCCTGCAGCTTCTCTTGACCCTTTTGCTGCCCATTTTATAGCACCACTTTTCTGGCAGGGGGACTGCCCCAGGGCCCCTGCCCCGGGGCTCGGAGGTGATGCCTGCGGAGCCGCACGCCGTGTCCTGTGCATCCTGCCTCTGAGCCTGCGGTGCAGTGCTGGCCGATGCAAGGTCTGTCCTGCAATAAACTAACTCACGGGCAGATCTGTCTGCAAAAATTTCCTAAAAAGGCTGCGGTTCCTAATATGCCAGGCGCAAACTTCAGCAAGGCTGGAGGTGCTTGCCAGTTGGTGTTTGCACCGCCTTGCCTCTGCGCGTCCTTCTGGAGAGCCTTGTCCCAGTGGGATCCTGGGCTTGTCAGGGGGGAGAGCAAAGGAGCCATGAAGGCTGAGAGATACATGCACTTACTCAAGGCACCAAAACTGCTCTTTGATCTCAAGCCATCAGGACAATTCACAGAGGTTTTACCTCGTCGTGATCTCTTCTGAGGGAAGACAATCTCTTAATCAAGTTAAATATCTGCGTCGCCCATGTGATAGTGATAAAGCATCTTTTACACTATATCCCTGCTGTTAGGGATATAAAAATCCTTTGTTTAAATTAGGACTACATTATTGCTGTTCCCATCTAAATTAAAGCGTGGCGACCAAGTCGGGAGTAGTAACGCACCTCTTGCCCCAAAGCTGTATTTATTCAGCGCAGGGATGGACGCGGGAGGGTCAAGGCCTGTAAGCGTATTCGTGCCTTGGCTGTGCTGGCATCGCCGAGCCCCCCTCAGTCAGTAACGCGAATTCACTGCATGGGTAGCGGAGCTTCAGCTTGTTGCTGGGCCTGGAGCGGCAACGCAACTAATCCCAAGTCAAGCGGTGGAACAAGCCCACCCCTGCGGGTCGGTACCGTTAAACGTCTTCTGGAAGGCAAATCAAGTAAGGTGGATGCACATCCCTCATCACCATGTGAAGGGTATTTAGAGCTTCACACCTGTGAGTTATAGTAAAAAATATGCTAACATATACAGCAGTAAGGTGTGATTTGTGATGTTAATGACTTTCCCATCTATACATTTACTGACAAAATATATTGCATAATTTATGAAATTGCTTTAGCACTCAGAGCACTAATGGTACCTCCTGATTGGCTCAGCTCAGTGCCATATGTTGTATAGAAAATGTATTTATACTCAACGAAGATATAAATTGTAAGGAAGCCTTGAGTACAATGATAAAATTATAAACACATTTTCCGCCTGTTGAACACAGAATTTATATGTGTAATCTTATCTTGGTTGTGTTGCAACAGTCAGCTCGGCTTCTCTTTTCACCCCTAAAGGCTCTCTTCAAATATTCCCTTACTAGCAGCGTTTTTTGAAGCTCTACAACCAGACAATTAAGTGAGTACAAAGAGCACAATAATTACTTCACACAGCCAGTATCGTGTCATGGGTGGTAATGTCTCTTTTCCTTTTAGTGTATTTGATCTAGTGATATGCTACACCAGTAGACTGGCTTCCAAGTCCATATTTAACTTAGTTGCCATCAGTTTTAAGAGAACATTGCTGTTCGAAAGATAGGTAAATGTGCAAAAGCTTGAAAACTGGAAAGAGTTAAAGTGATCCAGGGATTTTTCATTCCCATTAACTGATAAGAGCATTTAAAATTTAAACTCTCCTGCTATAATTACATATATATATAAAGCCTTCAATTTGCCCAATTGTTCAAGTTATCATATAGCAAGTTACTTTAAATCTAACCAGCAGGTTCCTCCTTCCTGAGAGGATTTAGGTGTAAAATATGCAAGAGGAGAGGTGCTGGTGGCCCTTGTCACCTGTACACCATCTACATCAGTCTGTGGAGGCAGATGGACCCCTTTGAGGACGACTCACCCCATGGCCGTCTTTGCCTCCATGGGAAAACAGTCTCGGGGCAGGCAGACTCCTAGCAGGGTCCTCGGTCAGGTGGCTGTGATTTAATGACTGGGTCAGAGCCTCGGCATGTGTGTTTCATTGGAGATAAACACAGCTTTCTGGCAATCCTGGTAGACATTGGCCAAGTTGGCCATGTCTTTTTTTCTTCCCCCCTCCCTCCCCCTGCCTTTCCAGAGAAAAATGAGGATCTGTTTAACTGCTGCCAACTTTGTTAGCTGATTGATGGGCTTGCTGGCCTGGCCGAGCGCTGCTCTGAAGGTTAGGTTTCCTGAAAGCAGAAGGAAAATCCCCCCGTGACCACCCTGGCACTTGTAGAACAAGCAATTTGTCTGACTGGCTGCTGAATCTATTAATATTTGAAGTTAATTTGTCTGCTTGAATAATCTAGTGCCAAATCATGTAGCCATTTATCAGTTGTAATGGGAAGACACCGCTCTTGCCCGACCGCCTCTGGAAGGTAACCACCACAACCTCGGTACCTTTGACACAGCTGATTGTGGAAAATTACATTGCAATACTGTTCTGACTGCTTGGTTACAAAAAGTCCTTAGTAGCTCTGTGTGCACGGTTGGACTAAATTATACCTCTGTAGTCCAGATGAAGCGTAACAAATGAATTTGCAGTTGTACCAGCAGTACCAGTTACGGGAGGGGGTCTAATTCTTCCTAAGAGTCTCAGCTAAATGGAAACCTCACATAACAAATTCATGTGTTGAAAGGGAGCGTCCTCAGCAGAGGTTTTTGGGAGGGGAGAGAATGCCCTATTTAAAAACACAGAAGGCAAACACCACCCAAGCCAATAAAAGTCTGCCCACCTTCAGCAGACGTCCCCCTGCCCCAGGCTGCGCTGCCGACAGATGCGGTGGGATGAGAGCGTGGATGAGAGCCCTCGCTGGAGAACGCGTGTTTGGCAAAGCCGCCTGTCACAACAGGCACAAGATGACCACCGACCGGTTCTTCAAGTGTAGTCAGAGGCTCCGAATGTGGGTCAGAGTCATTTGGCAAGCGGGGACGCTGGCAGCGGAGAGGGAGGAGGGAAGGGAGGAGGGAAGGGAGGAGTGCCAACAGAAGGAGAGGGACACTGGATTTGACCAGCAGGCTTTGTCATCTGATAGAAAGATGGCACAGTTTAATATATCAGAAGCTTTTATTCAAATCAATTGCAACAGCACTCACTTACTGACCCTTTTGGCTGTCAGGCTGAGGCGCAGCTCCGCGCTAGGCAGGCTGAGGAAGGCAGAAGGCAGGCTGACAGCAGTTCATTCATTTATCGTCATTATAAGAGATAGCGGGTATGTGCATGTGCTATCTTCTTGCTAGATCTCGACAGAGATTGGTACAGGCAGGCTAGAAGTGCCAGGATGTGAAGAATATCTAGTTTGGGGGATGGCTTGTATTTTGCTCACATCCTACCAAGAGGACGCCAATGTATACACAAACTGAATATCACGAAGCAAAAGAGTTGCAAGGCATTGGCAGATGTTTTTTTTAGCAGTGCTATCTCTGTGGATTTACTCAAAAGCTGGTTGTTTTCGGATGGAGACTGTAATTGTTCCAAAATACAAGGCTGCAATCCACCAGCGCGGCTGAATCTGTGCTGATCCCCTGAAATGGCAAAGCTACATTTTGGTTTATGTAGTGTGCAATATTGATTAAATTCCTGTACATGGCCAACAAAGGTCACCCTCCTTACGCCTGGCTGCCTGAGAGTTCCACAGGCATTCCACCAAACTGCGCCGGCTGGAGAACGTGGAGACGAGCGGATAATGAAGTCTTCAAGGCCCAGCATCAGATTTCATCCCGTGTGGCAAGGCAGTAACTATATTTCACTCCCAAGACTATTCATCCTCCCAAGGCTTTATATTACAGGCTGATTGTTATATACCGTGTAAATCAGAATTTCAAGGGGCCACAACAGCAGGCTAGCTCTCTCTGTGTTCAGCTCAACTTCTAAAGGGTACAAATACAGAGAGTAACTTGAGGCTGGATACATCCCAGTGTCTCTTCAGAGGCTGTAATTACTAACCCAATGTGTGATATGGATGTTAAGTACGGCATCCAGCATGGTGCTCTGCCTTCTGAGTTATTGGAAGTTAATAGTTCCTGGGGGAGCAACTCCTCAGGGTCCAACGCCACCTCCCTGGGCAGCACCTCCAGTCGTGCAGGGCTGGAGGCTCTTGGGCAGGGCTCTGCTGCACCTGAAATGCGTGTTCATGGCATAGCAAAACCAGGAGCAGAGTATTTTGGTTGTAGTAACTGCTGGTTATAGACAACATTAAAATGAGCTGAATACTGCACAGGTACAGAGAAGGCCAAGTATCTGTCTCAAATTTTCTGCCACACACAATTCAATCCTATGTTTTTCTCATTTTAAGTGAGCGGGTCAATCTGCCCCTGTCTATTTGGGTTCATTTTAATAACATGCTTAAATCACATGCTCAATTTTAAGCACCTAAGCAATCCTATTCATTTTGTGACAAGTAAGCTCATATTTAAAACTTTTTCTTTAAGCATATTGTTGATTGATAGCTGTCGGTCTTAATCCTACAAACACTTCTATGCCATCTGTGGGGGGTTGACCCCCGCCGGCAGCTAAGCCCCACACGGCCACTGGCCCCCTACCCTTGGTGGGATGGGGCGACAGAATAGGAAGAGCAAAAGCATGGAAACTCATGGGCTGAGATCAAGATAGTTTAATAAGCAAAGGAAAGAGGAAGAAGAGAGGGGAAAAAAACCCACCCTGAAACAATTGATGCAAAGGCAGTGCACTCACCACCTCTCACAAGCAGACTAATGCCCATCCAGTCTCCTAGAAATGGCTTCCTCCCCCTCCATCCCCATTTTGTTGCTGTGCATGATGTTATATGGTATGGAATATTACAATATTCCTTCTTCAGTCAGTTGGGGTCAGCTGTCCCAGCTGTGTCCCCTCCTAACCTCTTTCCCACCCCCAGCCTACCTGCTGCTGGGGCAGAACGAGAAACAGAGAAGGCCTTGACGCTGTGCAAACACTGGTCAGCAAAAGCTAAAATGCTGGTGTGCTATCAGCACCGTTTTGGTCACAAATCCAAAACACAGCACGATATGGGCTGCTATGAAATCATCCCAGCCAGACCCCGTACAGCATCATGACATGACATGTACAAGGACTGATGAGCTCAGATGCAAAATGTGTGCAAGCATTTGATTGATTTTGTTGCACAAGTGGGACTAGACAAGAGGATATTAATGTAAATGCTTGTAGGACTAGGAGTTCTGATTGCATTTACTCAGGCCTGGCAGTAGTATTAATGTATGTCTAGCATGAATGAGACTTATGCTTTAATTTTGGCCCCTGAGCACATCTTCACAAAAAATGCAATTACTGGAAATACCATGACTGTAGAGATACAATTAAAAGTCTTCTAGCTGCTACTGAAAACACATCAGTAGAAGGGTCTTAGGAGTAAAAATACCACTGCTTGGAAAGACTGTCAGTGAACGTGAGATATTAATCTCCCCTGATGCAAGCTACAGCAAGCATCGCTCTTCCTCTTCATTGTCAAAGCCCATCTTTTCTGTGCTTTTCTGCATTGAGTATTATCAACAATATTAAATAAAATCATGACAGGGTGTTTACAGACCCCAAACTCTTCCAGGCTCCCGTCTCCTTTCCACCTATCTCAAGTAGTATTACCCAGAAAGAGCATCATGTGCCGCAGTGACAGGACTGGGAGGAAGTGGGACAGAGGCTCCTGGGGCAGGTTAGACACGATCCTGGGGTGAGAGGCAGGGCCATGGCACCAGAGGGCAATGCATCTCCCAGGAGGGCCCTCGGAGGCTCAGATGGAAGATGCAGACTTGTTGTTTCTTACATGTTCTGTTGGGTTTTACTGGTACTCTGCCCCAAAAATGACAGTGGTCATTGGCTTCCTTAGCAAGCATCAAACAACAGAACTAAGCTGTACCTTTTTCGTCTACTCCTAATGTAATTTTTCTTTTAATAAAGCCGAGTGTCTGGCATCAGATAGGGGCTTGTCCTGGTTTCAGCTGGGGTGGAGTTCTCATTTAATATGAGAAGAATGTTGGTAACACCCTGATGGTTTAGTTGTTGCTAAGCAGGGCTTACACCAGTCAAGGCCTTTTCAGCTTCCCCTGCTCTGCCAGGTGCACAAGAAACTGGGAGGGGGCACAGCCAGGACAGCTGATCCCAACTGGTCAAGGGATTATCCCACACCGTATGATGTCATGCTCAGTATATAAGCTGGGGGAAGAAGAAGGGGGGGATGTTTGGAGTGATGGTGTTTGTCTTCCCAAGTCACTGTTTCGCATGATGGAGCCCTGCTTTCCTGGGGATGGCCGAGCACCTGCCTGCCTGTGGGAAGTAGGGAATTAATTCCTTGTTTTGCTTTGCTTGCGTGCGCAGCTTTTGCTTTCCCTGTTAAACTGTCTTTATCTCAGCCCACGAGTTTTCTCACCTTTACTCTTCTGATTCTTTACCCTATCCCACCATGGGGGAGTGAGCGAGCGGCTGTGAGGGGCTGAGTTGCTGGCTGGGGTTAAACCATGACAGGGCTGCATGAGATTTTGTAGTCCAAGGCTCCAAGTTGATAAAATAAGTGTAAAACCAACAATAAATGTAAAATGACATGACGAATCATTCCGTTACAGTGATCTGCCTATATAGCTCGCTGTTTCTGAAGGCAAATGCACAACAGCTTGGAGAAGTTACTCTGGGAGGCAGAGCAACCAAATTACCTTTGAATCAGAAAACTAATGAGGCTGTAAAACCCCAAGTAAACTTTCAAATCACTTACTTTCCTTTAGTCACCCTTGATTTGCGGGGGGCGGGGAGACAAAAACCACCACAGGGGAAAAGAGACTCAGTGGCTCATCTTGCCGTGTTTTGGAGTGAGTAATGCCAAGGGGCTTTGGGTTTGCTACTACCACTACAGCCTCTCCCAGGGCTCCCCAAAGGAAGCTGCCTGGAATAGCTGCTGCTGGAAGTGTCAATTTGTCTTCATTGCCACAGCTCAAAGAAGAAAAATTTTGGGGGGGAACACTCACGTACAGTGAAACGAGAAGCAAACATTTCAGAGCTATTAAAGATGAGCCCTAACCAGCTGAAGGAGAAATCCAAAATGACGCTGGTCTCGATGCTGCATAGCGCCTTCAGATCAAGCCCCTGTGGCACGGAGACCCTTTTGAGCCACACTGCGTACAGCTGGGTAGGAAGTTTTTTCTATGCTTTATTTTTTTAATCTTACTTTATTCAGGCCTTAAGCTTTGGGTTAGTGCCCTGTGAAGCTACCCTGCCGCTGCCAGACTCATTGTGCTGACAAAGCAGCCCAGGAAGCTGTTGGGAGCATCGCTGTTAAAAAGATAGGGATTACCTGCATGCGATCACCTTTCTCACCATCCCCATTGCTGCTCTTTCAGAATAGCTGAGCAAAAACCACCTACCTCAAGTCCTGGAGAGACGATGAGTTGGGCGATACATGTGGCTAACCATTTAAAGTGTCTCTTTATTAATCTGTATTCCTCTTATGTACTGGGGACTGAAGAAACCATCCCTTCCTCTGCTCCTCCCAAACTAGGACTGATGTCTCCCTAAGCTCTGCAGCTGTACTGGGCTTGTGATTGTGTAACCTTTTTCTGAAAAGGGAGGTTGGTTTCCAAAGACTTAAAATGGCTGTCACTGCTGTTTTCTTTCTGTTGTCTCCTCTAAAATGCCACCCTCCAGGTAACTTTCATAAGCTCCATGCTGCTACTTGAATACCTGCCCCCCACATACATCTCTTCTTTCTGTTCCCGATTCCTTGTGTTTTCTCTGCTGGTAACTACTGAGGTCCTCATCTGTTTTTCCTTCTTGCCAAAATATTGTTTTACCTAAGCCTGGATTTCTCTACCCTTTGTATTGATTGATAGCTGTAGTACGAGAGTGAGGGCACAAAGCTGCTTGCTGTGCTTTCTTCAGCTGGCTCCTGTTTTTACGGCATCGTAGTTCACAGAATGCCTTTTGGGACAACATCACACAGACTGTGTAACATGGGTTTGGCTATGCCTATGTCAGAAGAACAAAAAAACCCCCATAGTATCAGTAAAACAGTAAGAAACACTGCAGAACTCTCTCCTCCTCGTGTCCTTCCCCGCCTCATCCCCCAAGACCTACCTGTGCAAAGTACACTAATCACCCTCCATCGTGTGTGTAAGCACTTCAGAAGGACAGATGGGAAGGTTTAGATTGGACATCTCTTCCAGCTTTGGAAGGCTTCAGGATTGAGCAGATGCTGTCTCCAATGTCTCCTCGACGCTTCTGGGTGACAGAAAGATCGGCAGTTCCAGCGGACGGTGCAGCAAGCCACTCTGGCTCCTTGCCCTTTCCTGCTGCTTCGTTGCTGTGCTTCCCACACCCATGAACAAGGAGGCACATCCCAGCCTGCTTGGACACCGGTGAGTGCTTGGGAGAAAGGGGAACCATCCCAAACGCCATGGAAGTGCAGTACCGCCATTCTCAGGGCAGGCAAGACCTTTAATGGTGTAAACCTGTCCACTGGAGTACTGGCAACCGCCCTAGCAACAGAGCAGTTTTGCTCACTTCTTACCCCCCGCCCCGGCCATTCTAGCGTCGGTGTTTTTAGCATGAGGAATAACTTCCCCCTCACAGCAGCCATTCTTCCCAAGAGCACATGCACCATCGCCCCTTCCGTAGCAGCAGACGCAGAGCGCATGGCAGGGCGTGTTCAGGGCTGCAGAGGAATTTTGTGACAAGACTGAGTACTGCAAGTCCAACATCATCTCCTCTCTGCAGAGCAGGGCAATTTTCAGGCTCTGCATTTATGCACGCGCATCTTTAAACATGCAGTTCACCTCTTTTTATACGTTGGCACGGCACGTCTTGCTATTGGCTGGATCAACCCTGGATCACGCAATAAACGCGCTCTGGAGGTAGCTCAGTGTTTACAAGAATTAATCTGAAAAGAGGCTTAGCTGAAGGCCCTCGGATGCCAAGAGATATTAAACGAGATTTTATCACGTATGTAATTATTTATTGAGCTGAGAATCCATACAAGGTAAACAAATGTTTACACTATCATACAGTAAGCATTTCCAGGGCTTAATAAAAATGATTGTCACTCACTGTGCTTCACAAAAAAATTCATTTTAATGAATAAATAATTTGATGAAATCAAAAAATATTTACAATATAAACAAATGAAAAAGCTTTGGATATATTAATCTGAGCATCCTGTATTTTGCATTTTCTAACTGTACTTCTATCAAGATTCTCTCTCTGAAATGGTACAAAGTGGATAGAAATTACAGCTCAACAAAGTTAACATGATTTAGTACATGTCTTTCCATTAGTTCAGATAAGCTACATATGATTCATTTGTTATGCACGTGTTAGAATACAAATATAACTAAAATCATTTATTATCAAAATGCCGGACAGCATTCTCCACAGAACAGAAATGTACACTAGGCTGTGACAATAACTGAGAATCACAGGCAACGAAATATAACCGAAAAGTACAAATTCCTTCATAAGAATATAATTGTGCTCTCTTATTTACCAGAGGACTATGCTGCTTCACCACGTCAATGGCTATGTATGATACAGTGTTCAACAACTGCCATGTGGTTCGGTGTACGGTCGTATGGGTGTCAAGCAGCGGCATTAGAGTGGAAAATGGGCAGTGCAAGCGGTTTTATAAACATCTTTTGGGGCTCTTAAAAAGAGCCAATTGTACAAAGCAGTATAAGCGTAACACTGAGAAGTCTTCACCTCATTTACACAGATATCATGAAGCGACTTGCTTTGTTTGCGGTGGTGAAAGGAGGGACTTTGTGCTGGTTACGCCATCAGCCGGAATTCAAGTATTCCAAAGCCACTTCATAGCAGAATTTGTATTGATCCTGAAAAATCAAAAGAAAAACCACAAAGTCAGTTATTGAAGGAACTTAATTAAGGGGATCAATATTTCTCTTCTGTTAAAATTACTTACTGTCAGCTGTTGTCAATGGGAACCAGTTTGCAAATCCGATTTATATTCAGGTAAGAAAATCTTTGTATTAACCAGACAATAGACACTACCACACCGTAACTTACGGCACTGCTCATATCAGATGTGTATTTAGCTGCTCTAATACGCCTGTATGAGAAAAATTGACTATGCGCAAGCAAATTGACTTGCAACCCTTCTGTCATCTGCCAAAATGCTCATGTAGCACTTTACCGGAACTGGAGTTATTGAAATTCCTCCCTGGAAATGTTTATCTTAAAATAGATCCAGCGTCTAGTACTTCCCAGATTGCAACTTTTATTTTAATGCCGTTCATACACTTGCTACATTTCAGGGCAAGAGCTGCTTACTGTTCCTCCTCTATGGGCAGCCCAAACCCACGCTGAAATACTGTCCCCTTCCAGTGCAACAGGCCTGCGAGATCAGGCCTGAGCTAAATTAATCGAATTAATTCCAATTAATTTTAAGCAATTAATGGTGATGCATATGTTAGGCTCTTTAACAGCTCTTCTGTTACCCAGGCCAAGTCCTCAGGTGCCAGCCCTGTGCGTCAAACACAGCCCCGCCGGTTTTATTTGCAACTGCTTGGAAACAGAGCTGGTCCCAGGGAATATTGCAGTATTTTGCAGTATCACAACTATTTAAATGAAACAAAAAAGCTGAAAGAAATAGTAGGTGCAGGTTTCCTGAATCCAAGGGCTCTGACTTCTAAAAATTCAGTTTGGAAATACCTGCCAGTTTTATGAGTATTTCTGCCACTGAAATGCCTCTTTCTCTTATGCACTTTAATCAATTAATAAAAGATACCTAAGCATGTGTTATCATATAGGAACAACAACAGACTTAACTAGCTGACAGCACTCAGCCTTCACCTTCCCAACATCGCAAGTAGGAAGATCACGATTACGCTTCAGGTACATTCTCCTTTCCATCGACACAAGCATTTTAAAGGATTAACTCTTTCGGCCTGTACTTGTGATTTTGGGTCACATTTTAGCTGAGAAGAGAGTCCGCCTTAACATGTACGAGACCAAATAATATTACAACAGTCAAAAAGCTATTAGCAAGCACGGACAATTTCTAAGTTCTTTTGTTGAGAGCTGTTGCTTTAAAAGAAAACAGATCTTAGGTGCACATATCACCTAAGTTATGAACGAGTTGTGTGTGAGGTTTTAAGATCCTGCACGCTTCCATGAACTGCTTGTGTCTTCTTCAGAATGAGAAAAGAATAGAAAAGAAGAAAGGAAAGAGAGGAGTGTTATGTAAATTATTCCTTTTCTGCTTTTATTGCGTATGTGTTTCTAAATAAATGAAGATTATTCTATAACTTCATAACAGATCAAAACAAGAGATCAGCCACTCATCCATTTCCATTTTCCATGCTCATTTTATGCTGATTTACTGATCCAGCAGAATAACTGTCCTTTTTAGTAAACTAAATGCCTGTCTTAAAGAGCAGATATATATTATTTCCCACTGTGTTCACTCACGTGTCCTTTGTACACTTTTATTATTCACTTGATGGTGGATATTAAAAGTCTCTTTACGTTAGCTAGCTTCAGAGAGGTATATTTACATTTTTTTTCCTAGGACACCTATGGGTAGGTCCAATAACATTTATCACAAAATACTTTGGGCTTTCTGTAACAGACATTTTGTGATACCATGTATTACCTTTGTATGATGGCTGAAGAATTTAACAGATTTCCATATTGTATGGATGTGGCATTCAGATTTGTACACTTGCAGGAAAAGCAAAGGTTTCAATGAATTAAGAGATGAATCTCTAAATAGGGGCCGTAAAGATTGACCTTCCTCTAGTCAGAAGATGCATAACAGGTATTGATAAAGCAGCCTGGAAATTATTTTTGTGAAACACTGTTATAATTCTGAGCATTTCATCTTTCACCACAGAATTTTACAAAGGTAGATGAATACTACTGTTCTCATTTTTCAGATACAGAAACTGAGGCAAAGAGACGTTAATATAAGAAAGGTCGGAAAGGGTAAAGTCAGTAACGGGATCAGGAAAAGAACTCAAGTGTCCCAATTCCCTTTTACCATGAAACGATCTACATGGAAATCGAAACCTCGCTAATTCAAATATTTGTTCCTACGAAGTAGCAGACTAAGATTGAAGAGATGTGGATCTAACTCTGCTTTGTCAGTGAATTACATGATAATGGGAAAAATCCTGATTGTCCCCTGCCTTCGTTCCTCTGTCTGTAAAACAAGGAAAACAATAGTGATCACCTTCACAAGTGCTTTGAAATCTCCTAATGGATAGACCTAGCAGGCCTCTCAATGGCGTCCAGACGTTCTCAATACCATGGTCCATTTACTAAAAGCTATTCTTACACTCTAAAATAATACATTTAGCTTTTGATTAAAAAAATTCTCTGCTGAAAAATGGAGACAGCTGCCTGGCAAATCTATACCTGGTGAACTGTCACAAATGGGAATTTATAGAGAGCATTTTCTTCAACTGTACATCTTCATACTGGTAATTTTCTTTTTATTTCTATAAAATAAATGAATAAGAGATCAGTGAGTTCTGTGGACTTAAGCTCTGGGAGAACAGAGAACAGCAGGCCTGCCAAGTCTCTATCCAAACTACACTATCTGAATGAAGAAGTAGGACATTTTTCTTAATATCTAGGAAATAAAAACGTATGGCGCTCAGCATGATGATTCTCCTCCTGAGAATATAAACTAGAGGAAGAGAAGCCAACTCAGCTGCTCCCTCCCACCACTGCGAAAGCGTGATAGTTTCTCACTGATAGAAGATTCACAGTTCCACATTGCTGGCTCTGTGGTGCTGCTTGTAACCCCCCTCCTTGCTTTGCGCAGCCGGCAACATCTGGCTTTTTTCCATGAGCCTGGCCAGAGCAGGGCCTAAGGGAGGCTCTGGGACTTCACAGGTAGGCTGGATGAGAGCACTGCAACGGAGGACGTGGTGGGAGCCATTCTTCTGTGGGACAGATGAGGTCCAACGATACGTGTGGTGGGGAAGCGGATAACCCTACCCACCTACACATGAGCCTGAACGCCTCACCCTTCCCCGAAGAAATTCCTGCTTTCTGCCCATTCTCCAGTGTGTTTCACACCCAGATCTCAGTAGCTCGTCTGACAGAGGAGAATCTCTCCTCAAAGTGCAAGAGGCTGGACCAGCTCTGCGAGATGCCTCCTGCCTCACCCCGGGCACTCTGTAGCAAAGACAGTGAAATATGACCCTAACTTGTTTAACCAGAACTTACAAAATTAGCTCAGATTGGTTTAGCATCCCTGAAGCTGCCCAGATGCTGCTTCCTCCTGCCTATGATGCTAAATCGAACACAGCTGCCTCTTAAGCAGCCACCTCTACAGCAGGATGTTGTAAACCAGTGTCTTTTATAACCCAGGCTTCAGAATAGGGTATCACACTACACCCATCTCCAACTACAGAACTACACACTGGAGTATAAGAACCTGCTGGTTTAAGCTGTTCTGCAGCTCTTCTGGCATAGCAGCTGGCACTTCAGCAATTCTCCATTTTAAAAAAAAAAGCTCATAAAACACTCTCTAGGAAAAGAATTGTACATGGCCACTTGTTTCTGAACTTCTTTAATCTTTCTATGAGATAGAGCAACCATAATTAAATGCAATATTCTGGATGTCAAACTGAAATTCGTGGCTTTGATAAATATTAGGCGATTAAGCTATTTATAAAATATATAATTTGAAAATCTGGCATTTCATTTTACATAACTATTATTTCTACCATGCAAGGGCTGCTCTCCACTTGGCTCAGCCTGCTAGAAAAGAAAATTAATAAGGATGTTCGGCTGAAAGTTTAAAACTCTTAAAAAATTCAAATGAACAGAGACAAAGTCTCCTCGGGAAGAAAGCAGTGTAAAAATACTCTTACAAGTGAAGTGACTTCATTATCCCCTTTGAAAATGACTTGCTTGCTTTGTGAACAACTCCCACTGCAAATCCTGGAAATCTTACTGAGTCTTCTGAGAAAAAGGAACATTTTCTATTTAGTGGTGCAGTTAAAAAGCTCGTACCAGAAGGTCCACCATGTTAGGCTTATTATTCCTCAGTGTCTTCACAGCATGGAATACGTCAACAGCCCTCTGATGTCGAAGCATTTCACAAACAATACTGATTGCACAAAATGTCCCACTGCGGCCACCTCCATTCCTATAATAAAAGCGATAAAATGGTTCAGTTACGATTGACTCTATGTTACAAGTTCATACAGCACTGGGGGTGACTACAGAAGGCATGAGTACCGGTAGGGAGAAACCACAGAACATTCCTGCCCCCGAAGGCTGCCAAACTCCAGGCAGAACATGATTTTTAATTGGAATTAATGGGCTGAGAGATCTCAAAGCTTATGATTCAGAATTCAGCAGGCTGAAACCCTGGGGGGAATTGAACAGCTGAGTTTTGTACCACCCTTCAGTGAACACTTGAGATGGCACAAAGAAGATGCTAAAATAAGGACAAGGTATTTTCAGATTCAGTTCAACATCCCTTTGCACTGTAAATGCACGAGGCTGCAATGAGCATCAGGCCTGGAAATGTTATAGAGAAAGTGCATCTTTGAGATCTTTTATTCCAAATGCTGGTGCTTTCCTCCTGCACCCAAAGGCATTTCAGAGGAACAGCAGAAGTGCCAAAAATCTCCTTTGTGGGAGCCCTTCTGGTGGCACGAGGCGGTGCTTGCGACATTCCCCCGGCTGATGTGCTCGCTCCCTCTCAGAGGGGCCAGCTGCCTGGCAATGACTACTGTTAAAAGTGTATGTATTCCCCCTCCACCCACGGTATCAGAGGATGAGAACCTGAAGTGACTTGCTAACAAAGAAGCCAAGCACAAATGTTCATATGCATGATCAAATACAGTATTTAGTAACACTTTATCCCCGGTTATTTTTAATCTTTAAGAGAATCTCTCTCTTTCTGGAAACCCTATTATTTCTACGGCTATTCTAATCAGAATCTTTAGGCTGTGCTTCACCGAAAATAATAAACCTTAATAATTACCAGAGTGCAGACTAGTTAGGTAGCGGGTCTTTCAAACCAGCTTCGCAAATGGTTGATTTTCAAAGGAAGCTACAACGTCGCACATCTGTCACATCCAGGCAGTATGAAAAGAATGCTCTCTGCTGCCAAAACATTGCCTGATATTGTGGGACTCTTTGAGAATTTTAATTAAAATAAAGTCATTTAAAAGGATTATAGTAGAGCTTTTTCTTTCTTTACTGCCTGGAAGTGACGCATGTGTGATGTTGTACAACTATTTAATATCATCAGCCACCTCAGAGATAACAGTAATTTGCACTTCAAAAGGGTCTTTTCAGCTACAGATCTCAAAACATTAATTAATCACACTGCACAATGCTCCTTTGATGAAAGTATTATTATCCCCATTCTACAGATGGGGAAACTGAAGAGCAGTGACTTGTTCAAGGTCAGTGATAGTGGGAATTATTAATACACTCTTAGATTTTCCTCCATCGTTCTAACAGTCAGTAACTGCACACCAAACTTTGGGAATTTATTGTCTACTCTCGGGCCCCAACTTCTGAAAGCGCATTAGCATGTGCTTTTCCTATTAGCATGTCCCTTCTCCATCATGGCAGCATCTTTAAGCAGATGTTCAGAGGAAGAGGGATACAACTTCGAGCACCGAAGACTTGGTTTCAAAAGACCAGCTCCTGC
>NW_009258378.1:82117-101419 GCF_000687185.1 Egretta garzetta
TCCGGCTGAAGGCAAACAGCATGTACTGGTATTAAGCCACATCAAAAGGAGGATGGTGGCTGAGTGGATGAGAGCCTGCACCAGTGGAGCACACGAGTCAAAGAAGGAGAAAAATACATAAAACTATCAGAGAAAGGTAAGGCAGTTACAGGATCATCGTAACTGGTCTATCACGTCACTTCTACTTCTGTGCTGTATCTCTGGAAGAGGAATCACCCATCCAATACTACTTATTTCTACAGTCCTTATCTGTAGAAATAAAAGGTACATAGTTCTGAAGGTACAATTTTGCTTTACTCTGAATAAATATGCACTTTTTCCATTTGCAAAAGTCACTGGACACCTTTATATAAAACAGAGTTAATTTGTACCCATCATCTTTTCACAGGGAACCGGCAAGGGACAGAGAGGGAAACTCATGAATCTATGTAAAAAATTATACAATTCCTCTTGTATCTAAAGCTTTTAAATGAGCAGTTGTATTATTTATCCAGCTCCAGATTAGAGAGATGCCTCTTCACCTCTTCACAAATCCTTTAAAACCTGACACAAATTCTGGAACCCTATTCCCTTACTTTCTCTCTCCTGTTTCCAGTACTTACAAGCAATGTACAACTGTGCGTCCCTCTCCCCCGTTATATTCTTCCTGCCACTTCTCCACCTGGCGGATGAGCTTCAAGAAGGAGCGTTTGGAAACGGGAGTGTCTCTGTACATGGGCCATCCCAGGAACTGGAACTGCTGCACCATCCGATAGCCGTCTTGGGGCTGTAGAGATTCAGACAACAAGCAGAAAAAAGTAACAGCATTTTTTTTTGGTACATAATTTAGAGATTTGCATCAATGAGGAAAGTTGTTCAGGCAGATCACCGCTGACAAACTACTAATGTAATTTCAACTGCCCTTGAGGAGTTATGGCTTTTAATTTCCAACAGAGTTATTAGAACAAGAGTTTTTAAACAGAGTGCCATACAAATAGACTAGAATAGAGCAATGGTGCAGCTGCAGGATCAAGCAAATAATTAATTAATATCATAGCAGGAACTTCGTAGCAAAGAGGGAGCTGCAACACAACTTCAATTATACACCTATATTTTTCACATGCTTCAGCATTTTGAAGACTGCTTGCGTGCATCTGTCTTTTTTGACAAGAAAGGTCAAAACCTCTCAAGATATTCTGAAGCAGGAAACATTTAAAACACCAAAAGAAACCCTCAGATTTTCCCAGCTTATAAAAAAATCTAAATACATTTTATTTTATTGTCTGCTACTGCAGCAGTCAGAACCCCTCTGGTGAAACATTACTGAGCAGCTGCTTGATGGTGATTTAAAATAAAAAAGGGGCATAGAACAAGTGTTAGTGGCAGAAAATTACAGTCCTTTGAAAAGGGCATAATAAACACACACATGAAAACTGGTTTTGTAGTCTAGGATTTGCCACTTTCACTTCTGTGCAAAGTGAGGGCATTTTAGTGCCACTTTTTAAATGAGCAACACACAGAAGTGTTGACATTACCATTTTTTCTCTAGAGTAAAAGGTAATAGAAAGGGTGTAAGATTAACAAGATAAAGGAATAAACCAAACTGGATGCAGCATTAGATATGTTCTTCAATGGGTTTTGTCTGCTCTATGTCAAAATTATTTGGAATCTACTGATTTCCTGGCCAGTTTCTTTCAGCTGACGGCCCCTCTTCCCAAAGCACATCAGCCAGACCCAGCGCCTGCTAAAGCTCACATTAACGCTGCTGGAGATTGTGCTTTTTTTGTTGCCACATTTACTGCAAATGCAAGGCCTTCACAGTATGGAAGAAAGATCTAGAAGCTTACGATGTGCTTCCCTGTTCAGATACTAGCATGCTTTTGTGTGTGTTTTGGGGGCCTTTCTCTCACTGTCCTGAGTGCTACCAGATCTGAGGGCAGTTCCCAACTTTCTTCAGCAGGGAATGCTACTTATCCCTAGCTATGGTTCTTTGGTGATTGATACTAGTCCACTGCAAAGGCTCGCTTCATCTGGCTGGGAAGAGATGCCTGGTCTCTGGTGGAATCTCTTTTCCACTCAGCTTGAAAGACGTGCCTTGTTTAGTCTTCTGTCAACTTTATGGGAGCATAAAAGCTGGATATGAGAATGTACTTAGAATCATAGAATCGTTTAGATTGGAAAAGACCTTTAAGATCATAAATCCAACAGTTAACCTAACACTACCATCCCACCACTAAACCACGTCCCTAAGCACCTTGTCTGTCCATCCTCCAGGGACGGGGACTCGACCACTTCCCTGGGTAGCCTGTTCCAATGCTTGACAACCCTTTTGGTGAAGAAATTTTTCCTAATGTCCAATCTAAACCTCCCCACTTGTCCTTCTGAAGTGCTTACATATATTATGAAGGGTGATTAGTGGGACATGACCGTTGCTAAAAGCCCGGGACTGGTACTGAAAAATATGCCTAGTATTGGTGCATGGCTTTCTTCGCATGACACAGGATACAAACATGCAAGATGGTTAATTTCAAACTGTTGAAAACAGCACTGATTTTGGTATTTCTTGGCCACCCATCTGAATGCTGCATTTATTCAATTTGATTTGAACACACTCGAGATATGCATTAAATATTTTTTACTTTAATTACACATAGGAGGCTTTTTTTCATTGATTATAGTGTGACTCAGTATTGCACTGCTACTCTCAAAAAATAAGCTGAAAAATGAGAATGTTTTTATGCGAGCTTGACTTTTGTTTTTTGTGACTTGAATAGAGCCAACTCATCTACTGAGACAGAAATGTTTCACAAATAACATCCTTACTCTGGCTGCATTATAAATTCGGAATATCCGGCTGATGATGTCTTCTTCTAAATCAGCTGATACAAACTCCACCTGAATAGGACCGTGTCGGTGTACTCCGTTTTCTGGCCAATACTGAGGACACAGCTATAGAAGATGACAAAACCAAAAGAGCACAGTTAATCACTGTGAATTTCATGCCGCCTCAATATACTTTTCTAGATTTTTCTTTGTGCTACATTCATTACTGACATCCTCACATGATATCTTCATAAAATAAACAGTGCACCACCCTCCATCAGTTTTGAGCACCCTGCCTTTACTTGTGCGGAACAAGTTCAAACAAATGCCTTTTCACTTAACTGAACATGCTATTGCTTGCTGTGTGCTCGCCGTTCTCTGATATTTGGAGTAACACATTTCTGACACTCAACGTCAATTCTGCAATACCGTATGACAAGACAGGGGGATGCTGTCAAATATGACCATCTCTTGGAGATAGCGTGAAGCCTAAGGACCAAAGGTCTGGTATCTCCAACTGTCCTGAAAAATTGGTAGTAATTCAAGCTACATCAGAATATGTGCTTTAAACTATGAAGGTTGCATCATTTCTGAAAACTCAGGACTTAACTTTCACATCTGTTTCAGCCATGACTGAGGATATTGGCTAATATCATCATTGCTTTAAGTTTTCAACAACTGCTCAATTTCATCTTATGAATGCCACCTGAAAACAGTAATTATGCTCTCTTTAGTGCTCAGAAAACGTTACTTCTAGGTATCTAAAGAGCACAGAGTAACATTACCATTATCTTGCACAGTTTTAGCATCTAATAATATCACGATGGCTTAATCCAGGAACCAATTATCATCTGTGTTAATACTTTAAAGATTAAATCAACACTTTGCAAGGAGGTTTTTGAAGCTAGACTCTGCTTGTCCATTTTTTTTCCATAAAAACCCTAATGATTTTTTTCCAGGGATATTTACAGCAGTTCAAGCTTGTAGCTTTTGCAAGCATTCACCAAAATGAAGCATGAACTCATGAAATTTTGTTTGCTTGCAGAAGCATTGATGTCATATTTGGAACTTTATTTCATTCAGTAAAACAGCTGTGGTCTTCATTCTGCTGCATTGCTGTTGGTGATCCAGAGCTGAGCTGACAAATCACATTTACTCCAGATGTTGTTTTGCATTTCTTATAACACTTATTCCTCAACAAAGACGTTTAGAGATGACTACATTTTAGGAAAACATAATCATTTACTACATCAATTAAAAAGAGAACGGGGTCTGATTTGCAGGAGTTCACTTTAACAAGTTAAAAACAGAAATTTCGAGTAGGAAAATATATTTTCATTTATTTGAAAGCCCCCACATGATTCATTCCGCTGAGCAAATTACTTTCCAAATATTGTCTAAATCTTACACAAATTTTTATTATGAAATATGCTAGTGTACAGGATAGCAAAATGCAATGCATACAACTAATGCAAATGCTAGTGCTCAGATCATTTAACATGCGCACAATTTAGTACATGTCTTTCAAATACATAGGAATACTGTTCAAACAGATCTTTGAAAAATGCTTAAATGATAATAAGCAGAGCTGTTTGCTGGAGCTCTTTTAGGAAGCCAAGATTTTCAAGTTCTAAAGAAACCAAAAGCATTTAGGTCTGCGTATTTTGCATGCATGTGATGCTAGCGACTCTCTTTAAGTCAGAGTCGCTGTGAAGGGTTGAATTTCATTTCCCAATAGAGCATAACAAGCCACATAAATTGTAATATTGAAACAGAACTGTAAACACTCCATATATACATAAATAATAATGATAACGGTAATTATTAATAAATCTGAATGTAATGTGTGTTTTTAATAAGCTCTGCCCTCTCTCCACTTCTGTTTGCTCTGAGGGTTCTGAGATTTATTCCTAATGAAAAGATTGTTACTCACATTAGAGGGAAAAGGTTTAACATACTGCAGAGGCAGTGCATTAACTGCATATCCCAATAGCTTTTAAAAGCCTGTGAGGCTAATAAATGCTTGAAATAGCCATGCACTATTGTAAATTCAAAACAGAGCCCACAAATTAAAAAAACTCTGTTCAGCAGTCCCTAACAGTCTGACTCCCTTGAGTCTTTCCTTATTCACTCAGAAAATAATCTTAGACTCATGAATAAAAGTTTTGTCTTTCATTTCTGTTTTTCTCCCCATAGACAGTTAAGGGCTTGGAATCAGAAATTCAGTCTTTAAAATAGCATGTGGAATTCCTACACACTCCTTTGAAAGAAAAACCAGAAGATTAGTATGTTTTAAAAGCAAATTCTTTGTGTTAAAAGGAAATTGAAGGAAACATTTTTCTGGGTATGAAGAATACTCAGCAAAACTAAATAGAATCTTGATCGTATCAAGAATAAAAATGACATGCAGTCTGCTATAAAAAATAACAATTGCTCTTAACCAATAATTAGCAAATATTTACATATTAAGAATCCGGATTACCACCACGTTATTCCAGCAGACGGCTAGTGCAGTCTGTTGGAACCACGGAAATTATATCTGTGCAAGTACTTGGAATTGCGCGGTTGCGAGCCAGGCTCTAGGACATCTTAGTGATTAATGCTAGTGATTAAATTGCCAAACCAGTAGGTACGGTTTTCCAATTTTCTAAAGAACATGTACAGCATGCACAACTCTTTTGTAAGGTAATTACATTCCCCCATATGTTTCATTGCCCTGTTTTCTCTTCCGAAGGATGCTTAGTCTCCAATCTTGTTTAGTTCCTATCTCCTTGCTAACAATGTCAAACATAACACGGATTTTCACACCGGGAACACCTATCCCCTGGTAAGCAGACCAAGGTCATTGACCTGTTTCGGGCAGGCTAATGAAAAGCTGTTGGCTTCTGTTTATGACTTTTGGCTATTACTAGTGTGTTTCAGACTTGAGTCAGAATTGTACAACCCTCATTTCTGGCTTTTAGCAGCTCTTCCCAAAGCATGTTTTCTTATCAGAATAAATTATGGGCACATGCACTTACGTGTGCGTGCATTAACATTTTGGTGGAGAAACTGCTAGTATTTAAAGTTGTTTTATAAAACTCATTACATCCCAAAGCTGTTCTGAAGCACATATGTGCTGAAATGCTGAGGCACTAGCAGCTCTCTGCTGAATGGAGCAGTTCTCAGACTTACTTGTGCTGGATCGACATCGTTCAGCATAACTATTGAAGTGCAGTGATAGTCTAGGACCAGTCTCCAGAAATCTTTGACGGTATTTGGCAAGGGATGCTGCGTAACTATAAAAGCTGACGGTTGTTTGTAGCTCTGCAAAGAAATAACAAGAGATGGTGAGAAGAATGGTAAAAGATAAAAATCCATTTAGCAGAATGCCAGTCACAGCCCCAAAACTTTGGGACTTAAAGCATTATTTCTATTTTCTATATAATTAATACATTGTTTTCAGCTCTTCCCCAAGATCTTATATGCCTCAAAGTTAATAAACTGTATTTGGGCAGAATATAACTTCTGCAAATGCTATATTTATGAAATTTATTTTATGCCACAGGCATAGACTAAAACCATCGGAGGTTTTTGCCTCCAATGCAGCTCCTACAAAATTTTGAGCAACAGTTTTGTTTTGAGCTGTTAATGGACAGATTAATCTTGGCTGTCTGCACTTAGCTGTTAATTTGAATGATGCCTGTGAAAGGAAATATCTAGTTACTTTTCAGAAATATTGCTGAAATTCTGGTCTATCTGACAGCAGCGAGGATACCCAGAGGATAAATTTCAGTGTTCTTTGGGGTTTTTTTAGTACCAGAGTATGTCATTGACTGAGCCGTTTGGTGGAACTGTTCAACTGTGTAATTTTCAATTATGTCCTCCTGAGTGTGGCTGTACTGGGGCAATTTTTGGGAGGGGTTGCCGTTGCCTTCATTAAGGAGGGCAGGGAAACCTCTACATGCCTTGAACTGAAGTATTTGTACCGTGACAGTGATACAATCCGATCAGCTATTTGCATCTTTCAGAGACAGTCACTGAAGAGACCACAGAAAATGAATCCAGTGTGTTTTAGGGTACAGATGAAGACATGCAAGACTTTTTTTTGGTTTCAGCAAACTGCAACCAGCAGGTATTGATGCTGCTGGAACATCAGTCAGCTGCCCTCTATCCTATTGCTCCTGTCTTGCTGGAAGTTGCATGCAGATGAGAGAGGCTCGAAGGGGTCTGTGTTATTCACACACTTACAAGCCCCAGCAGGTTTTTTTCAGAAAAATCATTCTCAGACTCATTTGATACTGAGTAATGAAAATTATGGTTGGTACCCCTTTTACTTGAAAAGGTTTACATGAAGTGATCCAGCTGCATCTCAATGGATGCAAGTGGAGAGGGTGAAATGCATCACCTTGCCTGCTGGAGATGGAATGTTTGGAGAGGCACAAATCCCTGAGCTCTTGTCCGTCAGCGCAGGGCTATTGCAAGAGCCTGGTAAGGGAGCTTTGGGTGAAAAGTGGCCCAAATCACCTCCTACCTCGGAGCCTTTTGCCCAGACAGACTTTTGGGTCCAGCTCATTGTTTCAACAGAGAAGAAGGGAAGCATTTTCAAAGCAAATATTGAGGCACTGCTCTTTCTGAGCAGTACTTAATTTAAAGAACGAAACAGCACTGAACTCTCCAGGAAAGAAGACAATGCAATGGCAAGATTATAAATCGCAGATTGAGGAAGCTCCATTCGAATATGAAATGTTGTTGACCTACCGTGAGAACCTGGAGAAGTCACTTAAACTTTTGTTCTGAGTTTCTCTACATAGATACACAAAGATAATACACTTACCTTTTCACAGGAGTGTTTTGAACTTTTTTTAGGAAAATGCTTTAAGAACTTGGAAGGAAAGAAATGCAAAAACTGCTACAAACTGTTATTACTCTAGCTTCACTTTCCAAAAAGGCCATTTACAATGTGTTCATTCTTTGCTAACCTCTGTTTTCTTGTTGTTTATGTTTGACAACCATAATTACTATAGCTCTAAATTGCCAAAGATAGGCTATAAATATCTAGAGACCGCAAAGGCAGTTTAAGTGTCTTTTTACTGATATTCTATTAGCAGGATTAAAATTACCATAGATGCATTAGGAAAAAAAATCCACACACACATGCAGGGGAACCATTCATTCAAACAGAAATAAACAGAAAGACTGAAGTAATGGCTTGTGTACTATCTTGTGCTGACAGACAATTATTTTTTTTTTTAATTACCGTTTAAATTAGAAACAAAGGGAACTGAAATATTGTTGCAAACCTTATTATCCTATTTAACTGCCTTAACGTCTTAATAGGTAACTCTTTTTTTCCTAGGCCAGATGGTTAAAAATTCAAGCACTAGGGAGAAATCCAGACACATTTAATGTATCAAAACTCCCTGACTTGCTCTCTGAGCTTGGCTTTGGAGCCTTGGCTGTGACATAACATATGTGGGATCCTAAATGTACTTGGGAGTTTAAAGATTTTGTGCCATGTTTTTGGAAAAAAAGCTAGAAGGATTTCAGTCTTCTTATGCTGACTCCACTTTCTGGCATTGCTCAGTTTGGAGGGCTGCTTATTCCCTTTTTATTATTAATGATGTATTGGAGACTTACATCCATCAGTGCAGCATTGATGTAGTTACTGCTCTCCCCATCTATCGTTATGAGGAAAGGCAGGCATCTGTCTGGAGGCAGAACATCCATGCAGCGATTCTTTTCATGATTTCGTGGTAAAAGTGCTATGCTGCAGTCTTCTACGCGCAGTGTTGGAGTCACCATATTTAAAGTCTTTCAAAAAGAGTAAACAATACAACAGAAAAATTAACACAGCAGTGAAAGCATCCCAAAATATTTAAGAATAGATCAGCTCAACATTCAGTTTCAGTGGGGATCAATATGCAGAGAAATGAAAACACATCACAGTCAGCAGGGTTTGGAAGCAAAAAATCCTGGGAGCACACAGATCTGAAAAATAACCTCAAAGACAGCTGCAGAGTAACCTACCTTCTGGAGAAAGGACAGAGGAAGGAATCGATATCCTTTCCTTGAGTAAAAATATTTTACTACTACCCTAATGCATTCTTTTATGGTTTAGCATAATTCAGTAGCAATTAGTGACATATTATTTTCCCCTTTTTGGCAGTCTTTCCTTCCCAGGCCTGGTCCAAAATTCACACAGTTATAAGGAAGCACGTAAGTAGGAGTCTTTAGCATAGCTGAACTGTAGAGCTTCTATGTACCGCTAGCCACAACTTACCCTAAATTCCTCTTTGATCTGGCTGGAGTTAGTCTGAGGATCCAGTTTATTCATTTCATAGTAAACAGACCTAACTTGAGAAGCTGGAATAGATGTGTCCCCACAAAGACAGGCTTCCAGGATAGCATCATGGATGAATACATACTGTTCCTGGTAAAGAAATTAAAATAATTACTGACAGAGAGAGCATATGCTACTAGTATTTTGGTAAATTAAAAATAACAACTAATATGGTTGCCACTAATTTTCTCTGACTTTACCGGCACTGAAGCAAGACCAGAAGGAACAACAGCAGTTCACAAAACTTTATCGCGCCCATTTAGAAATTAATAGAGAAGGATTGACCCAAACTAGTTACGAGTACAAACAGAAGCGCAGTAACACTCCGTAATAAAACTTGGAATGTTTCTGGTTTCTCCATTCCTCTGCACAATTCTGTAGGTGCTATCACATAGCTGAGCCTCAACAAGATGTACTTCAGAATGAATCTTCCCTGGAGAAGCGACACTCATGATTTTCGTCTTTTTTAGAAAACCACTGCAAACCTTAAGTGCAGCACAACTGGGCACTTGTTTGGGCAGTGGTTCTTCAGGTTTGTGTGTGAGCAATTTTCTGCATATTGACTGAATAAACAACCTTCTGGATGGTGCCTACCACAAAGGGGCTCTAGTTTTATGGGCTAGAAGAATATTTTTTCTTGCAAAGTGTAAGACAGTATTCCAGTAGATTAGCAATACCTCAGTCTGCACCATGTTAACTCTCCGAGATCGAAGCTCTCTCACGCAATTGTATATGTCTACAACGCCTTCCCTTTCTGCCATATCGAGCATGATGTCAATAACAATGAAGCACCCAGTTCTGCCAGCACCAGCACTAAAGTAAAAGAAGAGCACGGTTAATGTTTAGCAGTGTATGGGAAAACATAAAGTGCAAGGGTTCACCTTGCAGGTCCTTGATCAATGGGATGATTACTGAAATTAAATCTTGCATTCCGGCATTTGCAGGCTTTCAGACTCAGTTTTGCCATTTGTGTTTATATTTCACGTATTAAGTTTTTGTGGGTAGAACTCCAGTGGCTTCAGCAACCTATGTGGAGAAGCACAGGTAGGCTCTGAGTTTAGTTCACAACACAACGGAGGGATTTCTGTTCCACTCACCTGCAGTGAACAACCAGAGGACCAGCGTTTGGTGGGCTCTTGGATTTGACCTGCCGTACAAATCCTAGCAGTCCTGTCGCATGGTACGGTACACCGTGGTCTGGCCAGCCAGTGAAGTGAAACTGCCGAATTTCTCGAATCTCATGAGCACCTCTCTGTTGAAAAGACAAGGGTTGAAAAAGAAAAACAAGCTGGAATGTGAAAGAAATGGGACGAGAGACATCGTAAGAATGTAACTTCAAAAGCCTGAGCCTTGCTGAAAAACATCCACCCCCTACCAATACCCGTATCTGTACAGACTGTTGGAGAGCTTTCTCATAGCAGGAGAGCAAGTTCAAAGGTTACATATCAACTGGTTTCAAAGCCTTACAACAAAACCGAGTAATTTAGCTCTAGATTGGTTAGAATCTTTTAGCAACAAGATAGATGCTCATCTCTATATTTAAGTACAAGGTTGCTTTGAAAACTGTGGCCTTAAGATGCATGCCACGATCACAGAATAGGTCAGCAGCAAGGCCATGAACATACAGCACAGATGACATTTTTTTCCCACTGCTCTCCACGGGAGTTTTGCTGCTGACTTCAGGGAACTACAATTTCAGCATAATTTTCCTTATCATTTGTCTCCTTCACTGGTCTGAAGGGAACAGCTGAATAGTAAGAAACCTTTTTGCACCTCCAATCATGGGGGCTGCGTTTGTAGTCCTCCACAGGCTCCCCCTTCAAGTGATTTGCCACAGTCTACAAGGACATGGATATGGTAAGACAGGTATGAATGAGAAGCCGATCGTGTAAGTAATTTCCCGTGTGACTTTCTGGAGCAGTCTGGATATTAGAAGTGTGTATGCTAAGTTTGATTTTCTTAATGCTTGTATTTCCCCTCCCCCCTCTAAAAATGTAGCTGCCAGTATTTTATTCTCATTAGAAATCCACAGACGAGAGGCCATCATACATATTTCATAAGCAAACAACAAAATTATGACATATCATGTCTAGGCTGGACTAAATGTCAGTGATATTAATAACTGGTAGTTTACAGTTTTTCTTCTTAAAGATGTATTTCCTGTCTTGAGCTGGTTTGCATATAAAAGGTCTAATTCTTTTTGCATAATGAAGTAATATAAACTTCCTAATTTATTGCTAGTATGCAAGCTAAAAGAGTCTGGGATTTTCAAAGATTGAGAAATTTTGGCTGTGCCAGTGCTATGTGAGTGGAGTGGGCTTGGTGAATCTTGGGAGTCCCGATGCTCTGACAGCTCAGGCTGGGGGTCTGTGGAGACTGAGCATCCGCTCACAAATGCAACACAAATGACCTTATAACCCCCAAATCAATTTTAAAGCATGTTAAAACCCAGGAACAGACAAAGTAATTTGCATTTTAAGACAGTCTAGCAAACACATTCAAATACAATTTGGTCTCTATACTCAGGGGATTTTAGAGTGTGTTAGTTAACACAGCTTTTTGCTACTGTAAGCAAGGCCTCCAACTCTGTAAATAGCTGTGTGTAGGTGGGGTATCCATGTCCCAGACACTTTTATATTGCTCCTAACAACTGCCCACAATCCCCCAAGAAACAAAGATCCCATACAAAAAGCAATGCCATGACTATACAAACTCAGGACTGAAACGAGTATCCCACACAAATTCTTCATGCTGTACGCAGCCTTGACTTTCAAGTGATTTCCAACAAGTAAACCACCCCTCCAAAATACTGTGCCCGGCTGTTGCACGGATCAGAACATGTCCCGTGTATCTTGTGCGTTAGTTTTGAAATGAGCTGTCCGCCACGCTGACCGCATTTTTGGCTATCGTCGGTAACACTCAGCTACTTAGGAAAAGATTTTGCATATAGGGTACTTTTATAATGAGTTTGCTTATTATACCTACAAAAGAATGATTTTCACGTCTGTAGCTTCCCTGCTGGTTTCTAAACCCAAAATAGCAACACAACTGCATGAATCATAAAAGCATATGCTCCGCTTGGAAAGACTGTATTTTTTACTTTTTCTTTCAGCTGAAACAAACAGAAAATGGTGTACATTGCTAACAAACCCTAGGATGTTAAAAAATGTAGACCCTAATCCTACAAATACTTATGGTGCTGCCATATGTTACTCTCTGAGTAATTCATCTGAGTTACCGTTGCGCTGTAACAGAACTGCTCCAAAGGAACTGCTTATGCACAGAAGGTAAAGCGCATCTAGGAGGTGGTCTTCAGAATCAGAGTGTAATTTGAGGTTCAATTTTCTTAGCATTATCCCCTTACTCCTCAATAATTACCAAATAGCCATTTAAAAAAATCATAGAATCGTTTAGGTTGGAAAAGACCTTTAAGATCATCAAGGCCAACCGTTAACCTAACCCTGTCATTCCACCACTAAACCACCTCCCTAAGCACCTCATCTACCCATCTTTTAAATCCCTCCAGGGATGGGGACTCGACCACTTCCCTGGGCAGCCTGTTCCAATGCTTGACAACCCTTTCAGTGAAGAAATTTTTCCTAATGTCCAATCTAAACCTGCCCTGGCACAACTTGAGGCCGTTTCTCCTCGTCCTATCGCCCGTCACCCGGGAGAAGAGACCAACACCTACTTGGCTACACCCTCCTTTCAGGTAGTTGTAGAGGGTGATAAGGTCTCCCCTCAGCCTCCTTTTCTCCAGACTAAACAACCCCAGTTCCCTGCGATCAATTTGTCTCCAAATAAATCAACTTCTAAATTGTATTTTAGGAGCAGGTATGAGATGTTCATCCACAAATAGAAAAGATGGTCAGAAGGGACCTCTGGGGGTCTCCAGTCCAACCTCCCAATCAGAGTGGGTCTATGGCCAACACTAGATCAGCTCCAGCTGAGCCCTGATGACCTCCAAGAACGGAGATTCCACAACTTTTCTGGGTAGCCTGCTTTAGCACTGCACTACCCTTCTTTGAAGTTTTTCCAGTGCAAGCCTTCCATGCTGCAACTTCTTGGCCACTGCCCTCTGTTTTACCATCCATTATCGTTGAGAAGAATGAGGAGAATTTGATGCCCCTGATTTTCTAAACATCTTTGAGGTAGTTGCAGGCTGCAATTAGATCCTCCTTAACTGCCCAACCCCTCATCTCATCTCTACCACACCAAACAAGGCCAGCTCTCTTAACCTCCCCTTGCAGCTTCTATGTCCTACGTCTTGGATGTCAGCTGCTGTCCCAGGATGTCACAGCCTGTACAGACACATGGGGTAAGTCCACCTAAGGTGCAGAGCTTTGTATTTTCCTTGTTGAATTACTAAAGTTTCTGTCGGCCAAATCTTCAAGTCCTTCGGAACTGCGGCTCCCATGTTCAGCATTTCAACGCCACCCTTCACTTAGTATTATCTGTAGATTTGGTTAGGGTACGCTCTGTCTCATCATGCAGCTTGTCTTGAGGCTGAAAAGTATCGGTCCCAAAAAATCAGAAGTATAAACTTGAGAGAATTATGGTGGAATAGATGTACAGAATTGACCTTCCAGTACCATTGGAAGAGTTAAAAAATATGGAAAATAGGGTAAAAACAAATGTGCTTTACTCAAACTACACTGACATTGCTTTTAGAGGCTTACTGAAAAACTCCCAACTATTAAAAAGCAGTGTCTAAATGAAATCTTTTCAGATGGAGATTTTTTTTTAAGAAATAAAATGTTTAGTGCCTTTTATCTCTATCTGTTCTAATGCACTTATTCAAGACAGTTTGGTTATGATCAACTGTAAAATCCTCTAGGTCTTTTTTTCCAGTCCCAGTTAAGAAGTAAAAAGCTAACATCAAAGCATGGGCTTAAAATTTGCAGAATAGAAATCAACCAGTGCTTCATCTACTTCAAAGTGTAGCCACCGTTTCTCATCTGTTTATTAAAAATATCTAAATGCAAGGCAACAACAGGCTTGAATGAATTCGATGTACAATATGTATAGTGGTAAACACGATACAATATTTCAGTTCATTCAAACTGCATAATTCTGTTATCATTACCCTTAGGTTGCTGTATTGATGCATATTTAAGTATTAGATTGAAGAATAAAACAGGAAAAAAACTAATTCCTTTGTTACTGTGGATGTATGTACAGAGACCCTGTTGGGCCATTTTTTTTTTTTTTTTGCAGTTTCATCTACCTGGGTGCAGGATTCTTTGATGCTAAAGACTATGTTCTTCAAAACCGTAATTGAATAGTATTTCATCATTAGAGAGAACCACTATATCACAGGTACTGCAACTAAATCAAAAGGAGTTTTCTAAGCTAATTAGCTGAATGGAGATACTTGTGGAGATACTAGGAGAACATTACTTCAGTGCGCCATTAGGAATATCAAGTGTTACATACAGGCGCTTTCCTCGTTGTTCTGCAACTCGAATGAGTCTTGATAGGTACAATTGAAACACTCCCGTCCTTTAGTGAAGTCTGAATAAAACCCTTGCATTAACACAAAATGCATGACACACTTCAGCACTGACTGACCCTGCTTGTTCTCACTTTCAGTAAGTACCGTATTTGTTAATTGGACATTGTCCATATATTGTAAGCTGTTTGGGAGAGCTACAAGACCTAGTAAGCATCAAACAAATTCATGGCATTATTCTAATAACCAGGAATACAACCTGCTGATCGGAACTCTCCCTATAAAGACGGTTTCCACATAAAAAGTGAAATTGCCTTGAGAAGAAAATCAGTTTGTTTCAACTAGGTCTCTGCAGACCAGGAACACACCAGCCCAAGAGATAACAGTATTCTCCACCATGGACTGCTGAATAATGGTGCAAGCAGCCTCTGGTACAGACAGAAAATGATTGTGGGGAAAATAGGATGGGAAAACAGCACGAATGTGTTTTTCAATCGATTGCTGGGAGGGAGGCTTCGATTTCTCCTGGGCAAGGAACATCACTTTTTCTAACTCAGGCAGGGGCCAGCAGTGATGGTAAAGGTAAAACTGAAAGCACAGAAAAGTTGTTGCATTTAAAGAAAAACACAGTTTACCATAAGAGGGCGGTAGTCGTTTACCCAAAAAATAGCTACAGAACTGGGATGTCAGTCAAAAGATTTAACTTTCCCATGTTGAATCTGTATATAACTTATTTAGGCAGATACCACTGTACTTAAGAAAACTGATTTTGGAAACTTACCTTTTCTACTGCAAATGTTCGAATCACATACTCAGCCAGGAGCTCTGTTTCTATTAGGGTAACTTTAATGTCTTTATATATCTCTGTGTCATCTGGCCAGTATTTGCAGCATTTGACCTTTAAAAAATACAAAAGAAATTAAGATTCATTTATTTTAGAAGGTTTATACTGAATCTATTCTGTATTCTGTGCAATGATTCCTATTTTAGAATGCAATCATGCGCAAAACAGTCACATTTCCTACATGTGGAAATGATTAATGTTTAAGAGACATTGCCTCTTCTTCTTTCAAGACATCTTGCAGAGTTACAGGTGAGATTTGTGTTGTGGTTAGTAAAGTAAGGCAAATTTGCACAGAGCACAAGGGATATTTATCCCCCGCACAACTCAGTTACAGTAACTGTTCATTCCCTATGCTTTCCAACACAGGGTGTGCCCAGAGGGACAACTACCACCAGAAGGTTTTTTCCTCAACCTCTGGTTGATTTGTCTCAAAAATATCTTCCTACCTTCTAAAAAGAAAATGTGTTTCTCAGATGGGAAGGATCTTCTCTACTGTTTGAAAAGCATCTGTTTTCTCAGATTAACTTTCCACAGGAACTTATGAGAGGTCAAATGGCAAAACTCAACACTTGAAGTCAAGAGATGAGTTTTATGTCCGGGCTTTAACACCAATTCACGAGATGACCCCAAACACTATGGGTGGGATTCATCTCACTTAGCTCAAACTAAGATGCGCACGATGAATGCCTTCTAGAGGTGCCTTTATTTTTGTTAACTACAAAAAGTGTCTAGATGACTGCCTTTGCCTAGGTGTTTGGCTTCTTGATGGCTGAGGTTAGGTGAGATTAATTACCCTGTCCTCCATAGTGATTTTACTTGGCTTCTGGAGCTGTGTGTTCTTGGTAAATTTATCTGAGGTATGGAGACGGAAAGAAGGTGGGTCTTGTGAGCTGTATTTCAGATTTTTCTGAGCCCTGGTGTGGTCTAAATGGGATGGACTTCACAGTAATGTATTCAAACACACACTATTATTCTGCTGTTTTTTAAAGTGGGTCATTGTAGGGACTATATATGATGATGCAGATTGCTGACAGACTAAAGAATTTTCTCCTCCTTCCCATTTGCGTGGACAAGGCGGTGGGCGGGGAAGCTAACACATCACTTACATATCTCAGTTTTATTCTGCTCTATCATGGCAATAGCTATGCTATCACCGCTGCATCTGGCTGTTGTCCAGTAGTGCAGTACATGCTAGGAGTAGAGCATCTGCTACACATCTGCTGCATGGAATGATTTCTTTTTTTCTCTCACCAAAGGGAAAATTAAAAATGGATCTTTTAATACACATAAATCTACTGGTTTACTTAATTATACACTTAAACAGGTCGGGTAAAAAACCCCAAACCTTCAAATATTCAGTGGAAAGCTGATACAAAAATTAAAAAAAAATTAGACTTCACAACTCTTAGAGTATTTCTCAAACCCATTTTCATGCCAAAATATTTGGATTACTATCATGTCTAGTCTTGAGCAAAAAGGTAAAACTGAAGGATGTGTGTATAAGCATACAATGAAATCATTCAAATAATTTATTTATTCAAATGCCAGGTTCACTAAATGAAGGCTTATGCAGAGAGTCAAACGTTGCCCTGTCAGGCAGAAGCAAATACTTTCCTCAGAATTTGTTTCTAGTGGTGTAGGCGATAATCACGTACAACCCCTCTTTACTGTCTGGACAGAAGAGAGGTCTTGCCACACCAAAGTGGTAACATCAGCTGATAAAATAAAAAGTTTGTCAGGGCAGGGTCAGTAGTTCTGACCCTTTTTCTGACTCTTTAGCCAGATAAAATTTCAATCTGAATAGAACTGCGCTGAAGGGCTGGAAAAACACAGCCACACATCAGGATCCTCAGAGAAAAAGAGCTGCTTGGTCATAAGCCCTGGCTCCTAGCCACAAAATTAGACAAGCACCCTAATGGCTTATTCCTGCTTACACAGCTGATGGAAAGCTCCTGGAGCAGAGATGAAGTTCAGGTAGCCAAAAGCAGGTTTTTATTTATTTCTCTATGCTTGTCTTCAGACCTAGTAACTGCATTAGTATTGGCTAAGAAAAATTCTTTGTATTCTTCACATTTGATCTGGTATTAAGCATGGTTTCAGGACAACTGGCAAACACCAGGTTATACAGTTGCCTCCCATGGTGAGAGGCTTGGAGCTGGGACACTGGACAGTCCTGGCAGTGCCTAAGTGCTCCTGTACCAGGGGCAAGGGTGGCAAGAGTGCTCCCCCCACCATGCTCACCAGCCAGCAAGCTGACAGGGCGTCAGGGTGGATGAGAAGGTTTCCACCAGCCAAGGGCCGAGCTGAGGGACAGTCCCAGGGTGCCTAAACTGCAGGATCTCTGGCAAACACGTATTCATCTCCAAAGCATATCTATCAGCTATAAGCAATGAACAACCATTTCAAAAGCATTACATGTTGCTGCAAGCAGTTTAGTAGTTGCTGCTATCTATCTGTTGTTGCATCTACTTGATATTTATTCAGATCTTGTCTTGTTTGGATGTATTTCCAAAAACCCTCTGATAGAAGCTAAGTGAAAAACATTGAATGCTCATTGTTTTGTCTGTGTTGCTAAACTAGTCCAAAAAATTCACACTGCTCAAATGCCTTAAGCCAGCAAACTGACCCTCTTATAGTCGTTGCCGGGGACTCTCTGAAACAGGGTTTTCCTACCTACAGCTAAGATAATTTTTCCACTCTCCATACAGAATAAGGCAATCCACACTACCTCTGGACTGGAGCAGCCCACTGACAACCCCATCTTTGGAGCTGATTCCCTCTTCCAGCCTGTTCACTTATCCTTTCCATAGGTGGAACCTGAACCACACGAAGATGGCCAACGCATGTAGGAAGGGAGCAGCTGCAGCGGTGATCCCAGTCACAGCACTACTGAGCAGCACGTCTCTTTGTTGCTAACTTTAGCCTTATTTCTTTCTGATGGGCACCTGCCATCCTCAAAACAGCTCTAGTTTAGTAAAATAAACAATTGGGGAAAAAAACCCCAACCCTGGCTGAATTAAATTGCTCAGCCTTGAAGGAAAACATGCCTGTTTCTAACTTGCTAGGTCTAGACAGTCTGGACTATGACTAAGAACTAGGGACATTTAGAAAGACCAATTTAGAAGAGCACAGTCTCCACCTTCTTATGCTTCAACTGTTGGATTTCCTTCCACTCTTTTTTTAAACCTTATTTAAGATGATCCAGTGGAATAATTAGGGAAGCACTGGGGGATGTTGCACAGAAGTTACAGCCTTTTGTGCCTCATGCAGCTCGGGCCCGACGGGGATTTCTTACTCTGCTGCACAGGGGATTTTGGGCACGGAGCAGCTTGGAGCTGAGCAGAAGGATCCATGACAACACAATTTCCTGAAAACTCTCCCAAGTGGAATAGGGGCTGTAACAGCCGTGGGAATGGTGCCAGAGCTGCAGTCAGAGCCACAGACCAACACTAAATGATTCACTCACTGGGAGGGGGGAAAAAAACACCAAACTTTTTTTTTTTAATTTTAATTCAGGCTTTTTCCTTACTTTTGGCTCGTGTTCTGCAATGCTGCTGCACGTGCTGAGCTCTAGACATGGGAATTCTGTGGACTCCTGATGAGCCAAAAGTTAAGTAAATGCTTAAAGACCAGTCTCCCATCTCCTCCAGGACCTCTCAAATAAATGCAAAGGTGTTTTAAAGACAGAAGCAAATTAAATAGTGTAGATCAAAATCACGTTTATAAATGTTTATTGGATCAGGGCCTTTATTTCTACAGGGAAAGACAATTGCAACAAAATAGAATATGGTTTTACTCATCAAATATGAGAAACACTGCTGGTAACATATGCTTGTTCATTTTTTCTTTTTAGCACAGCTTTAGCTACTGTGACTTGAGGAA
>NW_009258378.1:101459-135544 GCF_000687185.1 Egretta garzetta
CTCCTAAAAAACCCTCCTAACAGAAGGCTTAGCTAAATAATTGATACATGAATCCAGAACTGAATATTAAATGCATTAGTTTTTTTTTTTTTTCACACAGTTGCTACCATAACAGTAAATATCGTCCACGAAGTAGAAAACATAATTTTGAAATCTCATTGGAGCAGAACTATAATTGAGAGTTTGTTCAGATACACTCCACATTTATATCCTAACGTGCCAAAAAATACAGATGTTCATCACAAGATGAGATAAAAGGATGATTGCCAGAGACATAATGAAAATGCTCTGGTTTAATCTATTCATCCCAAGGTACACTGTCCAATTGTTCCAAACATGTTTATTTTAGTAATAATTTTAGAAATTTGGAGATGATGATTATCTACTTCCACCCCCTAGCTCCATTCCCCAGCAAAATAGTCTAATGTGAGAAACTAAGACTTAAAAACGAAGGTGCAAAGTTGTTGTTGCTGCTTCTAAATATAACAAACAATGTAGGCAGTGGATAGCTAATGAACACAAATTGTGACTTCCGAAGCTGTATATTTAGCCATTTGGCAATGTGACACTTCTAGCTAAAGGCAGTATGAAAGCCAGGACAGTAATTCATTTACTTAGAGGTTTGGAATAGGAGGAATATTACAGAATTAATATGTGAGCTGGCTGTGAAATATACTTTGTAGTTCATACAGAACAGTTTAAATAACACTGATTATTCAAAGTTTCCAGTTTCCTTTGATTCTGAAATATTCTTAGCAAAAAGGTGGTATAACTGGCTATGCACTGCACGGATTGTCGTTAGTGAAGAGCAGTATTATATATTCTAATTTAAAATTAATCCTGAACTAAGTAATGATGATAAGCCAGACATAAATTTTGAAGCGAAACCTCTAGGATATAAAATGAAATAGCTGATCAAGCTCACTGGTGAAAATTTTTAACAGATTTTACAGATGTAGCTAGGATAACATCATATACTTTTATTTGGCTGACTTGAAGTAAAAGGACATCCAATAATTGAAAGCATTTTTATTTAAATACTTTTCAAACAAAAAATGTATTGTGATTTAAGAACATTTTATAGGTTATAAACCAACCTTTGACAGAAGATAAAACCCAGTCTTTCTTTTTTTCATTTTCTTTGCTTTTGAGCAAGTTAGTTAATTGATTTATACCTCATTTCACATTTTTCTAGAAGAGGTATGGAAGAGTATTGAGAAATACAACATTTAAGATAGTGTTTGGCACCATCAGATGAATAGGGCTGTATGAAGGCAGCCAGAAGTCTTTAAGTTGTTCAAAGCTCCCAGAGGGGGAGAGGTGTCTCCACGAATTTTACTATCTCAGTCTAACTTCTTCCAGTGATGACTCGGAGCTGATGGAATTCTCCACCTTCTGCTGCCCTACGCTGCCCCAGCAGCGCAATCCTAGGTTGCCTGGTGGATGCCCTCTCATTCAACTTCTGCCCAGAATAGCTGGCTTTTTGGACATGTCCAGCAGTAGCCATACACTAATGCTTTCCACCCGAGGGAATCGGTGTGATCCCTTTGTTCTTAAGAATTAGGTACACGGCTAGCATGCATGAGATTAAGCTGACGGGCCAAACTCATGGTGTGGCCAAACTCATGGTGTGGCCATACTTCAGCCATAAAGCACAACTAGTCTGGGAGAATTGCTTTCAGGTAAAGGTGACCCAAGGTAAAGCTATTGTAGTGTTCTTGCCTCCATTGCTAGCACCAACAGAAGAATATGGATTACCTCTATTTCACTGCTTAAGTTTTGGGCAATTTTGTCCCCCACTGGTCATTAAAAAAGGTTGTAATAAAGGGCACCTATGTAAAGCCCTGGAGGAAAAAAGGCTAAGCACAGAGCACATGAGAAGGGTGGTCCCATGCCAAGATGAAGGATGGTTACAGGATTAGCTGGAGCTCCTCAAAGCCTGTTTTAATCCCTCACACAGCTGTGAAATCATGGGCATACTGCTCACATCCTGTGATCCGAGGACCTGATGTGCCTGCACCAAGCAGAACAGCCTGTGCTCTGAGTCATGCTTCCATTTCAAGCCCCAAATTGTGCCACTAGTTCAGCTACAGAGCACCACCAAGTTAGTGCATTGCCTTCTGGCTCTAAAACCTGATCATCTGATGTTAGGTCAAAAAGCTCAACATGTTACTCTACTGGGCAAGGTAAAACTGTGTCAGTGGCTCCAGGATGCTTTTCCTTCATAGGCAGACTGAGAGACTAATTTCAAGAGACTGCTGAGGTAAGGAGACTTGCAGTGATGAAGCCAGTTTGGTAGCCCCAATGTTTCAAAGAAGAACTTGAAGCCTTCTTTGCAAACTGCACTTATACTTGCCTCCTACACCTTGGCAGCGCTTCAGCAGCTAGCCCAACAAGGGGGTCGATCCATTTGTGTATCCTTAAACCTCTTTTATTTATTTCTCAAAGTGAATTATCTCAATTGGATTAGCGAGCATTAAGATATTAATCTCTGTTGATTAACATTCTTTGAAACATAGCTTTTACTGGAAACAAGAATGCATCAAAACACTTGAGAGCTGAAACCATGTCTGCTTTGAGTGACATGGGACAGTGCTGAGTGCTTGTAGGTTGATGTCCTGTTTGATGATGCTAACATTGCTAATCTGGGGACATCTTTATTAAATGATTGCAAAGAGTCCTTCCTTCTCTTTCCTGAAGAACAACAGCCATTTTTTTTTTCCCTAAGGGCTCCTCCCTTGCTACACGTAATGAAATAAAGCCAACTTGCTATTTCTGGTTAGAAGTCTACAAAGCTGAAATCTGTTTTGATGACTGTAAGGGTTCACTGACTTGAAAGGTTAACAATAGTTTTAAATTATGATTGTTTTCTTTTTTTCTCATTGATACTCTGTAAAAGTATAAACTCTATGCTATCCAGTGAAAGATACTGGAATCACGGTGAAATTAAAAATAAAACAACAGAATATCTATTAACATATATTTACCATAAGCACAGGTCCCAGGTTTTCTGGGTAAATATGATTAAGAAAAAAAATTCTCTAGATGGGGAAGGACACTATTTATAGGTTTTAGAAGCTGAGATTAGAATTACCTAGAGGTAGGGAAGGGCTTCATACAGCAACCTTTCTCCCTCTCATTTATAAAATGTGGTTTCTTTCTTTCAGTAGAAAAGTCAAAATGAAATCTTAGTCACCAGTATGCTTACAAACTCTTTGGCATACCTCCTAAGGAGCGCTAATGCCGGTATCCTGAACTAATTCCAATGGAGGTAATTTGGCTTATTACATTTAGAGGCAGTTTCAATTAGAGAGAGTGTTCTTCCACTTATACTAAATACAAATGTGCTGTTTGTGAGACGTGTTAAAGAGTTACTGTGTTTCACCTCTGCAATATCTCCATAATGGGTGATCTGAATCTTAAATACAGTTTGAATTTACCTTTGTTTATTAGAGGGTTCTTCTGCGTGGAAGATTCTCAAAACTTGTAAAATGCCTAAGTACAAGCTTCATAACAGCTTTGTGTCAAAAAATTGCTTTTTTATTCTAAGAATAGGTGGCAAGTCCATGGGAAATTTCACACAGTTTTTATAATGCTGGAATTTCCTATGAAGTTTTTGTTTGGTTCTTGCAATATGTTTTCAGCAAGAAGTCTTTGGACAGGGCTTTATTTGGCAGTTTTTCTTGGATGTCTAATGTCAGTCTATAACAGAAACAAGTTATCAGGTGGACCTGAAGAAACTGCGGTTCAACATAAAGACTCCTTGGTGTGTTTGTTAAGGAAACATATTTGTATCTGGTTTAGAAATGTTTCCTGAGTGTTGACCAAGGCTGCACACCCTGAGCAAGAGCCAGGCTTGGACCCAAGGCCCAAGCACTCGCACATATGACTGTTTAGGGCTGCACCCACACAGAGTCTTTCATGAGAAGAACGACTCTTTTCTGACAGATTTTACCTTACAACAGGGAACTTTTTTCAGCCAACCAGCAGCAAGGAGATGTTCCCCTTCTGTCAGAAGACCTTTGTATGGGTCTCCTCACTGTCATGTAGACCCCAATACTTTTTTAAGCATGAAAAGTCAGAGCCATCAACATTTTTGTGGCAAGGCAGATGAGTGTCATGTATGTAGCACATCAACCGCAGGTCCAGTAAAACAAGCAAAGGAAGAGCTAAGCCACCACCGTGGTTTTTCTTTTTCCCTATGCACATATAGCCCTGCCGGCTCCTGAGAGGGAGGAATGTGAGATGGCTACCAGGAAAGCACAACACTCCTGAGGGATAAGATGGCAGCCAGAGGCTGCTTCCTCTGTTTCAGTAGCGCTAAGGTGTGCGTGCAGGCACAGGGGCTATTTAGCAGGCTATGGCTGACCTTCATTCCCCTGTTTGTGTCACATCCATTCTGTTGTAGTCAACCTTGCCTTCTTTCAAAAAAAGGGTCTTTTGTATGCTTATTAACACTGTTAGCACTGGCTGTTTTCTAATTCTGGATAATAATTGCAAAACTCTAATTACTGTAATTACTATGCTCCTGGGGTGAGGTTTTATTTTTTATAATTATTTCTAGCAATTTTTTTCGTAAATACTTTGTTATATTAAAAGCATGACAGACAATCATGAGTCCTTGCAGAGCATTTATGTATCAACCACCTCCACTGAATTCCATCAGCGCATTTCACAATTTATTAATCAGATATCGCTAAATTTCTTCCGCCTCAAGCAAAAACAAGGAGTGGGAGAGAAAGTGACTACTGACAAATGACAAATGATGTGACATGCCAGGTTTGATTCTGCCAACCAAGTATTAGTACCAGCCCAACAAGAGCAAAGATGGAGGTGACAGCTAGATGGCACAATCGAATATATTCTAAATCTTCCCAGAATAACTCTTTAAAGGGGAAAGAAATGTTTCAATGCATGCAAACATTGAAACACTTCAAGAAGCAACATGAGACTTTGGCCAGTACATAAACCCCCTTGATCCAGTTCCTAATGGTTTCCACAAAAGGATCCAGCTTTGCCTTTTGGAGTCTGTACTCCAGAGCAGTCTCTTGGAGTAAGCAAGGTGTTCTCTTGTGTCTGTTTTCTCATCACCCCTACACTGGTGGGATAAAAAGGTTTGTTTCTTCTAGAATAATCCACCAGATTATGTGAAACCTCTCAGGAAAAGATGTTGTCTGAAATTATACTACTATCTTCAGTTGCTCTAGCACTCACAAGCATGAACATGGAGGCCTCTTGCATTAATATAATCCAAAATACATTATTTTGAAATAGCCTGTTGTCACACTGATGTATTTTTCTGAGTCATGGTTTTGCTTTTTACCTGTGTGTAGTTTGAAAAATTATGATTCTTGCACTAAAATGTAGGTATATTATACTATTAATTACTTTTCATTCCCTTTTTGTGAACTTCATTGTGAGTGGAAAGTTGTTGACCCCAGCATGAA
This sequence comes from Egretta garzetta, assembly GCF_000687185.1. Lineage (NCBI taxonomy): Eukaryota > Metazoa > Chordata > Aves > Pelecaniformes > Ardeidae > Egretta > Egretta garzetta. The sequence goes on from NW_009258378.1 coordinate 106,907, forward strand.
GAAGACAGAGATTCTTTTTCGAGGCTGCTTCAAGGGATGCTTATTTGTTAGTTTTTTTGTACAAGTTCTTTTGTCAACCTAGGCCAATCTTAACTAAAAACCACTTCATCATCTGTTATCAAAGAACTGTTCATGCAACTCAGCAATGATTTTTCTAAATGACTGTGAGACCTCATTTAGAGTTTTAATAAACAGTCACATTCTAATGAGGTCTTCATAAAACTGACTAAATATGTTTAGAAATCATTAGCTTAAATTACCAGTACAAAAGTCTCCTTAGGGAGCCCTGCCGATTTTGTGATAAGACTTCTGGCAGATGGATTAGTATAACAGCACAAGCGAGTTCTGAATTTCCACACAAGCAGTGTAAATGTGAGTGACTGGGTAACAGGCTACTAGATAAAGAGCTAAATGTCCCTCAGGTGGGTTCATTAAAGAGAGAAAACAATCAAAACACATTTCTTTGCCATTTAAATACCAGGTGCACAGCAGTCTGCAGGTGCCAGAAACACTGACAAGGGTCCCTTGCTGGAACACACAAGAGCTTAAAGGCATGCATGCTTTTGACAAGTATGCCTCAGATAATGACAGATATTGGCAGATGTACCCGGACCCTGCTGGAGGGTAATGCGGGGACTGAGTCATTTGCAGCAGGTGCTTGCATTAGGGACAGCCTCATGGTGATTCCTCCATCCGCAATTAAAACAGGCCTGATGCATAATGCTCCAGGGCAAGAAGCAAGTTCCTAGCACTGATTTAATGACTATCCAGCCAGTCCTGGTAAACAAATACACGTACGCCCCCTCAATGATTAATTCATGAAGGACGTACACTGTGTGGCAAACATGTTAAACAGATATTCCTCTTTCCTGAAAATATAAGGAAATTTTCCTCCTCGGCTTACAATGGGTCAAGAGGGTTAAAAAATAAAAATAATAAACCCCTATAAATCTTACACCAGCAATAGCAATTGAAATAGCAAACCTCAAGGTTGGGAAGGTTACAAGGTTTGCCCTGCAGGACAGAGCTTGTGTTAGGGGTTGCGGGACAGATGGTGTGTTTGTAATACGGATCCTTGTTGCTGATGCGTCTAGCTCTGGGAGCGGGACAGAAGCACCAGCGGAGGAGGAACTGCATTGTTCTGTGGCTCATACGATCTCATTTCCATTAAAAGCTCATTTCAATTTCTGCTCTCTGATCTCACCTACGTTGGCCTCCAGAGAAAGGGAGAACAAAGTCATTTCTAGCACTGCCAGAAACAACAAAGCCGCAGATTTGTATCCCACGAGGACTCTTGCACCCTGAAGAAATCTCCGTGGTGGCACAAACTGTTGCTTGCTGCTAAGGGAATGTGCTGCCTACCTAAACGTTGGGAGTGGAGGCTGCCAACGCTGGCACCGAGACTGGTGTCTCCCTGGCTGATACCTGACAGCTCGCTCTAATTGATGCTTTCAAATACTGACTTTAGGAAAACAGTATGTGGTTTCATGCAGTATGCTGGTTTTGTACTGAGGCTTGTTTATCTGTACCCTGAAAACATCCATTTTAAAGTTGTGTGCTTGGGTACTTATGAATGTGTATAAAGCTTTAACGAAGAGGTTTGCTGGAGAGCTTCCTCTTCTTACAAATCCATCCGTTTTGAATTGATATGTGACCATCCAACTATTTCTACCTTATTCTTCACTCAAGGGACTGAACTGTTAAAGCAGCCTCCATGAGCCTGTTTTGTCTCTGCAATTAGTCATACATGTGTTCCTGCAGCAGGTGTTAATTGCAGTCACAAATCCCATCTTTTTTATATCTAAAAATAATACTGGCACCTGATCTGTTGGCAGGCTTGGGCACACACATATATAAATGTTAGGATTTATATTAACAATTGACAAAGGACATAAGGAAGAATAAATTGAGATTGTAAAACTGGACTTGCTAAAAAGGAGATGAGATCCGAAGCTTTGACTCACGCCATGTAAACAGGGCGCTCTCTCCTCATGGCAATGCCACGGGGCAGAGGGGTGTCAGTCACTCCACCAGCGTGCAATTCAAAACATCTCTTAAAACCATGTGGCTCACACCAAGATACGTGCACTTGACTTCTTATTTCAATACTTCGATTTACAATAAATGCAGTAGTTGCAATAAAAGCAGAGGGTTTTTTTCATTCCGAATGAAAGCTATATGCCCAGTTTCCAAGCAAATTTTCTTGGAATAAACATCCCAGATGAGAACTAAGACACCAGTGCATAGACAAAGTAGTAAATTAAAAGACTTGGTTATTGATGGTTGTGAGAAACAAAGAAAGTGGTTCCATTCAATACTTGCTGAAAACAAAATTAGCCATAATGACTTGGGTAGGAGGCCTACTGTAGGAGTTATCAAGCAAAGAAAGAAAAGTACACAGTATCAACCAGGTAACTCAAGCTTTTTTTTACTACTCAGTTCCTGAAGAAGACCTCCTGGTCAAGAAATGTAGTCTATAAATGAGTAAAGTTAATTTTTTGTTTTAGTCCAGAAGGCTTACAGGAAGGAAAACCCAAGCAAAGCAGGTTGATTTAGACTAATGTATTATGAAGAAGGTGGAATTTCATACTTTAACTACTTTTCTCAGAAATCTGTTTCAGAATGACTCCCCCTCAGCCTCCCTTAAGAAAAAGATGACTGCATACCTTGTTCCGTAACTAAGTCCCTGGTTTCCCTTAATAGAAATGGTATGTCTGAGATATATACAAAGATATGACATTTTCCCTCTTTGGCAGTCTTTGCAGGCTGTGCTGTATAGAATGCAGCTTTATCAGTTACTTTTTCATTGTGTTAATGTTATCAAAGCCAAGCATCCAAGGCATGTTTAAAAATAATTGATAATGAACCTCTTAGCACAGGCAGTCATAAATATTTTATGTGCTATACTCAGTATATAAGCATTTTGTTGGTCTGCTATTTAATTTCCAAAAGCAAACACCTTGGAAGTCTTTCATCTTTTTAAGTACAAAAATCACTTACCCTTCCCACTTCTACGAGATTAGTAACCATGATTATGCTGGCTGTGTTCTCATGCCATACCATTCTCCAAAAGTCATATATTGTCTCCTGCATTGGTCCTGAAACAATAAATCAAAGGAAAGGTTACTATTGGAAAGTCTGAAGATTGGAAGCTTGTCTCTGGGGAACTTTGAGAAACCATGCCTATACACATATATTCATATCACTACCATCATATTTTTCATTTAGGGTCAATTTCTTTTCTGTCATCCCACCTTTCTGCATTTAAGTATTTTTCCCCTGAAATAGTGCTCTGGAAGAAAGTTAGTTCTCCAGCATTTAGGTATTTATCTCTGTAATACCCAGAAGTGGAATTATAAAAAAATGGATAACATTACTCTTTCTCTTAACAATTGGATGATAACCTAGGGAAGGTGTATTTGGAATGAAATGAGCCTCAATGGACTATGTGGCCTTTCCTGGTTTCTAATATTTTTCTTCGTATACACTATCCATCAAATTACCCCAGCTCCTAAATTGTACTTCCTGAAGTGAGACAGAAGTTAAAGGTTTTTGCTGCAGTATATCACTCTGCAAAAGCAAAAGCGGGGAAAGTGGTAAAGAACCCTGGTGTGCCATGGCAGCCATGTCCTCTGCATTGCTTTCTCCAACAACTTCTGCGCTTTTGTAGACAAACATACAGGGCTTTCCCTAGCATCGTGCTAAAGCTGGGTATCAGCTCACAGGAAATGTTACAGAAACATAAAACGTTGAGAACAACCACATTGCTTTGCGTATGCCTGGTCCTGTCTGTTTCTAGCCCGCACGCCTTACCCATGATGTTCAGTGTGCCACCCTGATTTTAAACCACTGCTTTAAAATCACTGAGCCAATAAGAATAACAAATGTCTCTTCCAACCAGGTACTATAAACTTAACATCCATATTGAATCCATCACTGCCATGCTGCAGTAAGCAATTAGTGACTTATTTGGAGGAATGCCTCAAATCAGCTAATTGGAGGACAAATGGATAATGTATTGGCCTAAATGTTCCTCTAGTGAAGAAAAGAACACTCTTAAAGCATTACAGAACCATACATTGACAGATTTGGGTAGTTTGGCACCCATGTTTTTGTACTTTGAGCTCCCTTTGAAAAGAAGCTTTTCACTCTAAAAGTCAAGTACTTAGTGAAAGATGAACTAATATTGTGGCAGAGCGGTTGGACTAGATGATCTTTGAAGGTCTCTTCCAACGCAAACCATTCTGTGATTCTATGACTTTGTGATTCTATGATATTATAGGCAAGTCAAACCCAACTCACTAGGCAAATAACACCACAGCTACGATGTAACTTACTTAGAACTCAAGTTTAAGAAGAAGGATGGTAACAGCCTAAAACTTCTGAATTTTTAAAATTTATTTTTATTGTCAGCAATTTCAAAGGATAATTTTAGCATCCATAATGTGCATAGACCATTTAAAGAAGTTATATGTTCTCCCCCTTACTTTCTCTGCTTTTAAAAATACTGCATATATAGTTAGTTTCACAGGTTTCCCTATAGTCACTCCACTTGTCTTTTCCTTGCTCTGGTAGTTGATATAACAGGAGAAAAAGCCATTTAAAAGAACAGAAAGGTATGACTATTGGAACATAAGGAATGTCAGAAGGTCTCAGAGCAGAAATAACAGCAGAATCTAAAACTAAAGTTTCTAAAATTACCAAAGTCAAGATGATGTTGTGGCTGCAAAACTGGACACCTTTTTTTTTTTTTCTTTTAATTTACAGCACAGAACAGTTGATACTTTTGTGAGATTTCATTCTGAAGTATGACAAGAGTTAAATCACCCTCCATCATATGGAAATTTACAATAAGTACCTTACTTCTACATAAGTGTCCTGGATATGTAATACAGACATGGTCTGAGTGCAATTTTGAATGTCACAGTAAAATAATTAATACATGTTATAGTGAAAGTTTAGCTTCCTTGTGTTTTAATAATGTAGGATTCAATATAGCCTTTTGGGCAATTCAAGTCACAACAGCTTAGAAAGGTTTTGGGCCAACCTCTCCTACACGTAAATGGAAGGAGACTATCTTACTCACTGTAGGGAAATACTGTCTCTGTATAGCTCCCTCCTTCCTCTCAAATCTCAAACAAATATTCAGCAAAATTACTATTGCTATCATCTTTGAAGGAGTGCAGCTAAAAACAGAACTAGGGAAAGGCAGTTTTCCACAGAGCAGTGTCCTGGAAACAGTCTGGAAGTTCATGACACATTACTAAGATTATTTAAGCTTGATCAAGGACAAAAAATAATGCCACTGTTGTTTCAAGAATCTTGATTCACAGACTGGTTTAATGGAGAAAATCCAAATGGCTCCACTGCATTCTGTCACCACAGGATTATGTGATGTTTCAAGATTGTTCATCTGAATATGTTTTTGGTAAAGCTGCAGGAAAGGCGAGAAAAGATCCTCTGTCTACACAGCCAGAATCTTGCTATGTAGTAAGTTTCTTTATGTGTTATTTCAGTTTTCTTTCCTACAGGTTCACTTGAGATACAAGATGGTTGGGCCCGACTTTGTAACAGTCATTTCTTTTTGACAGCTCTGGGATAACCCGCAACAATTTATTCCTGATTTTTTTTTCTACAGACAACATAATTTGTCTCGTGACAAAGATTCCTACATTTCAGATCCTGAAATCACAAATTACAACTGGGGAGAGATCCTAAACACTAATTTCTTCCTGAAGATTTTGCATTTTTCATTCCTTAAAAAGAAAAAAAGAGATAATAAACGATGAGAAAAATAAATCTTGAGAAAAAGGAATAGCATTTTTCAGGCCAGAGAAAGAGCTGAGCTCTGACAAGTCTTTCAAGCTTGATTCCAAATGTTCTCCTAGAAGTAATGTCCTATTCTGCAGTGCTGAGTATGCTCTTCTCTATCTTACTTAAGACAATCACAATTAAAAGTGCCTGACAGGATTTTCTGCTCTTCTCAAGTATTCTCAAGTGTTTTCTCCCCTTTCCTCTCCAATTCTTACATGTAGCCTCCAACCATCTTTCACATTCAGGACACTGAAAGGAAAAAAACCACCCAAAAACCTACCTTAAAGTCTCAGAAAGTAATTCTTTTCTACCCCATTTTTCTTTTCTTCTTGACATTTTTCAAATTATTTTCTGACGTATGAATAAATTATTACTTGTCTCCAGCCAGAATTGAAAAGCATTAGAGGCTAGGTAGGGTTGGAGGATTTATTGTCATGAAGAACTGAACAATTTGATTCCAGAGACTTGTGGTAGGGAGAGAAAGAGCCTATAATTGTTCCAAGCATCAGCTTAACAGATGTGTGTACAATAGGCAGGAAGGTTATTCTCAGCAGTTGCCCCCTTGCGGGAGGAGAAGGGCTGAAGAGAAGGTTCTGTGCTGCCTAACAGTAAGCCTGCGGCGTACCCCATTAGCTACACAATATAGTAGTTGGTATCAAAGATTTCTGCTGTGAAAAAAAAAAAGAAATCAACAACATACTGCAACCAGAAGATGAAAAGTGAAGGAAAATAAGAAAAGGAAATCAACCCTCCAAACCCCAAGCTAATTAAATGCATTATTGAAAAATCTCAACAGAAATGATTGGCTGTATATATCACAACCATTAGTTGTATTACTAGTAGTTGTTCGTTGCTGCTCTGGGAATGCAAGCATATTAGGAAATGGAAAATCGCACAGCTTTTAAGAATGGTTTAAACTCTTAAGAAGCTACTTCTGTACACAGAGCTTTCCAGGGCTTCTATTTCTGTCTGTTATTGTGAGACCCAGTTCTAACAACCGGTATTGCTACTGGGGTATGTGATCAATTCAAACGTGATAAACTAGCCCAGAATAGAGGAAAATGTGTTCAGATGTAGGAAAGAAAGCAAACACAAAGAAACAAGTAAAATCTGAATCCTGAAATGTCCTCAGCGCTTACTCAGATGGGACTTGTAAATCTATGGGTCATTTTTCAATTTCTAGAAAAGCAAGCAGCTTAAACAAGGAACAAATAGCTTCTAAAACCTTTTTTCTAGCACAGAATGTCAAATCCACAAGCTAACGTTTGGTGCACCTGAGACCAAATTCAATGATAGATATTAAAGCTAGAACTGTGCAGAAAATGAACAGATAGCTTTAAGCTGCAAAGGCTCCCCAGGGAGGGTGCATGGGCAGTGGTAGCTGTTAGCATCTGTTGACAGAGGCAGCGGACTGACAAGATGCAAGACTTGTGTCTGCAGCAGTTAAATTCCATCTTGAAAAGAGCGCAATCAACCTCCTTCCAGCGAGCAGATGCGTCCACCCCACGTAAGGAGGTGGTTATAAAATGGTCCCCTCAACCTGAATGGTCACTGCGGTTTCTAGTAGCAATGGTAACCGTCTTCACTTCTTACTGAAGCAAAGCTTGCTGCTTGCTGTTATTGTGACTGCCTACAACACGACCACTCGAGGACAACTAGCTAATACGCCTGCCTAGGGGGAGCTGCATTTTAGCCCTCGTTCTTTACTATGTATGATCCTTTCAAAATGACCTTGAGATACAGTAAATGTTTCCTTATTAACAGGTACGGCTGCGTGGCAAAAAAAAGCCAACAAGCAATGACTCCCTTTGCAACTACACTGCCGGGAAAAACCTCAAACCCATTATGTAGCAGAAATTGTTCAAAATACACATGAAAGCATAAAGGAGAGATTAAAAAGAAAAAGAACCTGGGATAACAGACTACAAGTTAATAGAATACAAAGGTCAAGAATTCTCCTTTTCCTAATGAACCTCTTTAATGGGACAGACTAGCTGTTAGCAGGATAACTTACTGAGAGTTTCTCAGGAGGAAGCAAAACTGCAGGGTTACTAATGCTCTGCCAGTCCAGTGATCTGATAATCCATAAATGCATGTTATTTGCTCTTTTAACCATGCTAGAATTCGGAGGTAAGAACAAAATGCCTTTCAGAAAAAGTTATGTAAAAAACCACAGTTAAATGTTACTTTAAACTATAAATATCACTGACTGCAGGCAAGGGAACATCTCCCTTAAATGAAATACATTTTTTCCCTACTCAGTAAGGCAACATGCCCAAGATTTTATCAACAGGAATTTGCAGGCGCATCATTCTGTGATCAGGGTTTCATGAGTGTTCATTCCTGCCAGCCTCCCAGGAGGAAGGGAAGCTCATTGGTGGTCAGCAGCTCTGCAAACCTGGACTCCTCTTTGCGTGACAAGGTGTAGACTAAGGAGTGTACGATTAAGTTCCACTTTTTCATAAAGTAAAGTAAAATAAAATAAAATGTCTCGATCTTTCTATCTAAAATAGTCAGCATACTATAAAGAAAAGTGACAGATCCCAGTTGTGCTGATTTAGCCAACTAGCAAGATGAAGTGCTTGTTCAGTATTTTTTTGCAGTTGCATCGCCCCTGCCACACAGCAGTATAGCTGTATGCTGGCTCATCCCCGAATGAGCTGGATCCTGAATGGAAGATACCCTGAAGATCGCTTGCTGATCATCTGAATTGTCAAGAGCAGTCTTTACCATATGCTTGTTGAATAGTAGTAGCATGCATTTAACTTTCACTCACCCTTCCAGGAGTTCTTAAGGGTTTAGTGCCTCCAAGAAGGCCAGCAAAGTCAAGAACAAAGCTCTGCTATAAAAACTTAAAAAACTCAGGCAGTGATCATGCAGTTTTTCTGCAATAACTTCTCTCAAAATAGGTTTAGACATTTGTTTTCTGCCATAACATGTACAGGTACATTGACTTTAAAGGCTTATACAAGAGTATGTTTTCATAGGCACAGTATGCATGCGCCTATAAATACTGTGAATAATTTTTAAGTCTGAGATAAAACTGTGGTCAAGATATCACTAAACCATGCAAGCCCACCACTCACCAATAGCTATCCAAATGCATACAGATCAGTCTTTTGTATTTTAAGGTGTCAAGAAAATGATGATGAAAAAGAATCAGGTCATATAACCTGGATGCTTCTAATGCTTTAACTGAAGTCCTCCCAAGTCTGTTCCAGAAACTAAAACAGCATCAAGGGTAAAACATACCCCAGTTGCCATGCATCTATTCACTTTTACGGGTTGCCTATCACTGTAAGAATTAGCACACTAAAAGGCAACAGACGTTTGTACAGACAAAACTTGGCCATAAATGCTTCAGTGTTACTTATTAATTGCTGGTTTCTAGCTGCCATACTTCAGTATTAATTATTATTTGTCGTTTCTGCATATCCCAGCCCCAGACATTTTGTGCCCGAAAGAATCTCAATGAAATTAAACAAAACCCCTGTAATGAGCTGAAAAAAACACATTATTGCTTTTATTCCTTTATTTAATTTGACTTACAGTGTTGACTGTGATGGCATTTGAAATGCACTTTCTAATTTTAGCCTTACAAATATTAATTATTATGTAATCTTCAGCAGGGCTATATTCTAATTCTACAGCTATGCTGGCTTTCCTGACAAAACTTTCTTGGAAATCTCTCTTGCCTTGGAAAAATACAAATAAACAAAGCTGTGGATGAACTTCCAACAACATAGGTTCCCTATAAGTATGCTAAGCCAGCAGGCAGCCCAAGCAAGGAAGCCTGAGGCTATGGCTACCTCTTATGTGAGGTATGGACAAAACCTCCCCCTCAGTTTTAAACCTTATTTTAACTGATTCCTCCATGGTAAGTAGATTCAGAGAGGGTGCAGAGAGGAGCCACTTGTTTGCAGAAGCAGTAATTAACTCATAGTCAGGTAAGAAAAAACACCATTTTGTAAGCAAGAATTCTACCACAACTTGACTCACAAACAAATAAAAAACGTTTGGTTTCTCCTAACACTAGTTTTCACCCAGGCTTCAGAATATACCGTGCATATCAAATATATGCAGAATCTATATTCAAGCTGTAGCCAGTCCACCGTTTCTTTTTTTGGCCTTTTGCAATGATACCACCTTGCAACACAAAAAACCCCAACCGAGTATGCAGCAACAGTATTCCACAGTAAGTCACCTCAGCCACACTCAAGTGGGTTAATCAGGACTGAGCTATGAATTTAAAATGTGTTTTCCGTTATTGCCTCACCTTAGATGGATTGTCAATAAGGAACAGATCTGACTGAATCTTGTTAGCTTGACATTTCAGGAAAACGCTGCTTATAAAGCAAGCTGAAATGCTTTACTGGGACAAATCCTGCCCAGTGCAGCTACTGGCAACACAGAGGCTTTCTACTGTCTGCTTTGCGCAGGAAAAACACAGCCTTCTCTCATTATCAGCCAAGGGACAGCACAGTGAATAGTAATTGGCTGATTTTCAAGCACAAACTAAATCCTACCTGCTTCGAGCTAGCCAGTCTGCAAGCCCTGCTGCCTGCACATCACTATACGTGAAAATTGGCTTTCACCAAATGAAATTTCCAAAGTCCTTTCAAGTCCCATTAGCTTTCAACGAGGCTTAGATTACTAAGTGACTGAGGCGCATGTAGAAATTTTATCTATAGCTCCCACGAGACTGACCGGTGCTTTGGCTGCCTTTCCCTCCCTACCACTCCGTAATTAAATGCAGTTTAAGGAGGAGATTGACCTGTAAATTCTTCATCTCTTTCCAAATGTAAAAAGAACATAAAAACATTTGGCCTATAACATGCCGCTTTACAATGTACAGTAGTGGTGAGCCACAGTCCTATTGTTTTATGAAATACAGGCAAGCATCTCCCTGCTAGCTAAAATAAAAACATCCCTCCACTCTAAATTCCCAGTTTAATATAGAGATGCTTAAGAAATGTATCCTTCGAGTAATGAAAAAACTGATTATCCCAGAGAATTTTTTCTTTAAAATTGCTCATTTCACTAAACTAGATAAGCAGTTTGAAAATACATATTTTGTAAGTATGCGTATATACACATACACATCAACTATTGGCTTGAGGTGGATCATTTCTCTTCTTGGCATTTTGTCTGATCCTATTCTGCAGTGATTCTGCAGGCAGTCAGAAAGTTTTACAGGGATGTGGTATGCATTCTCTGGAATAGCATATGGCGTTTTCTTTTCTTTACTGATACAGATCTAACTAGGCTGGAACAGCGCACATCTCTATGCATTATCTTGTCTGCATTATGGTACTGCCTAGAAATCCCAGTCCAGGACTGGAGCTCCACAGTAGTGGGAACTGCATTACATATTAAATGTCCATGAATACACAAAAGGTGTTCGTGCCCCTCACAGTCACAATCCGATCATACCTTGAGAGACAACAGAAAGCAAGATAAGAGTTCGAATGAACCGAACAGGCTTGGTATAACACACAGCACCCACAATATGCCAGCTCCCTAGCCATTTCTGAATAATTTTACCTGTCCCTGCTCCACATTAGTATTTCCACCATGTTCCGAAACAAGCCAGTGCTGCACTTAAATGTATTTTTAAGTCTGAGACCAGACTTTGTTTGTGCATTCTTGGCAGGTGCTACTTAAGACATTTTTGTAACACTACAGCTAATGCTACCAGCCAACTTTCCACCTAGTAAAGTGTTACACACTTATTGATTGACATTTCTCCATGGCTAAATTTCCAATACTAGCTCAGTTTGTTCTGTATCAACAAAATAAAATGAAAATGTCATATGATTTCCCAAAGACTGAATAGCACATTCCTGTAACACCTTTTGACTACTCATGGAAGTACTGTAGACTGGGAATAGAAGAACTGGCAGCAACAGGAATGGTCCAGATTTATCCAGTTAGCCTGAGATTAGGCCAAGCTGAATGCAATAAAAGCTGTGTCCATAGTACTACTGGCCATGTATGTACCATTACGCCATTCAAGAAAGCTGCTTTTTCTGATCTTAACTGCAGGAAATTAAAAAAATCAACAAAATAATGTAGTTGTAGTTTAATGTAGCTCATCCAGTATAATTGAAGAGCTCTTTCTTTCATATAATTTGCTTGCCACACAGTGGGGATGTTAAATGGGCTGTTCCCCTCATTAACATTTTCTCAGACTGGATAAATCCGGTATCTTCCAAATTTTGCATTAAATGTAGCACTCCTAGGGTTTAGAGATCCCCTAGTGAGGGTTATGTGGGATACCTGAATAAGGCCAGAGTCTTGAATCTTTACCTTGCACAGATTTTAAGAGAGCATTGCTAGGCAATGGCTTGCAGGGAGTGTGTTTCAGGCTTTTTCTGCCATGAACCCGGAATACTTTCAATAACTGTAATTGTAACTAGAGGCCTCGATGTATTTTCCAGCAAAGCGTACTGGCTACAGGGAAACAGAGTAGGTCTCACTCGCACGTGGACTCTCTTTCTCTCTGTTTAGTTGTTTAATTACAGTCAAGCGTGTCGGGAATGCAATAGGGGGCTCATGGGGGAAACAGCTACAGGTCCAAACTGATTCAGATCAAATAGCAATACGAGGTGTTGGGTCTCCATCTGAGGTCACAGCTCTGACTGAAGGCTTATTCTGGGAGCCTTGAGCCCATGGGTTGGACCCAAACTGTCTTGGTGAAAGCAGTCCAACAGAAAGTTTCAGTTTAGCTGAATCAATGTTTTCCAGTAAGAAGCTGCTGTAATTTCTAAGTTGTGCATTCTTCTCAATAAGGGTGATTTGCATCATGGAAATATGAATACCTATTAATCACGCATTCTAAATAGCCCATCTGAGCTTGGGAAGACTAACAAATATGGAATTTATTTTGTAAAAAAAAAATGCTGCCTGTAACATTTCCAACTCAAAAATCTCAGGTAATTGACTTGTTGGACTGGGTTCTTCCTATCAACTTGTAATGCAGAATCAATTTTGATGATGGATGAGAAGTTTAAGATCATTTTATCCCCTTCAGTAGAAGGTTCCTTAGGGAATGGACAAAAGAACCTAATTAGTCTTTCCCATTTCTACTTTCTATTTTCATGTTGAGTCAATCATAAGCATCAGGATGTAATAAAATCATCACTATTCTCTAGCTCAAAAATATGAGTTCATTTTGGCTACTTGTTTCTTTTATTTTTCCCCAAGGGCCTTATTGTGAAGGAATGTTGCTCATGCTTGTGAGTAAGATGTTCAGATGCTGTATTTTTTAAACTTGTGCTGGGAGTTTAAGTGCATTAATGTGAACACTTTACCCAGATGAACAAATAAGATAATTTAGTCTACATTAAAGCATAAGTAAAAATGCTAGCAAAACCAAAATTGTCTTAATTTATTATCCTGATAGGTATCTCCTGAGTGAGATATATCGCTCACAATATATTTTTCTGGAGGCTGGAGGACTTTGGTATATTCGTTTCTTCTTCAGTCACAGAAATAGTCAGAATCAAACAAATATTAGTCAGATCAAGATCCATGAAGGTGATTAACAAATAAATGTGTATTGGATATTTTTTAACTTCAAGATAATTATGGTAAAAATTAAATCTGCATGACAACAAATTCTCTCAACACTACTCTTTATTGTTATTTTTGGGAGCACACCGGTTATTTTCACCACTTCAAGTAGGAAAGGGCAATACTAACCTTTTAATTCTATTTTTTATTATATTTGATAGGAAACTGCAGTATTTGATGTGCACTGTAAACAAGGAAAGCCATTCTAACATGCAGAGTGTATTTGTGCTTAGTACAGACATATTCTGCTTGCAACAGAATGAGATTTAGCAGCATCAGAGGGAACCTCCACAAAGTCTACATCTGAATATGCAACTGCACGGAAGAATACAGATTTTTTTTTTTTTTCAAAGGCAGTGCTTCAAAATCACCCAGACTGTCATGTGCCTTGGTGGCCATATCAATATAGAGATTTCAGTTGCCACCAAAGGATACAGAATAGAGAAGAGTTGTCAGGTTTCAAAGGTTTGGATATGGTGACAAGACAAAAAAAAAGCTGCCTTATTTGTTTCTTGATACATTTGTTTCTGAAATACATTCTCTTTGTAAATTTGCTATACTTTTTATTTCAGCAAATGAGAAGACGAAAAGCCTTCTTGCACCTGCTGCCAAGCTTCCTCCAGGCTGCTGAAGACCAGCTGGAAAATAAACTTCACAGAAAAAAGGATGCTTTGACTATGTGATTTTCCTGACAAACTGCATTCCTCTGCTCCTTCTTCTGCTTTAGCATTAGGCTTCACTGATTGACAGGCATGTTAACAGCACTCCATCAAGAGTGCCAGGTACCTTCCCCATCAAGTCCAATTTATGGCTGATTCTTTATTGAGGATGGAAACCCTATCATCAAACATCAGCCTTTCGCAATTTGCATCCCCCAAAAATACAGACTTGTGAGGTACATTTGTAAGGCTGATGTTGTATATACATCTTCCTTAGACAAAAACCGGATTCTAGTGCATAATCTAGGTAATTCGGAGTCCGAGCAGCAGCAAATACACTAATATACGGCCACCTCCACAATATTCTTTCCTGAAAGTGTGTTTGGTTCACAAGGACAGTTTGCTCAGTTCTTGAGTTTCAGGAAGATCATAGCTTCCCTGTTTGCAGGACATATTTTACAGTCACATTTTTAAAAAGAGGACAAACATACTACTTTTCACACAATCTTCTATTTTATACAATACAACCTTGAAACATTTCCTGTTCCCTGATTCACCTCTTCGTCTACTTAATTACTGTAGTCTTCTCTCATTTCTCTTACTTCTTAATTCTGATAAGCAAACGTCTGTTGTAGCTATTCTAGACTGACTTCACAACAGCAAAATCAAACCAGTATCTTGTCTTTGAGACAGAGATCTATATATGCTCTGAAGACCTTTATGTCTGATTTCCTGCTGCTCAGTCTTTGCAGGGAGGGGACAGAAGGATTGCTTTTACTTCCTCTGTGGCTCTGACCATGGACTACAGATAAATCATCAGTTTCTCAAAGTGTTGTTTCACAGGCCACATTAACAAGCAAGTGAAAGAACAGCCTGCATGGGATGTGGGAATTTCTACTAGCAAAAAAATATTAAAGAACTATGTGGTATCATTTCCAGAGCTTGGTTTGTACTTTCAAAGAATTTCCAAAGGTTTATGAGAGGCGGGCATGTATTTTATACAAAATGTAGCCACACGTATGTGAAGAAGAATGTAAGTGGTGCTACCTAGCAATGGATCTATCAGCAGTTTTCCAACCGTGTTTCTGTTTCACTTGGTCCACACACAAAGGTTCAGAGAAGTGACGCACTGCAACAGAGCCTAAGCTCACCTCACATGTATTAGGAAGCTATGCCAGCTCTGCATTTACAGCCTGCTACGCTGAATGGAAAGCAACAGGGGCATCTCATTCACTGTAGAGACACAACTACTGCACAGCTGATTAAGACAAAGACAGAAAAATATAGGACTCATGAAAGTCGTGAAAGATAACTATTCTAACACAGTTATCACTAAAATCTCCTATTATAAACAAAGAGGGAGAATTTTCTCTGGTATTCTCACGAACCATACTATGGCCACTGTTGAAAAGAGATGACTTTGGCAGTTACCAGTTTTTACTACACACTGTTTCTTTTTGTCCTCAGCACTACTAAAGTACCAACTTTTAAAAGATGCTCAAATGCTGTAATTGTCATCAGCAGCCTTCGTTGGGAAACGGTAGTAAGAGAGCTCTGGTGAATTCGCCATATGGCTTCACAATATAACCTGGAGATATCACTTCCATATGTAAAGGGTCTATTACTTCTGTCTGCATTTGGGTGTGGGAAAAAAAGTAACTTCTTTGCCATTTGTCACTACTGTTGCAGAACATGTTTCAGAAAGTCTCGTCTATTCAACAGAGTGCTTAAGAATGGGTTTATCTCCTTCACTGAGGACAGATGGCTTCAACCACCTTTTTAACGTTTTGATGATTGAGAAGTAAACAACAGCATCGAACATAGTTGAATCTTCAAGATTAATACAGGTGTATAGAATTCAATCTCTTTGTATATATACCGGGAAATCAGCCTGCCTACCCTACATCCTGCAAAAATGACAGCATATATAAAGCTGAAAAATTGTGTAGAACTACCTTGCTTTGTTGTTTTCCCGTTCTCCTTGAAGTAATTTCAAATGTTAATTTTCATCTGGAGGCTAAAATCATGGCAGCAGAAGCTTCTTTGTAAAGAGAAGTGGGGAGCTTTCACACCGCTGTAGTTCTGACAACTTTTTGCAACATAAAACCAAAAAACATGCCAAGGAAGTTAAGAGTATTATTATTCAAAGCACTATTTCTCCTTCAGATGCCTGAAAGGGAACTTTCAATTTAAAAGAAAATGTATTTTTGTTTCTGAAAACCCTTATTAAAATGCTCACACAACATATACAGTCGCGTGTGGAAGAAAGACTCGTATTTTGCAGAAAAGAGAAGGAATATAAAAGGAGTTATTCCAGCAGCAAGTTTATGCTGCTGTAGTGAAGACTGTAAACATTGCCATTGTAAATATTTATTTTCAGAAGTTTATAACTCATACCTAAAAAACTCCTTCTGACTGAAACTTGACTTGATGTCTGCCTCCATAATAGCAATACACAAAGTGAAACAGTTTAGCATCTGCTTTACAATTGGGTACAGACAAAGAAAGAGGTTGAAAGGCTACACTGGGCTATTACGCCTAAAGCTGCTTTATTTTCAAGAGTAACTTTTTACAGTCAGTAAGATATGCTCTGAATTACTTCCACAAAACATCTTCGATCCGGTTCCTCAGCATGCTGCAGTGAGCAGAGACAATCTGAACCGTGAGGAGTATTCAGAAGTCTGAAATGCACAAATGAATGTGCTTCACATAGAAAGACGTGCAGCTTGCGTGTATCTGCTGTTTCACACATGACTGATCTGCTCAAAAACCAGCTCTGGTGGAAATGGCAATGAGCGATGCTGTAGAACTGTATTAACGTTCGTTTGTCACTCATAATGTACAGTTGCTGGTGCCGTGGTGGAGGAAGCATTACAAAATCTTTGACAGAGGCTTGCTAAAAGAAGCTAAATCATACAAGTAGATACAAAAAAGATTAATTTTTCATGTTTAGTAATCAGGGTGAGACATGCAAGATCAGCAACATTCATCCAGTAGTAAGAACATCCAGCAGCGTCTGTGAGGATAAGTATCATACAGATACTCAACCTAATGGTCTCACTAAAGGACCTGGTTAAAATTCATTGATTACCCAGCTCCTGGAAAAAAAACCCCTAGCTGCCAGTAAATTGAACAGATCATACAAGAGCTCGATATTCTGCTATAAAAAAATTTACAAGAATTATATCCATGGGAACAAGGGATATATAAAACAAAATAGCGAGTTTTAAATTGCACCAGCTTGCTGGTTCTGCATGACCCAATATGCTGGCTTGTGATGAGAGATTCTTTTTAATCACAGCGACTCAGGTGCGGATCCCATCTGTTGATGCCAATTACAGCAGATCACCAGAAGTCTTTATTAGCTGTAAATTCAGTCTACCACTCACGTTATACTTATCACATAAAGGAAAATGGATGTTAATTTTATAATTGCAATTGCACACTCTGAATGTATGACTCTTAAAATGGAAGTAAAACCTTTTTTTGATTATTAGTTGAGAAAGCCTCCATTATGTAAGTCTTTTAAAACATGTTTCTTCCCCTAATTCAAATTAGCAGCAGGATGCTCTGAATGCCAAGGTGGAAAGATACCAGTCTGTACCTCAAACTCTGGTTAGTATGGGAGACAGTAGTCCTTTAATAAACAGGTGATTATGCAACTCCCAGCTCTGTTAAAAGCAGATTGGTAGTCTATTACAAACTGATTAAGTTTGCCACTTTTTCACTTCAAACAATTATATTTGCTCATTAACACTTGATATGTTGAATGCAGCTTAAGAAGAACATAGGAAAATTAAATATCAATCATTCTAACTCCTCAGAGATTTAGAACTGACTCACGTAATGATATTTTCCTTCAAAGAACAATATGCATGTGCACCTGTGAAAGTGGCGGTGGAGGAGAAAAGGGAGAATGGGAGAGGTTATTTAAAGACTGATGTAAAGTAGACATCAAGGGATTAAACATGCAGCTTAACTGTTGTGCTGCACTGACGTGTTTATATATATCTATATGAAAGCGTGTTCTAAAACAGAGCATGAACATCACTGGCTATACTGCAAGCCATGGCTCATGACACGTTTACTAGTAAGGAAGACATGCAGAGGCATAGTCTGTCTGACATGTTGAACAAATGTCTTTCCTTTCATAGATAATATAGAGCCTTAAAGGAGTTTGAGAGATTATTCCCACCTTACCATACCTTACCACCTTTGCAAAAGACAGAGGCTGCATCGCACTGGCCGTGATACTGTTGTGCAGAGGCTTTGTCAGGAAGCGGGGATACTGGCGGATAGCGGTAACTAGCCTTCACACAGCTGCGTCTATCAGGACATTGCAGAGAACTATAAAAAGCAGATGAGTATTTTTAACCCTGTTCTGCAGATGGGAAAGCTGAGAAAGAGGAAGGAAAAGAAACTTTCTCGTGATTCTTCATCAGGCCAGGAACAGAGCCAGAGAGAATACATAAACCTTTTGAGATCAGTGCTCTTCATTCCTCCAAAATGGAGATACAAATCTGCTTCCTAACTGGCCTTAAAAAATAAGATGCTAAAGATGTCAACCACCAAAAAACTCACAGCCAGATTATTTTGAATTTGCTGTAAATTGTATGCCCATTTTTAGATGAATTTTATATTCTTTAGAGAGTCCGTTTCTCACTCGTTGCACCGTGGGAGGGGTTAGGATCCCTGAGTGCACTTAGCTGCACCTACATGGAAGAAACTGATGGGACCTGCCCCAAAGAATGACAGCTGAAACAGCCATATATCTTTTACATCTTGGAAGATGACTTGTTTCTACTCCTCTCATTCATCTCCTTGACTAGGTACTTCTCGACACCACATCAAGAAAAAAGTGTGGCAAAGAAACTGTTGGGACTTGCTGGTGGATGTGGTACATAGACCTTCGGTACATTATTCACACATTATTACATGCTCGGCTTTAAGAACTGAAAGTACAAGAACCTCCAGCTTGGTATTTGCTATTCAAGTATTACGATGAGTGATAAAGCTCTGCTTAAACTCGCTTCAGATAGGGATCTCGTATGTCTGTCAGAAAACTGTCAGGGAGGTCTTCTGCTGAACATCCTGGTGAAAACAGCTATATTAAAAACTGCAAGTAAAATGGCCACTGTGTATCTTTTTATTTTAGGATTCAATTCTAGGTGAAAACCAACAGCATCATTAGCTAAAGCTTAAAAGGAACAATCCATTTCTTCTTAGAAAAGGAGGGTGTAAAAGCCCAAAGCAAATGCTGCATTTGTGTCCAAGTTTCCCTGTCTGGCTCATCTGTAGAAAGACTGTGGACTGAGGAACGTGGTGGGTGGGTGGCAGAAGTGGAAGAAGCAGCATGTTTAAATGCCTCATATTCTAAGATCACAAATTCTAATTCTAGTCTAAAAGTGTGACAGTAGCGAGGCAGTTCTAGAAATAAGAACTGTGTCCTGTCCCACTGTCATCTGACGCAAAGTAGCACCTCATCTGGGACTGTCGAGAGCTGAAGTACAGACAGGCAGAGATATGAAGCCTCCCACTGGTAGAAGTAGGGACTGGAGGCTGCAGACTTTGGGTTACCTATGGGACAGCTGAAATCACAGTTAGAGCTTTTATTTGACATGGCCAACATCTTCTCTGCTTTGATAAAAATCATTAAAAAGTATATAGGACATCTAAATCCAACACATGGTAAGATTATTCTGAGTATATTATACTCAGTACTCCAGCTGGCTCTCTTTGGGCATGTGTTGAAATAACGTGCGTGGGTGTAGCTCAGCTTCTTCAGATCCACAGGCAAATGCAGGAAGCTCTGTCACAGAATACCTGTTACAGAGAAGATTCCCTCCAAGTGGAGGAACAATCAAATTTTTGCATAGAAACATAGAATCATTTTGTTGGAAAAGACCTTTAAGATCATCAAGTCCAACTGTACCTGCCCACCACTAAACCATGTCCTTAAGCATCTCATCTACCCATCTTTTAAATACCTCCAGGGACAGTGACTCGACCACTTCCCTGGGTAGCCCATTCCAGTGCCCGATAACCCTTTTGGTGAAGACATTTTTCCTAATATCTAATCTAAAGCTCCCCTGGTGCAACTTGAGGTCATTTCCTATCATCCTATCACTTGTTACTTGGGAGAAGAGACCAACACCCACCTCACTACAGCCTCCTTTCATGCAGTTGTAGAGAACGATAAGGTGTCCCCTCAGCCTCCTCTCCTCCAGGCTAAACAACCCCAGTTCCCTCAGCTGCTCCTCACAGGACTTGTGCTCCAGACCCCTCACCAGCTTTGTTGCCCTTCTCTGGACATGCTCCAGCACCTCAATGTCCTTCTTGAACTGAGGGGCCGAAACCAGAACACACTAGTTGAGGTACGGCCTCACCAATGCCTAGTACAGGAGAAGGATGACTTCCCTGATCCTGCTGGCCACAGTTTCTTACACAGGCCAGGCTGCTGTTGGCCCTCTTGGCCACCTGGGCACACTGCTGGCTCATATTCAGCCAGCTGTTGACGAGCGCCCCCAGATCCCTCTCTGCCAAGTAGCTTTCCAGTTACCCTTCCGCAAGCCTGTAGTGTTGCATGGGGTCATTGTGACTGAAGTGCAGGACCCGGTACTTGGCCTTGTTGAACTTCATACAATTGCCTGCAGCCCATTGATCCAGATCCCTCTGTAGAGCCTTCCTACCCTCACACACATCAACACTTCCCCCCAGCTTAGTGTCATTGGCAAACTTGCTGAGGGTGCACCCCTTGTCCAGGTCATTGATAAAGATGTTAAGCAGAACTGGCCCCAACACTGAGACATGTATGCTACCCAAGCATTGGCAGGAGATTGGCATATTGTTCAATATTATGATTAAGCAGCCACAGAAGACTCGCCTTTCCCACCTGTTACAGCACTGAACTTGACCAAAAATAAATATGAACTGCATCAGAATGGGCAAAATATGTCTTTGAAGACAAGTACAAACTGAAAATTAATTTTTGTGTTGACAAAGGTATAGGTTTTTGTTCACAAGCAAGCTTTTAAATGATGGCTTGTAAAATTGTCTCTCTAGATCCCTCTGAAGAATCCCCCTGCAAGCATAATATGTCTTTGGGTCCTCTACTAAAACTTGCTAACTGAAGTGTTTTGTGTTTTAAGGACCTGAAACCTAGTTATCATCGAACAATTCAAAGAACATTCGTTTTCATGACAACTGTTGTCTCTCTGAAAAGTTTACCAAATATTTATACCATGACATTTCTTTCTTCATGAGTAACAACATGTTGAGTAAATTCTGCCAAAAAGCATGTATTTTGCTTTTCTATTCAAAACCTGTTTGAGCACAAAGGTAAAGGACTGTTTATTTGACATACCTGAAAATTAGATAATAGTTCAGTTTGCTTGCTTCTACCTAAGTGACTGAGCCTACCCCGTCCTGGATATTGACCGTGGCAAGAATGCATGTTAGAGAGTATAAACTGTAATCCAAGTACTGAAACTTCTTAGCCTCATATAACCAAAAAGAAGGGGTGATAAACTTACCTTGTGTAGCAATGTAGTGATTTGGTCTATGATAACCCTAAAATAAATTGAAAAAAAAAAATAAGCAATATACACCTCAGCTATGTTGCTGTGAGTGAAACTTCATTTACAGTAGTATTCAGTAAAGATCATAGTAGTATTCAGTAAAGATAGATCACAGTAATACTCAGTAAAGATCACAACAATACAGATAATGTGTTAGATGCAAAAGTTCTCTCCAGTGGGGGAAGGGCAAGGGACAAGGGGAACACGAAGCAAATGGGTTTTCTGCAAGATACTTAAGTTGCAGCCTTGTACATTAGGGGACAGAAGTAATATGTTCTTTTAGTCCCTTGTTGGCTCTGCTGAAAATGAACAGCTTGAAATCCTCTCTAGCACTTGCAGCTAATGGCATCAGATGCTCATAGAGGCTGAGCTATACCTCCAAGCTATTGCTATTGAGTGCAAAGCCTGTCCCTTTTTTAACAGCTAAAGCATTCTAGATTTGCATTCAGCCTGGGGAAGGGTGGGGGGATGTTCACTCTGTCCACTGTGATTTGTTTATGTTTTATTTCTGAACAGCAAAAGGGAGAGTAAATTCTTTGACTAAGTGGTTTGGTATGAATACTCTTGTTCACATCTAAATAGGAAGAACATAAAACAATTCTATGTTTCTCTGATGACAAGAGCAACTTACTTAATCACAAGCTGGCCATGCAATAAAGACTAATACTATATGGATTCTTTGCAACATTGAGTATGTTGCCTAATGAGAACAATACCATTCTTATAGTATTTGAGCTTCTGATGTGATGGGAGCATCACCAAAGGCTTAGATCATGCACTAGTACGTTGATAAATTCAGTTATACCAGTGTTAATCTTTTAATAACCATTATGACGTGTTGTCAGTCATCAACAGGAAGAATTTAAAACTGTAGCTTGCATGCCATTGCAATTTCTTTGTAAAAGAGCAAGGGGCATTGTGGTGATCCAAGGTGGGAAAGATTCAAAACAACTGAAGATACCTTGATTACAGAAAGAATAACGTGAATTACAGAATTGATTCCTTTTCATGCCATTGAAGCAAAATTTAGAAGTCTACGAACAGAGAAGTCATTCAGATAGCTACAGAGTTGATTTTTTTCTGCTATGTGTTATCTAATATCCCTAGTGTCTGGTATCAAACAATTCTGTTTCCCAGTGAAAAAACACATGGGAAAAAATACAGCATAACCATTGCCCCTCTTCTCTTTTATCCAAGAAAATTTTGTAGTGTTTGTGATGGTGCCATTCCCTTATTAACATGTTTATTCTGACAACACAACAACTATACTAATAACCGCATGCAAGAGTAAAATTGCAGCTGCTTTTATATTAGAAAAACAAGCTTTTCTAATGGAAACCTGACTAGCAAGATTATAAACAAAAAATGCTGTGCTTTGTAGACACCTTTGGAAGATGTCTGCAGTCTCCCAGGCTTTGCAATGAAGCCATCTGCTGAGGATGAGGGAGGGAATTTTTTGGTTCTGACCCACTCTTTCTTTTAGGGCCACATTCTCTCCATCCTCTTGTACTTCCATAAGCAAAAAAGGATGCTATGCAGCTATCTTATCAGCATTTTAAATGAGACTGTATGCTCCAAACCCTTATTCCTGACATCTTTTAATATTTTAGAGTCAGATCAAAATCTGACATGAGAACACACTAGTAGTCTAAAATGAGAACAGTCCTGAATGTTGGAAACAGCGTTAAAAGTGAATTCAAATCTAGGTCCCCAATGTGAACTCTCTCTTTCCTTTCATGATAGATTACCCCCTTCAGAGTTTACTGAGATGTCTAACTAAATATATTTCCATATGTGCCTTTACCTATTGGTGACTGTGCTATTCTTTCAAACAGCAAGCAACTGAGCAGAAATCTGAGCTTAACTTAATGGTTCCTGAACATGCTAATAAACATTAAAAGGAGATGTCTTCAGAAAGTTACAACTTCAGACTTCAGATTGTTACAACTGAAGTACCTACTTTTCTTGTATAGCTCAAATTCCTCCATACTCTGAGAAAAACATCTGTTACATTTTTGTTTCATACCGGTGATTAAATTTGAACTGTAAACTATGACACCATTTTTCAAAGATGACACTACTGAACAAGAAATCTTTAGCAGACACAGTTTCCCATGAAGCAACACCTGTTTTGCTTAGCCTAACATCTAGGACCCCAAGTAAACAATAAAATTATTATCTTTGCTATCCATAGATTTCTGCCTTTAGATAGTATTGACTTTCTAATGATTTTCAATTCTACTTTTGAATTCATTTTTTCAACCAAAACCACCTTGTCTCTTAAAGAATTTATTCTAATGTAAAACATTAAGTTAACATGATGCAGAATGAACAAAGAAGCCACCTTCAATAATTAAACAGCCTACATATTTAATGAAATGTCTTGCTTGCATTAGAACTACTGGTTAACAGCTGCAGAATATACTTTGAAGGCGACTTAAAAGTGCAGAGATGACAAGAGATTGCAAATCTCTGCATTAGGCATTACAGAGTTTTGTCACATTAATATGCAAACAGCTTTCTTTTAAATGTGGAATGATGCCAAGCTGTTGACAGAAAGTGAAAATAACATTTTGTTAGCCCATATAAGCACCAGCAGGCAAAGTAGCCATACAGTGTTGCTGGCAAGGTTTCAGTCTAGTGGCAGTTGGAGGAAATGACTCTTCATTTGCTTATTGACAAAAGCTTTGAGGCTTTTTTTTCCCTTTAGTGTACACCTAGCTTCCAGAGATAGTACTTTCCAACAATGTTTAGCAGCTGATACTAGCTGTGATACCTATTACAAATTATGAATAACGTGAGAATAATAAGAGCTTCCTCTTTGACTGAACACGTTAAGTTTGTTGACTACATCAGCATACGCACATCAATATAATTTCCATTGATGTAATCAGAACTTGTTTCTCCTTCAATGGGCTGCAGTCTCACTCGAGAATGATCATCTGAAATGGAAACAATGGAGAGAAAAAACAGTGAAGACACATTCAGTAACAATGCCTTCATCATAATACTACTTTAAAGCCAAACTCAAACCTCAGCATTTGCAAGTTCATGCTTGTTTTGCTGTCCAGGAAAACATTGTATCTACATTTAATCCTCATTTCAGTCATTCACAAGGCTTTCCAAATCCCCTCTGATTTTCGGTCTGAATGTCTTAAATATTTCTAATGTGAAATTCATTGCAATTATGCTTTTTGTCTTGACACGCCCCCTTTTGTCAATAAAATAAATAACATTAAGTTGACAAAGGTTTAGACATTTGGAAATGTTTCTGCCACTACTCAGGCTGAAGTCATTGTACAAGACATGCTGCCACATCACAGTTTCTGAAGGAAACTCATTATGTTTTCAGTAAGGGAGAAAGCAAAATAATGACAAAGCCCAAGCAGTCAGATAATGGCTTTGTCACTGAATTTTGCTCCACTGTGGCCATTTATATCTATCCAGGAATGTGCAAACACTTCCAACTCTGTTTTCCAAATTCCAATCCAAAACACCATGGCATGAATTCATTTCTTGTCAGCTGCCTCATTTTCTTTATGATACCACAGCGGTGATTAAGAAGTGCTACAGGCTAGATGCCCCCGTCCCCCCAAAGAATCTCTGTATGCTGGCAGGGCTGCTTCTTCTTTGAGACTTCATATGCTCCTCTTGATTCTCTTGGTTCAAAAGCAACCAAACACAATGGCTTTTTCCAGAACGCTGCATAAGCTGTTGATAAAACAATTTGAGGGTATGATCTCAAGGATGGAGAGATGGTAAATAGCCACTTTACTGCTGCTTTGCTTACAAGTTACTTCTGCTAATTAGATTATGAATGCTGCTTGCTAGCTGAGCTGATATTATTTGCAGCTGACAACAGACCTTCATGACTGTCATTATTTTGTTTTAAATGTAAATAAGCATTAGAGCACCTGAAACTTGCTACCCAGGTTCTGAATAGCTATTTTTTTCAGCTTTAAAAATCCTGAAAGGTAACGAATGAAAGAACATGAAGTGGCTTAAAACCACAACTTTGTAAGTAGCATAATATTGGCCCACATTATGGGGAAGAAAGGAGAGGGCAAGTGGTTCTTAAAATAATATTGTTTTAGAATTACAAGTCAAGAGATTTTCAAATGGCTGAGTAGGAAAGGAAGAGGCAAATTCTTTATTTCCCTCAACCTCTTTTATGCTCCAAGTCTCAGGGACTAAAGATCTCAGGGCCTCATTTGCTTCCCTGGGATTCCCTTGGGAGAGAGAAAGGGCACAGTTTTAACCCAAATGTAGTAAATCAGAATGAATTAAAATTCCAGCTCTAGGTTCCACACAGCTTTTATTTTGCTATTTTCTTGCGATTATTTCACTCAACAATCTTCAAGAATGAGTTTTTCCAAATGTGCTGGAATATTCAATTATATTCATCAGGTCAGTCTTTTCAGCCTCTTTATTCACTTTTCCAAGACTAAAAATGTATAGAGATGTGACTCTCCATAACATAACCCATGCTGGTCTGACCCTACCAAGCTACGCTCATCCAAGTGCTGTGCTATTCTCTGCTTAATTAAGCTGTTTATCAGTTTCTTCAGAACAGAGGTTCGGCTCACAGGCCCGTAATTCTAAAAATCCATCTTACTTAAGAAAGATACTACGTTAGGAACTTTCTAAGCTCCAGACATGGCTGTTGCTTTTACAGTTTTGGGACCTGATCCAACTTCTGCTGAAGTCAGCAGACTCCAGAAGTCAGGCTTGCCTGGACTCATGGTACGCCTTCACCCACATTTTCATTATTTTGTGCATCATTGCCTTAAAAGCATTCTCACCAGCATAACTCAGGTTAGTAAAGATCTCCACTTTTATACTTCTTTAATTACTTAGGACATGGTTCAGTTGCTAAGGACAAGCATCTCATGCCACTTTATATACCCCAGGATATACTGCCTAGCCTGCAGCTGCTGCTATGGAATAACACAAGTCTCCCATGAGTACTGTGTCACATTTGTTGGTCCTGCACAGATGTCCTAGGTCACCTGAAATGGCACTGCATGTCTATGTTTAGGCAACCAAATCCCATCTTTGATGACTTGCACACCAATGAGTTCCATATTGGGCAAAACCAGCTTAAATTTCCCACAAAGGAACACCTTAAAATGTAACTTCCTGGGTTTTTTTTAGACTGATTTATACAACTGAATAATAGGCAGTGGTATCTTTTCTTTACCTTTCCTGTTATTTTGTTATTTTATTTACTCCATTCCTTCCTTGCAATAATTCTTGCTTCAGATTGGGCAAAACTAAATAAGTAACTTCATACTTGTGTCTTCATATCATCTTTCTACCCTTTTTTTCTTCTCACATGCATCCTTTCTAGTACTGCATTCTCAGCTAAGTGTCTGGAAATTCTGGAGGTAATGGACTGTTCAATACCCATTTATTTGCAGTGGAGCTGGAGTGACTCCCTTTTTTTATTGCTTTGAAAATTCTAGTTAACTCCTTACTGCATGGCAACACTTCTTAATTTGAAAAAATTCTTTAGTCAACAAACAGAAGGGATACTGTGCCTAAGCCTGTGCTTACGTCAAGTAGACCTAAACCTAAGGGGTACACAAGCCATACATTCTTCCAACATGTATGCTGATTCTTAAATAGGCTCTAGGTTAACTGTCTAGATTTTTAGGGCAATTTTTTCCTTTCTCCTTCAGCTGCTCTTGACAATTATTGTAGCTTTTAAATACTCTCTTTTCCAGCTCATTGTTATTTTGATACCCTTCTATTAGGAGATCAAACTTAACTTTGCACTGATTTCTTAGGCTTTCAAAATTAGTTATGTTAGAATCCATTTGTCTTTGTAGAAAATGGTAATAGATAATGAATATAAGCATTTTATTCTTGCTCCCCTCATGTCACCTACAACATGTATATGCCAGCCTGCAGACTGTGATCTCTAACAAGCCCCTTGAGTAGCTGGTTGATTAGCACGTCTAGCCAATGACCCTTTCTTGGGACGTGCCTTGCTGATCCTTTGCAAATTAAGCCTTTTATAAATGTCTCACCTGAAATCTTTAGCTGCTTTTAAAAGCTGTGATCAATATTTTTTTCTCATTTAGTCAATATTGAGTTAGGTAAAAACAAATACAGAACCCCTCCCATTCCAAAACTACCTCAAGATCTCTCCCGAGGAAAACCCAATAGATTTTACCAAAATCCATACATGACCCTACACAATTACGGGGGAAAGAGAATTCTTCTTAGGTTAAAAAAAAGATTCATTTAGGAGTTTCATGCCAGTTTTAGTTCCCAAAGCCTTTTGCATGTAAAGAAGGAGCATGTTTTCTGTAGGTGAGTGGACTGTGATCATGATTCAGCTTTTTGATACAGTGGCTCACAAGTTGTAGCCACTTTCATACAATGGGTAGGGCATGCCTGTAGCCAATTAAACGCATCACTTGGGTAATGTAAAGCATATTGCCATTTTGACAAGCTCCTGCAATACTGGCCACTTGGTGCTATTGTTTTAGTTCCCTCAGAGAACAATAATGACCACAAGCAATAATGTAACAGTAGTATCTTGGGGAAAATTTAAACAAAGAGGATAAATGGATGGAAAAAACCTTATATTAAATGCTTCACAGAAAAAAAAAAAATTCATTATAATCTTGTACCCATAGTCAGTGGCATCTGAACCACCATATTTTTAAGTCTTTAAACATAGCATAAAAGGGCAATTTAGTAAAATGTTTTTCATCTAAAGAAAATACTTTATACAACTATCTGGGACAAATTTTCAAAAGTGGGCTGCTAAAATTGTACTCTCAGACTAGCGATCATTTATCCAGCAGAGAACCACACAAAATAAACAGTTAACTACCCCATTTGCATACATGTATTTAATAAACGACAAACTGTGGGCCGTTTCAGCCGCTCTTTTAAGATACTGCCTTTTAACTCTAATGGATTTTAATTTTAACTTGTGTTATCTGTGTTTTCACAGCCACATAAATAGGAAGTGTTATCGATAACAACTCCATCCAACT
>NW_009258378.1:135588-144536 GCF_000687185.1 Egretta garzetta
ACTGAGGGCATTAAAAGTAAATTGAGATCTAAATGATCTGAGTTATATTTGCCCTCTCAGAAAGCCTTCAGTATCACTTGTAATTACCATTGATTTGTGTATCTAATATCTTTTACTTGTTTTCCCTTGGCTACTCATCACTTCATTACCTCAGACATACAACACTAGTAATCTTCTGTTTTCTTCAACCAAAGGGTGTCAAAGCATAAGGTGATGCCTAACATGACATTAAAGAGGGGAGACTGACAACACTAAACCTGACTAAAAGAGATCTATGGTCATAGACTTGGACTGGAAATAAAATTTCACAAAGAAAGGATAAACATAACACTTTTTGGTATTATTTATGCCTTCAGTATTTTTACTTAAAGGATAATAGTCATCTAATGTATTGCTACCAAGTTTGTTACACATTAAAGATTGCTTGGAGGGAAACATTCAAAACCACATCTAGCTAACTTATCTTCTTTTGCATATGCTCAGCCCATCATGATATTCACATTTCCCTAGAAGATTTCATTTCCTTTTTCAGTAAGTAGCACAGTACACATCCAAAATACACAGCAATACTATCATGTCCATTCAAAATGATGTGGCAGACAGCATCTCTTGCTTAACTTGCCACTGCCTCCACAAGCATTTCCTGCTGGTTCCCCTTCTACCTCTGCAGCAAGTTACAGAGCTGTTTTCTCTTTGTAGACTGCCTCAGCCCAGTTGGGCCACAGTGATGTAAGGGCCTATTCATACCACCTACCATAGGTCACTAAGTTAGGAGTTGGTCTCTCTAGACTCATTATGCAAGCACTGCAGAGAGAACCTCCTGAGTTGGTGATTCAGAAGCATGCAAATGGGCTCTATTTCTGAATAATTTCTCTAGAAGAGCTGTCCTTCTGTCTGTCAAGTCCACGTGGTTCACTGAGGAGGACACCTAGGTAGATCTGTGCCTGGACAAGCACCTAGACTAGGTTTTGAAGTTAGGCAGTGTAAATATGCACTACATACTCCTTCCACAGGTCCTCCAAATGTTCAGCGCTGTTTATTCTTCTATGCTGTGCCATGTACCTAGGGTTATACATGATTTCTAAACTCCAGCAGTATCATTGAAAGATCCCTCCTTGAAGGCCATTGTTCATTTTGATGCTTACAAAACTTCTGACATGCTGTGACTGCTGTGTATTTCCCTGCTTATACCTGCTTCATGGTTATCTGTCTCACTGGTAGAAACACATACACTTCGTATCTTAAACATATCTTAAACTTAGATTTTGAAGGAAGGGATCACATCCTTCATACACACTGGGAACTTAGCCTTTAAGTGCAACAACACCAGCGTGCAAATAATAATATAATTTTACTGAAATTAATATTTTTTCTGCCCCCATGTTCACGTGCAGCATCTCTTGCCAAAACATTTTGCAATCTCATAATGCCAG
Organism: Egretta garzetta; assembly: GCF_000687185.1. NCBI lineage: Eukaryota > Metazoa > Chordata > Aves > Pelecaniformes > Ardeidae > Egretta > Egretta garzetta. The sequence continues at coordinate 137,022 of NW_009258378.1, forward strand.
ATTTAGGGGTCATTCACCAAAGCATGCTATCATCTCCTCAAGTTATTTGATTATTAGTATATCTAAACTTTCTCAAGCTCAGCATTTTTAAATAAAACATATAGATTCCATTTTTTTTCTTCCTTAGAGTCTAGCATTAAGAGGGTAAGTCAGGATAGCTGACACTGTTATTAAGGAATACTTAAACAGCGTATTCTCCACTCGTATGACATACAGAACCCAATATCAAGGTACCGATGCGATCATGGGTACTCTTTCACTAAGCTGCCGGGAGCAGTTTGGGAGTGTGAGAGCTGAGTATTGGTTAAAGGTGTCATTCTCCATTAGCCAAACATTGATCACATGATGGAAGGTATACAGAAGGCTAGCTGAGAAAATGCATTAAATCTGACAGTTTTCTCAAAAAAAAAAGTAACATCTTCCCTCACTTTTATCTTCTTAATTAGAGAAGAGGAATATAAGCCTGATGTGAGCACAAGGCTGGTGGTCATTCTTATCCAGTTCTGAAGGGAAGTTAACACAGTGCACAATTATGTTGTCAACACTTACATGCAATGATATTCCCATATCTATTTTTCATTCTGTTCTCATCTTTCTTAGCTGAATCCCACGGTGCAGACTGTCCTTCAAAGAAACTCTAAAAAAGGAAAGAAAGTGACATTAAGAAAAGGATGCACCAAGTTACCTTTCGGATAAGCCAAGGAGAAAGGCAAACAGTACTTGGGGATATTGTTGTTAAAGTGCCATTTAACTGATTCTTTTATTGAGCAAAAATTAGTCTCCTGTTTAAATGGTATTTAGGTATAGCCCCAGATGTTAGCTAAAATGACATGATACTATCTCTGCAATAGTAAGGAGAATTATTTGCATGTGAAGTGCTATTAAACCTGTCCAAAGTTGCATGCTTGCAACAGTAAGAGTCCTTCATTTGTGCTATCCAGATTCTCCGGATAGTTCTCACACACACGCATGAAGCTGAAGGAGCTTAATCATCAGTGTTGGAGTTGCTCCAGTATTTGAGTGCAGGATTACACACTGTACTAACACATTTTATTTTTGACATATCCACAAGTTTCACTTACTTCTTGGCAGATGACCTCATGGATCTAAACATATATAGGCACTCAAAAAAATTTGGATTCAACTAGCATGTATGTGCTTTTTTTTTAAACACAATATATGATCCCCCAAGATGATTATTTTGTCAGAGAATAAAAATAATGTGATTTTGTGAAAGATATAATCTAATATTCACCCAATCTCTGTGCCACAGATAATAAATATAATGTAAATAAAAAAGTCGAAGGTGCTAAAAATGTATTTTTGCATTAATAAAACACACAAGGCTGCCAAAAGGGCAGCAAGCAAGTTTTTATGTCCAATCTGTCCTGTGCATTCTGTGGTCTAAAAGAGCATTTGCACAATTTCTTAATTTACGCACTGTACCTGTAAGACATATAATGTAGATATATTTTATAATTTCATATTGAAATATTAATCTTGTATTAAAAATATTTAGTTGCCAAACAAACCAGTGGAATTCTATCACGACGATGGCCAGTCTTACCTCATGTTTCGATCTTTTTACTGGAATGATCAATAGATTAGATCTTTTGATTCAAGAGGGACATGAAGGTAACAGAAGCCAAAAACAGCTAAGTCCCAAACTAAACAGGGAAAACCTCAGGAAGTTCAGATCCCTCGAAAGACCTCAACACATTCTGAGTGGTTTAATATAGATACTGCCCATTGAATGGACTATCATTGGCGTTCTTTGCACTCATACTTGAAATATATTGTTGTTCAAATGCCAATTATTTCAATTAGTAAAGAGCATAAAAGTCAAAATAAACCCTCGATCTCTTGCTGAAGTCAATGGAACATAGGGGCATTCAGTGTCTAAAATGAGTTTTCTTCTAATAAGTTCACTGGAATGCTGGTTTCCAACTTATGATATGGAAACTCCTGGGAATACATGGATTTTTCTTAAAAGTTTGTAAATAATAACTTAAGAAAAACAGAAGCCTTGTCAAAAGGCTTCAATTTGTTTGTCATTCACCCCTCCATACTTCCTTAGCAAATTTTGAAAGGTTTCCAAATTGACATGATTAAAACAGACTAATATAGGTAAGTTTCTCCTTAATTATGGCATACCATCATTGGGTACAGCTCTGATAAAGGCAGATTTCTGCCAGGATAGAAAAGTGGAACCCTGTAAATCCTAAAATGATTTACGGCTTTGTAGCAGTTTGCCAAAAAGGCGCCAACCACTATCTGATTATATATCTGCCAACGGCATCTAAAGCAAGCAAGCCCCCCTCCCTAGCTCCCCACCGCCCCCCCCTTCCCCGACCACTCTCAATTCAGGCTGGGTGGAAAATATTCCTGTAATAAGCCAGACTGAACTGCATAAGGCATTGTCTCCATGGGTAAAGACCTACGTCTCAATTTTTGGCAAAGTTCACACTTACTGTCAGACAACACTGGATGATGAGCAATTAAACATAGTTAAAGGCAAAATAGAGATGGGAATGTTCAGCAGCCAAGCTCCAAAGGCAGAAAAACGAATCATTCACCCAGTCTAAAACTTGACGTGGTATCTTCCTCAGGATTTTGCATTTCAGGCAGCTAGATAGACTACAGAGAATTCTAGTTTTCTTACAGTCCATCTGCTAGAGACTAGTTCACGGAACTGATCCATAAGACATTACCCAGCAAGTGGTTTTGGGTTTAATTCACTAAGTGTTACATGTGCCGTTACAGAGAAAGAGTCCTGCTGATACAGCTTCCAAGCGTACACCTTGAAATATGGAGGACCCAAATATACTCCTAGGGACTTCTTGCTTCTCCCTGTCCCACTAATGAACTTTTACAAAATTGCTTTAAACCAATCGATTAAAGTAAATCTCTGGAGACAACTGGGAAAGATTTGCAAGGTATTGAATTCAGGGAAGATGTACAATAGGCAACGTACAGGCTTGGGCAGCTTGTCTGCTTCTCATCTGCTAATGTACGGTTTCAATTTCTCCCACCTGTTTGGAACTTCTGAAAACAATGATAAGCTTAATGAGCCTTAGAGATAAAATATCTCCTAATAATAGATCTGCGACATAGATAATTCTATTCTTCAGAATACTTATATATCAAACCTCACACAATAACAAAAACCAGGAGACAGATATATGTTTCCAGCTACTGCATATTGACTTCACTTTCTTTATTAAAAATGTATTAAAGAAAAAGAACTCCATATATATGTTTTTCTTTGGGTTTTTATCAATAAATTAGTGAATGAAATAAAACCTATCACATAGGGAAAATAGATGTAATTTATGTAGATCCATTTTTCTTTTTAATTCCTTTTGGGATACACACAGGTATTTCAGTGAGAAGTGTACAGAAAAGATAATTTGAAGGAAGAGGTATTACAGTGCAAAAGCATAAAAAGAAACAGTTATTGTAAAAGACAGCTGGAGTGTCATTTCCTAAATTCCCCATGTGCTGCCATTACACAAACCGCAACAGAACGATAATCCACAATGAATTATAAGGAGAAATCCCATTTGTCCCACAAGTGAGGAACAGAGCAGATACCTCATAACAGATGATCTGTCAAGATCTTTCCTTACTTGTTAGAAATACACGTTTCATTACTGAAATTTTTTAATGTCTTTCCTGACTTATCCCTCTCCAGGGAAACTGCTGTGTAGCAGCCCACACATTATCTTAGTGGCTATTCATTCTAATTTATCCTTAAAAGTTTCTTAAAAATGTGGACTATAGGAAGAAATAAGCCCCCAAACAGCTTCATCCCACCAAATGTGGGATGCAGGGCAATAGAGAACCAGGAATGGTGTAGGATATTTCTCACATAATTTAAAATAAGTATTTCTTTAACTCAAATCACACAAAACCTTGGCAACCCAGCCTTCATGATCTAGTTGAAAAATGAAACACTTTTCAAGCCAGCTGTTTCTACAGCCGACATTTCAGTATGCAATGTCAACTGTCACTCTGTTATTAGAAAATATTTCAATAATCAGGATAAAACAGTTTCTGAAATAAACTGAATTATACAGAACTGCTGTATATGCAACATGAGAACTGATGTTGGATGTGATGCAGGAGTGGGATCATCTTAGGATGAATGTGAAGCTTTTGCTTGCTTTAACTCAATGCTGCAGTGGTTTCCCAAAAAAATTAAATATTTGCCAAGGGCTAATTCACTGTGACCCTCAGACTAGAAAATAACTGCAATATCTCAAATGAGAGGGGGAGATAATCATTGCAAATACAGATTTTTTAAATTATTCCCTTTCCTCACTTAAAATTCATAGGACCAGAAAATATTGGAAGGGACCTACATAAAAGTACAGTTTGAAAAGGCTGGAATGTGGCAAATAGGGTGAGATCTTCAGGATTTGTAGCTCTGTTGATTGTAATTTTTGGAAATGTACTTTCCATCCTAGGTTTTCATGCTTCCAGTTAAGGATAGTAAAAATAATGCATCTTTGTAAGAACTTTAAGATCTACAAATGTAAAGTGTTGAATGGAATTACTATTTTTATTATTAATCCAAAGCCAAGCAGCAACTTTTTCAAAAAATACTTCATAGTTGCTAGGTGACAACAGTACAGTCTCCTACGATGTCATTTACAAAATGCAAGCTCTTACAAGCAATGAAATGAGAAGTTAAAGACATCATAAATCTTGCTCTGCCTACAGAATAAGCAAGAATAATATTCACAGGTATGAAGAAATGCATATTTCACTGTGTAACAATCTGAAGTTTGATCTGTGGATTTGTCTTCAAATGTATGACTCTCTATGATGTCTGATTTTCCTGATTGACCCTAAGTTTCTCCACTGATAACATCAATTTTTCCATTGCTATTTCTAGATAACCAGATTAAGATGTACTACAGCGAAATGAGTAATTTGACCTATTCAGTTATAAAAGCCACTGGATTTGTTTTTAAGCTACATGCAGGGAGTTACGCACACGGTCTACTTTAGGCCAGACCAGACAACTAACGGTAGTCCTAATGGAGGTCCTTGTCTAAACTCAATTAGCTATGGAAGAAAATTACCTTTTTACCATAGGTCCTTTGAGTTGCAGCTAAATTAGATGCCTAATATGCTCTGAATTGAAGATAATTGATAATGAAGATACATTGCTAGTTTTACCTAAATATATCACCCTTTGCTAGTGCTGTGTCCACTTTATATGTGGAGATTAAAGATGGAAAAAAATGCATCCATTAAGCTCTGAGTTAAGATCCTAGTGTTGCATTAGAGTCTTCTTTGTATGTACAAACCCTAGCAAATAGACATTTCATTTTACGCAAGTCCGTAAATGTTTAGAGGATGAGAATCTTCAAGCTCATTTAATGACCAGTGCAAGATTTATGAGTACAATAAATCTGTTAGTTCATTGGTTTTTCAGTAATCAGAATCTGCAAAATATCTGGCACATGAGGATGTTCTTGTTACTTAACAAGATCAACTTTTTTTTTTTTAAAAATAAAATTGTAATAATCACATTCAGTTTGTTAATAACTGAGTATTTAGATTGTTACGGAATTAAGAAGGAAGAGCCATTGACAGTTATGTTACAGGAATCTGCAGAGAGGTCCAATCTATGAAACAACATTTTTAATCTTCCTAGTCACTTCGAGGAAAGATTTTATCATTGAAAATGCATCACCTGCAAGTAATAGATCACCCCAAGTGTTTGTGAGCAGTGGTAAATGATTTCACTGATGGCAACCCACTGTACGCAAGCAGCTCTTCATACTTCAATCATTGCTTTAGTCACTGAAAGCATTGGTGGATGACAGTGTGCCACTAGAGAATATATTCACCATCAGCTTTTTCTTCTCTGTCAGCTTCAATCACTGAGAATTATGTCCAGTTTTCAAATAACGGAATTTTAAAAAAACATTTTACTATGCCTGCCCTTGAAAACTGTCTGTTGCAAGAGCCAATGTGAAAATCTATCTAATCAATGTAAACTGCCTTCAGCAGTTATAAAGCACTTACCAGTGTGTTACTGTAACCTAGGTCTGAACACGGAAGGAAAAAAACCAGTAAAGACTGTTGCAAATAGCATGTATTGATGATATCGCCAAACTCCCTCATTCTGTTTGGAATTTTCTGGAAAAATTAGGCTGATAGTTTACATAAGGTTTTGTGAGTGTGAGACAAAAAGTGCAGATCAGTCTTAAAGCAGATACACAGTTACAGTCCGACATACAGCAACCGTCTAATATTGTTCCTGATGCTCCTTTATGTGGTTGTGCCTCCTTGAACTGATGTAAAAAAAAAAACAACAAAGAAACATCCAAAGCATCCACTCATAAAGGATTGCATAGCCAGAGGTAGGAAACAGAGTCTTTTCCTTCTCAGATGCATTTAGGCTAGTCTACATTATAGACGAGAGGAAGAGTAAGAAAGCAAAAGTCCTTCTGGTCTTTTGAGACACTAAACATCATAGTGACCGCCTACATTAAATGTTGAAATGGAAGGAAACCATTACCTCCTCCACTGACTAACTGCAGCATGACTTACCATTTGGATTTCAAAAAAAGGACTAAAACCACGTGGTAAGACAAAATCTGGTACTAATTCTGTCGTATTGCTGTGCTCATTTTTCAAATGCTTTCAGTTAGTGTATTTTCTAATACGTTTGTATTTTTAAAGTCACAGCCTTTGGTACTCCCTGGAGAGCTGGCCAGTCTAGTCAAGCTGTAGCATAATGAAAACATCTTAAAATGATTGAACTGCTTTGGTGTGGGATCTTTAACAACATAGGTAGTTGTTAGTAACATTTAGCATAAGTTAGCTCTAGCTGACAATAACGTTGGCAAACGCACATGAAATGTAGTGAACACTATAGGATAAGAGAGTAGCTCAGTTGTAAGAACAGAGAAGTAACTTAAGTGACTTGTCAGTCACTGTGAAAGCTGTGAAAGTGTTGCACACCTTCAGGAATAGCAGATCCTGAGTGCCAGCCCTGGTGAAAGCTAGTTTTTAGGCACCAACTGCATTCGAACAAGATAATAAAGAATTAGGTATTCTTTTCTACCCAGCCCTATATCCAACAGTGTCCTGGGTTTTGGGAGAGGACCCAGAGCACAAGGGAGGAGGCCCCCTGAGAGACACTGTCGGAGAGCACATGGCATGGCTGGAACAACCACACAGACCTAACTTCTCTCCCGGACCGTGTCCTCTCTCCTGCAGAAGAATGAAGTCATGCAATTTGTAAAATTGCATATATCTGTGACTGAAATATTTTGGTAGCTGAGTACATTTAGTCTCCAATGACCAATTCTCATGTGGTCTTTAACCATGACAATACTGCCAAAGAGTGTCGTGGAGTACTTCTATAATAACAAACAAAGAATGACTTCCCATATATTTTTTAAACCAACCTATTAGTGAGGTCTGCTTATGTAAATTCTTATCTTGGTATCTAACACTGCCACACCTGAAGTTCACTTGTAAGATTCAACA
>NW_009258378.1:144549-156906 GCF_000687185.1 Egretta garzetta
ATTCTGCAGAGTGGTCTAAAAATTTGATAGCTAATCTAGTTTCTATACGCTTTCAGAGCCATTTCCATTTTACCGACTTAAGTTTTAAAAACTCCATTACTTTCATTCCTTTAAAATTCTTTAAGACTTCCTTAGAAGGAAAGATTTTAAAACATGTGAAATGTGAATTAGTAAGAGGACTGCAATAGAACACAGAATTAAAATTCTAATTTAGAAACTTATTCCCTGGCATACTAGATAGCAATAACTTAACCTCATTAATCTTCCTGACTTATCTCCAGCAGAAAAATATAGTATGTTGATGGGATTTTATGATCCCTTTTTTACAGAAAGGATCCTCTGGGTACAATATGCACACTTGCACTGTAACTAATGTGCAGGATATATTATTTTTAACTTGTGTGTAAAAAAAATGAAAGTTGGTCTCAAGCAGTGCTTATTTCCTCTTGTGAAAATAGATTTCCTGCTTTTGGAGGATTTAACAAATAGTTTTCATGTACAGCATGTTCATATCTCCCTATTCCTCCACCACTTTTTTTTTTAACACAATATGTAATTAAACGTTTTGTTCACAACTATCATACCTTGTACATTTTCAAGAAGACAGTGAACTTGAGCAACACCCATGACCATAATGTCTGCAAACATAAAGTGAATGAACACAGGCTACACTGAATACCAACTACTTCTGTGCTTTGATAGGAAACATCTAGGGAAACACAGAAAGGCATTGATCACCACACAGGCACTATCCATCCTTTTGTGAACAAAATTATCCGCTTCATTATTCAGTAACTCTGCTACCTCCTTGCTTCCTCCGTATGTTGTTCCAACGGATGTAATTACATGTGTTAATTGCACACTACACGAGTAAAAGATGGTGCAGAGCTATTTATTTCTTAGTGAGAATTCCTACTTACCAAGACACAGGTATTTGCACAAAAGGGGCAGGACTCAAGGTTACGTAAAGTGCACTGAATGTGTGGGTAAGGGTTTTAAGATAAATTCTAAGTTAACTTTTTTACACCATCTTTGGAAGGGTTGTTACCTCAAATTACTTGGACAGAAGGAAAATATTCAGCCTGATCACTGTGACATGGTTTGAATGAGGCCAAAAAGGAGAGGTATCTTAAGATATTGGGTGAAGACAGAGATATCAACTCTGAGCTAATGCAGGTATCCAAGGTACCTTTGCAACCATCTAACTATGACATAATTCAGGGATGTTAATAATAATAATAACAACAACAACAACAAAAATAATAATGATTATTATAACTATTATTATTGATGATGATGACGATGATGATGAAGATGATGATGATGATGTGCCTCTGTTGCCCTCGTCTTTGAGAACTTAACTCCCTTGCCTCACTGTATTAGAGGACAAGGTACCCAAAATAGCTATTGGCTGCCACATTATCAGTGCAATCACTCCTTTTTCCAATGTCACCAATGTTACCAAGTGGTAACTTCTGGTGCTCTTTTGTTGCAGTTTTTTTACAAATAGCCCCAAGGACAGACCCCTAGAACTTCCAGATGGAGCAAGTTGCAATATTGTAGTGAATGGTGGCACAGGCTTTGATTTTTTGCATCATAGATTTGCTGAGACTCCTTGAGACTTCCTGTTGAGGAAGCTCTGTGGAAGAAAGGCAATGACATCCTGTTTTACCTAGCAGTTGCTTCCTCCAACTCCTCTTTCCTCTTTGGCTGCATTTCCTTCCGCTCTGTTTGGAGTTACTTACATTTACATAAGGATGTCTGTATGCCTGTGCATTGCTACTCTGTTAGAATTTGGAAAACTGTGGGTTTGTCTCTTCTTGGTTTTTGTTTCCAATTTTTAATCAAGAAACTCTTCTGCAATTGCCCTTCTGCCAAGCAAAACATTCCTTCCACAACACTACTTAGAACTCTGAAGTACATCACTCATAGATTTTCTCTGTTGAATTCAGAATGTTAGCAGGCAGGTGGATTCTACAAAGCGTTTTTAGGTACCTTAGAGCTTTGAGAATATTACTGGGGATCTTTTTGTGCTCTTTAAATTTTAATTCAAAAAACTAATGGAAGATTTAAATATTTCTTCTGAGTCTGGCCCATTTTTCCTCCTGAAGATTAGCACTATGATATTTGATTTACTTTACAAATAATAAAAGCTTGCCCCAGGGAATGGTTCCAAAGAGCTAATGAAATGTTATTAAAGCAGAGCATAAAGATACAAAGTGCTATGAAAAAAGAACTACAGATTTTTTTCTTCCTATAGTAAAGAGAAGAGTTTGCAATTGGTTTCAAATATAACAAGAACGAAAATGCAAATGAAAAATATAGAGATAAGGGGGGGAGAAGAAGAAAAGACACAAAAATTTTTAGTCATCAGAAGAAAAAAAAAAAAAAGCATTTAACTGAAGTAGTAAGCTTTGTGTTGTAGTTGTTATAATTTTCTGTTCACTCATGTTAATCATGTAATGATTAATGAGAGCTACCACACTCATTGCCTACATATGTGATGTAATGGACAAAACAAGGCTTAAGGATTCCAAGAAACTTTCTGAAGTAAGTGGGAAATACTTACATAGCAAAATACCTACTTTCCATGACTTGATTGACACTGTAGGCTGGGACACTACTCTTTGGGCAACTATATTATTTGAAGAGGTACCATTTATTTAATACCTGTGCACTTCTGTCATCTGCTTGCTGAAGATTATTTCTAATGAAAGGTGATCAACATTGAACTGGTGGACACATACGCTGATAAGAAAGGTGTGTTCTGACACATTTCTAGCTAATCCAGTAATATTTTTGCATGATTTTATCTGAATAAATCCTTGTAGAAAGAGACAGTGTGCTGAGCTCAGAATTCACAAGAACTGCCCTACTCTTTAAAAATCATCAGCTGACCCAAGCACAGAAAACCTGGTAAAGACAAGCTATTTCTGATTTAGAACCACACAATTTGGAAAAATCTTGAATGTAATAAAATTCCCTGAAGCAAAAGAAAACAGCATGTGGAGAAACAAAACAAAAGCAAACAAATGTTGAATTTGAAAAGTGAACAAACCCCCTCCTATCTTTATCCAAGTTGTAGTGTACACACAGCTGATCTAACCTTTCAGAAGTGATAAAGCACCCCTCAGATTTTGCTCACTAAGTGAGCCTCAAGGGTTTTCATGAGTGTATCTAGGCTGCTCTAGTTAATATAGTTTGAATAGAAGATAAGAAAGAACCAAAGCTCACATAATAAGATTTTAATTCTGCTACAGGGCAACACTGATATCATATTAAACTACAAGATAAAAGCCAGAGTACACTGACATGCACAGAAGGAACACAAATATTTTGCACATAGTTGTTTTTCCCAGTGGATAAGATAGTACTTTTCAGAGGAAGTAAGAGTAGTAGGGTAGGCTAAAATAGATAAGGGTCTACTTGCAGCGCCCTTTCAAAAAAAAGGATAGCACTTCATTGTGCTGGTTCATTAAATTTTTTAATCTTCACAGGAAACTTCGGAGCCTCAATGTCTGCTTTGCTTGTTTGCAAACACACTATTTGCTAGCATATATAAAGACAATTATTCCTCTAGGCTTGACTTTTAGCCCAGCATTTTCCTTGTTTTAAAGAAACAGATTTTCTATCTAAAGCTACATGCCTACTTCCCACTTTTGCTGGCTGGCATCCAGTCCCTGCACCTATCGCTTGCTACACTGCTCTGCACAGTAGAGCCACTGAGTATTTCCACAGCAATGGGAGCTCCCGCTACTTCACTCTTCAAAACTCCTGGCTCCAGCTTTTTAAAGTTATGCTCCCTTTTCCCAGACATCCCTCTGCAGGCTCTCACTCTATAATTGCTTCCTGCCAGTCATCTTCTCTTTGGACAACCACACACTTACTGGAAAGGAGTGGGTGGGTAAAAACTTTGAAAAATAAAGATGTTGGTCCTAGACAATTCCACACCCCTCTGAGAAACTATTGAAAGAATAATACAGAGTATTTAAGAGCATATAAAGATAATCAGCATAAAAATAGTAGTGGTAGTAATGGGATAATGGGATTGACAACAATGACAAGTATTGCTGTCAGTTGTTAACCTAATAATTTTTTAACATGCTCACTGTATACTGACAGGCAGCAGTGCTTCAATACATCCCCAAGACTACTTGTTAGAATGAAGAGTGTCTGGTTAGGCGCACTAATGAATAGCAGCAGCTCACCAACCTGAATTGTCCTACTTTGATGTTTGAAATGTATATAGAGCACGTTCTAATTCCAAGAGAGGTATCCCTGCAGCCATTTATCAACCAGGCTTAAAACCAGATAATTTATTTAAATATATAATGCATGGGATCACAGGCTCCTCAAATGACCCAGACTCAGCTAATGGACAAAGTGAAGTGGAAGTACCCTGGGTTAGCAGTGAGGGAGGGGCAAAAGGGGTTGCTGTCGCCTCAAGGACACTGTCACTTGAGGACCACTTCTGCATCATTAATCTAACATTGGATGTGCAGTACTAGTATTTTGTCAATGGAAAAGTACAAACATACCATACACAAGTGACAGTTTCACTAAAGCATGTATCCACAGGAGCTTATCGATGGACATTTGGATTGTCCAACTCTATTTCCATGTAATTAGCCAATATATTCCTGATGTCTGAGAAAGAAATTGTCAAAGAGCTTTGAGAAGTCTTCTAAACTTGTATTGACCTTGTGCAACACAATGGAGATCTCTGAATGTCCCAGTATGAATGTCTCTTCTTCTTTCTTATTTGTCACTCACATAGCATACATTCAGACAATATACTCTGCAAGTGAAATAAGCACTGGACTAACTAACTGAAAAAAATCAACCTCCAGCAAGAATGATGGAGACGGCAACTTGAGTGCCATCAGTTACTTACTGGGCAGATGTGAAACAAGGACATCTCTTCTAATCTAGTTTGGTAGTGGTTAACACTTGCTATGTACAAGTAACAGCACAGTTTAGCATAATAACAAGCCAAATGTAATATTCACAGAAAACAGACTGGCAAAAAAAGGGAAGGAAAAGTACCATTGTTTGACAAGACAGTCTTTTTTCTGAAGGCCAATATGCTGAGGACATGAAGGTGAGTTTTTATAGAATAAGGGAGCTAACTGAAAGTTACAAAGACGATGTAACACAAATGGATTATGAAATAAGAAACAAACAAATAAAGGGTTAGTCACAGAGAAAAAATAGTGCAAAATATTGTTTACATTCACAGCTTTAAGAACAGAAAAGGAGTAATCATAGTTCTGCACTTAGATCACACCCATGACATTATTCTGTGGATTTTTCCTGATGTGCAGGACCCTTGTGAACATGTCACCTAGCTACTCTTGTTCAGATACTGATCTTGCTGAGTATCAAAACAATTCTTCAGTAATGAAGATTGAGGTTTAATGACTTGATGTATAATTTTGTTTTTTTGCAATCTGCTTCTTCATTTTCTCTTTTGCATAAACTGAGCAAAATACAGCCATTTATCAGCTCTCCATGGACATTTCAAGATTTATATACATTGCAGCACTACGTTTTTATTCTACATTTCCTTTCATTAGAACACTGCACTCAAGCTAGATTAATTGAAGCAAGCCAACATTATAAAAGCTCTGTTGAATAGCAGCAGATGCCTTTATTCTCTGCATCCCCCCATAAAACAAAACTTTTAAAATTTTGAGTCTCTATATAAATATTTCCCTTACAAGACAATACAAAGATTCCAGGCATCTGTCTCTCATTAAGCCAATTACTGGTTGTTTAAAATAATCCAATAAAGTCCACATTTATCAGATTTCTTATTAAAAGTATTATTAGACTCTATGTGCCAAATTCTGCCAAAGGAACCAGATAAAATGATGAGGAGTGAGCTAGATGGACAAGACTAACTTGGAACTGAAGCCGTCCAGTCCTGACATTTGGTAGAAGTTCCAACTTTGAGACAAACACCCATGTAAACAATAGGGGAAGACTTACTGCTATGAGATCTGGAGATGACAGCTCAGTAAGGACTAGACTTCCAGCTGGAGTACTAGGGAGAACATATACTAGGGAGTATATAGCTGGGGTGTTAGGGAGGTAAGTACAGTTTTGAATCCTATCTAGCATCTTCATTAATGACCTGGATGATGGGGCAGAGTGCACCCTCACCAATCACAGAATCATTCAGTTTGGAAAAGACCGTTAAGATCATCGAGTTAATCTAACACTACCAAGTCCACCACTAAACCATGTCCCTAAGCAAAACATCTACCCATCTTTTAAATAATTCCAGGGATGGGGACGCAACACCGCCCTGGGCAGCCCATTCCAGTGCTTAACAACCCTTTTGGTGAAGAAATTTTTCCTAATGTCCAATCTAAACCTCCCCTGGCACAACTTCAGGTCATTTCCCCTCATCCTATCACTTGTTACTTCGGAGAAGAGACCAACACCGACCTCACTACACCCTCTTTTCAGGTAGTTGTAGAGGGTGATAAGGTCTCCCCTCAGCCTCCTCTTCTCCAGGCTAAACAACCCCAGTTCCCTCAGCTGAAAAGAAATGTCTCAACTTCTTTGAATGCAGATTATGGTACTGAACTTTCACCTGACAGCTCAATGATTAGGTCACCTTGATACCAGCAATTTGCTGGACATGGGACTTAGTATTCTTTAAAATTAGGTTTCAGCCCATCGAAACTAGAAATGTCCTGGAATTACCTATCATAAGTTACATGGAAAAAATGTCTTCCAAAACAAAATAGGCTCCTGGGACACTGGGATGGTAAAAATAGTCAAGTTAGTAAAAGATAGTAAGATACTAAATTACGGTAAAACTGATTCAGGCTCAGTGAATGTTAAACTCTGGTTTTCTCCCACTGCTAACAACATCTAAGTTTCCAGGAGAAACCTTTTAGTAGCAGGAAGCTGCCTGGATTTAGTGCAAATCTGTCAATGTAACATGGTGTTCCCATGACCTGCTCTGACTCCCTACCTAGCCCTAAGTCAACCTCTGTAAGCTGAATCTTAGCTCCTTAAGAATATAGTTAAAAGTATACCTGAGACAATGCCCCCCAAAAGTATGGTTTGCTTTTTTCATATTGGGTGGCTGAATTTGGAAGTTATTATTGCTAACTTCACTGTAGTCATATTAGCTGGAATTTAAAATTGCCGTATCAGTTAAATTACAAATACTTGATATGATACCAGATCAAACTTTAATTTTAGCATAAACCAAGGTAACTCTTCTGGTTTCATTAGAAGATGTCAGAACTTTTCCAGGAGCGGGCAAAACTGCATTGCTTTATGCACGTGCATTTTCAGCTTTTTAAAATGTGGTGTGTATCAGTGGCATTAAAAATAGCACTTTCTCTAGTGTATTTTTTCCCTTTTTGTCATGGAAATAGAGAGGAAAGCTTTTTTATATTATTGCACTACTAAGCTTGAGCACTCCAACACACTGCTCCTCCACGCTAAAAGAGTCATATGGGTAGCACCATTTAAATCTCTCATGACACCAAAAAAATCATGTTACTATTAAGCTTCTACATTAGTCAGTCAGGTTTCCAGGGAATCTGGCACCTGCTGTTCTGCAAAACTGGGAAAACAGGACACATATACAGGAGACTTTTTCCTCCCTCAATCCCAGAGACACAGAATCACTACCCTAATATAACTCCTTCCCACAACTGTTTCCACACACTGACCTCCCCAGTCAGCACAGCTTCACTGTTTTTCTGGGGGGAAAAGAAGAATGCTGCCAGATGAGAGGAGTAAAGCAGGAGTGCAGTCCACCTCCTACTCCTCATTTTTCCTGGTTTTAAGGAGGAGGACCCCCACCCCCTGTCTTGCCTGCTGTGGTCATGAGAAGGAGGTGGCAATGGCAGAACCTGGGTGAGAGCTGCAGGGCTGGGCCAAGTGGGGAAACACAAGAATTGTAGCATACCCTACATATTGTTCAAAATCACATCTACTGAAGGCAGAAACACTGTTCCACACTATGTGTTTTCACATACTCCTGGAATAGCCATGGGACTATGAAAGTTTTCACCTTACCCTCCTGTGGCAGTCAGCAGGTGAGTAGTGAGGTCCTCAAAACTAGGATGGGATGTAGTGAAAGGTAAAGCTTTATTTGTGGGGAAGGTTCCTGGTATCAGAGGGAGAACTTCTGGGGAATGAGTGTAAATATTGAGTAAGCACAAGCAGACCTGTATGTCAGCGTGTAACTAGACAAAAGTTTAGTAGCTTCACTTCTTTCTTGACCCTTGGAATAGGGCTATTTTAAAAAGATCCAACTTGATCCCTTGTAAGATATTTAAGGCAATTCCACTGTAGCTTACTTGAGCTAAAAGAAAACATAGTCCTAGTTATGTCAACAGGAAAGACATTTGCTTCCCAACTAGGCTGTCCTTCTACCTGAACAATGTTTAAAAATCAATTGATGGCAGAATCATAGTGTTTTGAAAAAATGTCACCAAAAAATAAGAAACGCATAAGTCTCAGTGACAAGAATAAAAAGCAATCCACAAACCAGTTAAACTTTATAGAAGCCCTAAACGCTGCAGATAGCATGGCCTTTTTTAGCTTTCTTTGTGTGCCAGAGATACATCTGCTTGGTAAATATCAGTAAAATAAACACAAATGCTGTGCAAAGAACTGAAAAATGAAGGGAAAATATGTCAATCTCTAACCACATCTACAATTAAACATATAAAAAGCATGAGCAATTTATGTGATTTTCCTCGGATTCAAACGTTTTTGTATGTTCTAGCTACTGTTGGTTCTATAGACTTGATTCACAATGTAACTATCAAAACGTAAAATTCAAGCTGGTGATGCTGTAAAAGAAGAGACAATTAAAAAATCAGTGGTAAGATTGAAATGTGTATAAAAGTACTAGGAAAGCAGCAAGACAGTAAATCTGGTTAGATTTGAAATGTGTTCCCCGGTGCAAAACCAAAGCAAATGGTTTGGTATGGTTTGGAAGCTCAACCAGTTTCATTTCAGAATTCATGTAACTGTCCCCCTTTTGCTCTCCAAAAGGCAAGAAGTGGTTTACTGCCCAAACTAGGAGTTTAACTCCACTAACTATGTACTGTAAGTAATGAAGCTCTCCTGAAAGGGCCTAATTAATGTAAATAAGGCTCTCTGCAGAATAAAGCACTGCTCAGAATAAAGCCTCAAGGATTAGACTTTAGCACAGGAGCTACATGTATTTTAAATAAAAACATTTTACAACTGAATTTCTATTTTTCTCTTTCACTTTACAGCATCATCATCCTGCATTTCACAGTCCAACAGAAAGACACTGGACCAGGAGAACAGCTACTAAAGTAAAGGAACTAGAAAACGTCAAGGAAGCCAGGTAACTTAAAGAGTTCTTTGTGTTCTTTATAAACTAAGTGATGTTAGTTCTGCAAGATTGACTACCAGTACTTAAAAAATACATATATATAACATCAGCATTTCACATCACATTGTTTGCTTTGTATGTACAGAAGCATTGATTTATTTTCTTCTTCTTTATGTGTGTTAACAGCCATACTGGGTCAAACCAGAGGTCCATTCAAACCCATTATTTTTTCTACAACAGCACTGGTAGCAGATGTTTACAAAAAAAGTATGAAGAATAGAGCAAATAGAGAGTGAATCTTTCCCCAGCATACCCTCTTAGCTTCTAGCAATCAATGGCTTTCCTGAGCAATCTCTTCCTCAGCCAGAGACTGCACACAGCCATTGTGTTTAATAATGAATTTGTCTAGCCCATTTTTGAACCCATTTATAATTTTGGCTTCATAGCATCTTGAGGCAATGAGCTCCACGATGTAATTATGTGCTGTGTGAAAAATATTTCCTTTTGTTCACTTTAAACCTGCTGCTTAATAGCTTTGTTGGGTGCTCCTGATTCCCTATATTATAAGGAATAATGAATAATTGTTGATAGCATTGCAGAAGTAACACTGATCTCTGGCACAGCTCAGAATATCCTAAGGGGGTATTACAGCAGCTAGGAATGAGTGAGAGATGTCTCACTACCCAGGAAACAAGGTAGAGACTTGGTACTGGAGCTGATAAAGTGGCTCTGTGCCACTTTAAAGATTTCCTTACTCATAGAATCTTTACATAGTTTATTATGCCAATGGTACAGAGCGCTGTGTACAGCAGTGACACAAGAGCATAAAAGCGGGAGTTGTAGTGTGACTGAGTGAATGAGCAAAACTACAAACTGAAAATGCAGAGTTTTACTGTTGCGATTTGTCCAACTTGACCAGAGACACCAACGACAAATAGGAACAGGCACGGATAAAAATCAAGGCTAAGTGAACAAAAGCTCAGCTGATATCACAGCCTGAGGCAGAGGACAACGTTCTGAAATACTCCTCAAGCAAACAATACACTGAAGCGTTCTGGCAATGAATAATGGTTGACAGCACTTGGAAGAGCAACACTGGCATCACAAAAGACTGAAGAACTGTTGTATGCAGTCTTTCCCAAGATTAAAAAGCGTATGTCTCAACTTGACAGTCATGCTTAGATTCAGAGGATCTTGGAAGGACATGAAAATCTAAAAAGAGCTTTGTACTACAAGCTTTTCCCCATCTATTTAAGTCAGCTAATTTATTTCCTAACTATTCATGTGGGGTTGGAGGTTGCTGCTCTTACTATTCTTTCCTGAGTATAGGATAGAGTATCTGACCAGCCTTTTTAACATTTGTTATGTCATACAGGAATTTTGTTGCTTTGCCATCATTCTTGGTAAGGAAAAGCACAGAGATTTCTCACATGTAGGCATTTACTGTAAACAATCTGAATGGTGATATTTTCTGATGTTGAAACTTTAAATTCTGTAACACAGCCAAGTACTTAAGCATCAAGGGCAAAGCATTCCTCTTGCCTTCTCCCAGACTAATCACATGCTAAAACTTTACGCTTACTTCAGGAACCAATTCTGCACTGCCTGCAAGCTTCCACCATCCCAGAGCAAGCACTAAAATGCATTCTGTTCTGAAGGGAATCCTGGCGCTGTTTGGGTAGGACAGAGATCAAAATCTACAACTTTACTAAAAAGAGCTCGTACCCCCTTTACTGCATGCTACCTTTGTTAGCAGGAGACAGCCATAGCTATGTCTGCTTCAGAACAGCCCCAGCCTGTGCATCAAGGAAGGTCCTCACTTTGTTCCTCTCTCTGTGCTGTGTGGTGTAAGAGTGGTGACAGCCTGTCTCTTAGAGACTTAGACCTCTCTCATAGATGTAAGAGCTTCTTTTCTGTTACATATATTAGGAGCTGCTGTTATTGCACAGGCAAGCATCTTAAAGCTAGATGGGTAATAACTGAGCTCAGCTGGTAGGTACATTTTAACCTTACACAAACACATGCTATCTATTTTTACCACAGACCAACGCAGAGCATTGTCAGTCATGAATCTTCTTCAGATCTTAAGGGGAAGAAACTGCACCATTTTGGTGGACAGCTATTCAAGCTTCATCACCATTACATGAACATGTCTAAACTGTTATGTGTCTGATGCCCCTGGTGTTGCTTCCATTTAAGTGAATGGTAAAACGTAAAACAGGAAAGATGTGTATTAAAAGCAACTTTAAAACAGTCCCTTTACATCCCTTTAAGACCAACTGGACTTACAACACATGCTTAAGGTCTTCTCTGCCTTGGACTCTAAATCATGCTGTAAGCCTAAACTTTACGGCTCTTGCGTGTGGGTTTGTGGTGAGTGACTCTGCTTTGCTGTTTCTATCTTGAGAAGAAGTTGTTATGAATTATGAATTTTCACCAGTCCTGAACTGAGCTGCAAACCCAGTAACTCCAATGATTTTACATGGGTGATGCTGCCATCATGTCATTTCTGAAAGATTGACTCTGACGGTATTTCGCAAGTCCCCAAAGCCAGCTTGCTTTTCCTTCTGCCCACCTCTTGGGCTGCTTTGCAGGGGTACTCCGGTCTCCCCATCAGCTTTGGCCTGAGGGCCAATTCTATCCCACAGTTGCCCTGCTGATCTTCATCTCCAGCTGACCAAGATGCCTGCAAGTTCTCATGGCTGTTTGGCACGCTATGTCCTCTTCACCTCTCAGATGACTTGCTGAGGACCCAATTAGTAAGATGGATGCAGAGCCAAGCAGTTGGAGGACAGCAGTAGCCCCACAAGAGTGTAGGCAGTGGCATCGCTGAGATCCCGCCTGATGGGTAACTGGGGGAGCAGCTCTCACACTGAGACAGAGGCGATGGCAGAAAACCAGCAGGAGAGAAAGGAGGCTTGCCAACCCCCTTGTCTGCCCAACTACAGCCTGCCAGATTTTCAGTGGACTTAACAGTTCCCACAGAATCTTTTGGGCCCATCAAATCAGTA